>NC_134314.1:92635584-92947184 GCF_964195595.1 Calonectris borealis | reverse complement strand
CTGAACAATAAACTAATCTGGTTATTCTAACTGTGCTCATGTTATAATAATACATTTAAAGAGTTGCAAGGAAGAGACCCAGGAAGGTACAAGTTCTCACAGATTTGTACCAGCAAAGGGGCACTTCTGAGAAATAAATTAGATCATAGTACATGCAGCTGAATCTGTATTTTCTTTATACTGCGAATCTTTGGTAGGCCCTCCATAACATACAGCAGATCAGATTTCTGGCTTAGATAGGCAAGAATAACTTTGCTTACATCACCCCTTTACCATATTGAAGTGTCCCGAGGTTCTTCCTATAGTCAGTCTCAAGAGACGTTGGAAGAGCATTGCAACAACAATAAAATTGCAACTCTGGCTTTTCAAAGCAAAGAGGAATTTGGTATTCTCCAGTGTCCTAGAGTTATGCATGTAAGTATTATGTGGACTATAAATTTAATTGTGTGAATGGTAATCAAAAATGTTTACAAGGAGTAGGGAGTTAATTATGTCTGAAAGAACAGTAACACACACATCACTGAGGCTGGCAATGTTTAGGGTGATAGAGGGACTTGTTGCATCAGGAGAGGTCCTAGTTTTACCCATGACAAAAAAAGAGATAGGTCCTGAAAAACTCATGGATCTCATGTCCAGGCTCTGAGCACCTACCAAGAACTTCTTATCTTAGACCAAAGAAACCCACAATAAACGCAATATATACAATCTAAAAGAGACTGCATACAAAAATGACATTCAAAGACAAGTTGCTGTCAAGTGACCAATGATCAGAAGATGCTGGAATTAAAACTGTGTGGACAGCCCCATTCCAGTCTGCTCCCATACTTGAGTATCATTTTATAATATGGTCTTTAATTACATAATAATTATAACCTTTTCTACCAAATATTTGCTTCAGGCAGTGCACGGAACTAATGAAATTGTCAAAATCGCCTCTAAACCCAGCTTCCTAAGCTCCTGTCCCTTCCCTGCCCCAAGCCTAGCGGTTGTGTCTTCTGCAATAAAGGACTGCTACTCCAGCACAGATAGTACAGAGGCAATTTACTCCTAGTTTTGGGAACAAGCTCACAGAAGGAATGTAGCCTCCAACACTTGTAATTTAACTGGACAATACTCCAACCCTCAGAGAATTGAACATCCCAGCTCCAAACAACTCACTGGATGTGGGCAAATCACAATTTTTCATAGAATCATGATTGTCCAGCTGAGAATACTTTCTCATAAAAAAAGCAACAGGCCTCTTCAGCCGCTATGATGCAGACCTGCAAACGTTTCTCAGTGAAACTGCTGTGAGATTTTTTTATTTAATTAACAAAAAAATCCACTTCTGCTGAAACCTGTTCTCAGGACTGCCTGGATTGCCTCAAAACACACAACATGAATGATGTATTTGGTAGAGAAATTTTCAGTCAAAGTAAAGTCTAAATGCTGAAAAGCTTAAAGAAATCACAAGAAGATTGTATAGGAATACTTAATCGTATGCAGTGACTATCAGCTATGCCTCTTACAGTGTTCTACATAAACAATAGACTTTACAACAACAACATAGAATCATTAAGGCTGGAAAAGACCTCTAAGATCATCGAGTCCAACCGTCAACCCAACAGCGCCATGCCCACTACACCACGTCCCTAAGCGCCTCATCTACACGTCTTTTAAATACTTCCAGGGATGGTGACTCAACCACTTCCCTGGGCAGCCTGTTCCAACGTTTAACATACATGCACTCTTGGGCTAGGCCCACGACAAAGCTTGCGTGAGTATAGCTTGAAGGCAAAATGAAGATGGGGTGAAGTGTAAGTGAACTGTGTGTATTGTGTGCAGCTTTGAGGATTCTTGCCTTTGTTTTTGAAGTGCGGAGGAGGTGGAAAGGAGTTATTTGTGGAATCTGGAATCTGTCAGTAGGGTAACTATAACGTGTAGGTGTAATGACATGGTGAAATGATTCCCCGAATGCGTCATTTCCTTGGTTTGATGGATTTAGTGTAGGAGGGTTTTTCCGTTAAGCAACCTTAAATAACTTTCAACAGAGAATTTGGTTTCAGAAATTACATATTGTTAAGTTAAACAACAGAGGACTACCACCACACTACTTAATTTACAAACTAATAAGAAATTTGACGCACTGTGATATTCTGATTTCTAGCCTATTTTAATCACAGATTCCTTACTGACAGAGAAGATTTGGAAAAAGTAGTTGTAAGAGTGGAGTGCGTGAAACATTTATTTAAATTAAAAAAAATTGTCTGAATAGAAAGAGGAATCTTGTAGCAATGCTCAGTGCAGCAAATATATCCACAGCAGCTTTAAGTTGCTTATTTGCTAGGCAACCTAACATTTAGCAATTTTGCTCCGTCCTAAGTAACTTAGACTAAAGCATGAACAAAACTATGTTTAAAATGAAATGGTTGCTTGTGGTTTTTAGTTCACAAGTCAAGTTGAAAATTAAAAAAGAGAAAAGAACAGCAAAAAAAGCACACTGAAAAATAATGTGAAGTTTTGGAGATCCTCCTACAATATGAAACACCTGCTAGATAATATATTTCCAAATTAAAAAAAAGCCAACTGATCATTTGCTACCTGTTATAATATAGGAAAAATTATCGATGTTTTTTTTTTAAACATGCAGGGAAGGACTAACAATAAAGTTAAGAGATTCCATGTTAAAATAGCTGTCCCAAGATGGTTCTGCCACAGTGGGGGAATTCCTTTGCAGTGTCTTAAATCTAAATAATAAGAATTGAATTGCGGTTCCAGACATCAAATAACTGAAAAGATTGGAGAGTACTCAAAAAGGTTTCTTGTTTAAGCTTGCACCCTCTGAGAATTCTCCCTTTTCAGCTCAAGCCGCAGTGCTAAGCCTCCCTTGAACAGCAGGCAATGTTAATCATTCCAAAGAGCGGTAACATTTGGCATTGTTTTTGGGATACAAATAAATGGTAACTTCACGTCATCATCCAGGACATACTGTAGATAAAAAAAGCAATGTCCTTTTGAACATTCTGCCATTTTCAGCTGGTGTACAGGGGGAAGTTAAATGATCTGAAGGCAAATTAAATGAAGAAAGTAGCTGTGAGAGAAATCCTGCAGTAAGATTAAGCTAGAGAAATTACCCATGGAAATAAGCGCAGAGTGGGATGGGGAAAGGGAACTCTGAGCACGAATAGATATAAAACCACTGTGCCAAGACATTCCATCTGAAATCAAATAGCAAATGGAGATTGAAAGGAATTAAAAGAAATATACCATGTAGAAAAATAGTAAGTTAAACATGAAAAAATCTGTGTTGAGTTATTTTAATATTTCCATCTAATGGCCAGATTTCTTAAAAAATAAACAAATAGATGTAAAGTTTTCTGTTGAGATCAGAAACAGCAGTCAAGGCGAACAAATGGCTTTTCCTATTGCAATTGTTTCGCTTGGCAACTGTTACTGTATTACTACTGGTGAAGAGTCCAAACCTACCTTCACATTCACCTCTCCTGTTCATTTGATATCCACTATCACAATATTCACATCTGTATGAGCCAACAGTATTTATACAAAAGCCTTCCCCGCAAGTATGAGGTCTTGAACATTCATCAAAATCTGAAATGAAAAAGAGAAGTTGAGAGAAACTTTGCTTCACCATGAAATTACTGAATGCTTGCATCTCCCCTAAACTCTGCTTTAATTAAACATAAGTTTGGATTTTCAAGCTGTTTGCAAGCCACAGCCCTACAGCTGTTCTTACTGAGCAGTTCCATCTTTACCTCACTACTTGTAATCACAGAGAGAATGAGAACTAGAAACAACCAGGCTGTAGAAAGAAGGCCAGTGAGCAGCCCTGTGGTTGCAAACACAATGCGTGTCACTGCGTGTATATTGTGCCCACAGCAGCGCTAACCTGAGGAAGATCACAGCCAATTCAGGGTGTTTGTATTGCTCTGCAAAGTCCATGGCTGTTTGCAGCTGTATTTAAAAAATATGGTTTGTTACAGCTGCTAGCAATTGAAAGAGTTTTGAATATTTGTATTTTCCACCACAGAAGGTGTTTTACTCAATGGTAATTTTCTTAAACAAGCATGATACTGAATAAATTCTTGTGTTTCAACAAATAATCATTTTGAAAACTAGTAGGAGCTACTCAAATATTTTCTTCACCAGAATACCTGGTGAGAGATAGTTAAATACACTTCCAGACATCAGTCCAATGACATTGAGGACAAAAGCTGAAAAGGGGACTTCAGGAGGTTTTAGATAAGCTGCTTGATTCATTTTTATTTTCTATAAAGTAGATCAGTAATTACCAACGCAGTCGGTTCCATCTTCACTGGCCATGAATCCAGCTTGGCAAATACATAGGAAACTTCCTTCTGTATTTTCACAGCGTCCAAGGGAACAGAGATGGGGTGCCTGATTACACTCATTAATATCTATAAAAGAAATAAAACCATAAGACTATAGAATAACATATTTAGTTGTGATTCTTTGTGCATTCTATGCCATGGGTTTGAAAAGTCTGATCTTGTAATTATTTTAACTATTTGAAAAAGTGTATGTTTTCCTCTCCCTCAGAGTTGCAAAAAAGATGCATTAAATAGTTTTGGTTGGGAAAAAAAATGCTCTTATTGGCTTAGACTATAAGAATATTGCATTGGCCTGGAGAATGTGACATGATTACTATTCAAATCACTACACTGAGTGCAGGCTGAGCACAAGCTGCAAGCATGGAACATTAATACGATTTGGACGAAATAGAAGGATTTTAAGTTGCCATTTGGCTGTGTATGCATGTAAATTGTTTTTTAATACTGTAGTTGCACCTGATAGCATGCGTATCAGTGTGAAGTTACTGAACTTTTGGTAGCATGAAAAGTTGATAGTATATAATCTGGCAACATGATATAATAAACTCGTCCTGATCCAAGTTACAGAGGAACCAGCAGACTCTGAATGCGGGAAAGATACCGATACAGCCGTTTCCAAATCTGAAACTGCTCATGTAGAGCCAGTCTGGGCTCTGCCTCATGTTTATCAGAGCCCTCCGTTCCAGAAATTACTAGCTTTGAACGGGATGAAGACCTCACTTTGCAGATCTCCTAATGTGCTTCTGGGATGTTTACGATATACTTTCTCTTTTCAGCAGAAGGTTGAAAGGAAAGACCTAACAAAATGACTGGATTTAGTCCAGCTGCAGAGCTGGTAGCTGGGCAAATCATTCCGAGAAACAGACACTAATTCGGTCATTCTTTCTCCAAACAGAAGTGTATTTCTTCCTAGCAGTCTGGCGATTTTAGATACCCGATATAAAGCTGAGAAGAGATGGTCTGTCTAATCACTTTTTCTCTAATCTCACAATGGGAAAGGCTTTCATTCAATTTAATTAAATTCATGTTCAGTTCTGAGTGGCTGAAAGGCTCTATCAAAGACTAGCTGGCAAATTTTATTTGACATAAAAAAACTAGTTTCTGTGTAGTTTCGAGGCATTCAGTAGAGGAAGCAACTCCTGACCGTACTGTAGCACATATCCCCTGACCAGACTCTACATTTCAAGCATTTCATAGCATGATTATTTCAGATTTTTGAAAGCGTCCATTCATACCAGAGCACTTTGTCTGCTGATCGTTAAGTTTGTACCCCTCGTAGCAGATGCAAGTGTATCCCACAGGCAAATTAACACAGTGTCCTGCTCCACAGATATCCGGATTAACTGTACATTCGTTGATTTCTAAGCAAACAAAAAAAAGTTTAATGTTAAACTCTCCCACATAGTTCAGTAAGTGTACAATATTCTGTAATCCAGGTAGAAAGATCAGGCCTGAAAACAACTGTAAATCAAGTTTGTAAGTCCTGAGTTTCTCTAATGGATACCTTATCTGGCAGAATCTAGAAACCATCTAGGCTTTTCCTAGTGACATATTCTCATGTCCTATCCAAAATCTATAAATGGGTATATAAAAAATAAAGTAAAATGAAGATAATATAAAATAAAAATTTATACTATTTAACCATTGCATCGAAGGTTAAGATAATAACTGCAGTGGGTTTCTGATTATTTTTACAGAATACTCATCTGTTAATGGCTTGGATGTATTTTGTAAGATAAGGAGATTCAGATATGGGCAGCACTGGGTGCTAAACCCTTACAGTTTTAGAAATTCTCAAAGAATATGTGTTACTGCAAAAAATACTAATGACTATGTTTAGTTGCAATTTAAACTAAGGTTATAGAGCAGCATGAAATCGTAATTCCTGAAAAAGTTACCATCTGTAAAGAAGAATCATTTATCCAGACTATTTAGAAATAGGTTACATTTAAATTTAACTAAATCTTAAAGTACAGAATGAAGGCACTGAAAAACATCTCAACTCTAACTATATTCATCTTTTTAAATCCTATTTAGGATTTTGTCCTACAAATCCTACTTCACTTGTACTTTACTATCTCTAAAATATCTGAACAACAGTCGGAACTATATCTGAACAACAGATTGATTTATTTGTTTATAGCACACAGCAATTTCTAGCTTCACTCCTTTTCCTGAGGAAAGAAAGAAGAGCAGAACATGGAAAACTACCATTTTTTTCTAACTGATGTGAGTTCCCAGCAGGGTAACTTCCTCTCCCTGTAAGGAAACAAGGAGCTGGCTGGCAGAAGGGGCACAATCACAGCAGAGATGACTTCCAAATTCTGGTTTGAAAATTACCATTAGTAGAACTTTCATATCGGATTGACGAACTGCAATTATAGATAATTGAAGGAGGCAGCTGAATGCTTACAGGACAGGATATTTTCTCTACTCTTACAGTAGATTCAGGATGATTTAACTGCAGACAGAATCATACTTCAAACAACTGGGTGATTTAGACCCTGCGCATGTTGCATGCAACTCAAAAATCCACTCCTGCATGAAGGAAAGCCATCTTTGAAGAGTTAAACTTTTATTAAAGCATGTGCAATTTCTCCCTGTGAATGCAAATTGGGAAACCTCTTGGTAAGCCTAGATATCTCTATCATATACAGTACTGCATCTCAAAGTATTTACCTGGATATTGCAATTACTTCAAAGCCTGTGTTAATTCTGAGAGACTAGCCAATGTGACATAGTAATGCTGTCATGTATACACACATAGTACATTCACCTTTTTGTTTTCAAATGTACAGCAAGTGAAATTTTCATGCCTTTTGGACACAGCCATCACTTAGACAAGTTTCAGCTATGACAAGAGCATTACTTGCATTTCTGTTATTTTCACTTCTTGACACATGGATGTAGAAAAGGCAACTTTAATACATCAAAAAAGGAAGAAGCACAAATATCAAAAGAACACTTCAAATAGATCTCACAATAACTGCTCATCCGCTTTTTGTAGAACATGTTGATCTACATCCCACAAAGTCTACATCCCTCAAAGAATGTGATCACGTATACTTCATGAACACATGTGCAGACTGTCTAAAGACATGACTGGTAGCCAAGAAGTTTTCAGTTCCAGACTTTGGTTGCAGATCATGTAATCTGAGGTGGAATTATTAATTTTTCCCTCTATCATTTATTTGCGGGCACAAAAATGGCAGGTACATCCTGGGAGGGCCCAGTCCTAGCTCTGTTGACAGTACCCTCATTGCTGTGCTGCTCTCTACTTCCTATCTCTCCCCAGAGTATTCCTTTCTGTTCTACAGCTACACTCTCTTCGCTATTACAATTCAGAAGTAGCATAGAACAAGTTATAGTGTCAGGAACTCACAGTAATGTCTTAATTTATTTTAGTTCTAAAAAGGAAGTACAATACCTGTAACTTGAGTAGGTGCAATTACTTGACTTGCACTTGAAGTAGAGACTTCAGGAGCAACTTCAACAGGCAGAGGAGGAGATGTTTTCTCAATCACTACTGTGTGACATGGAATGGAAATCAATCACATTCAAAAAAAAAACCCTTAAAGAATTCACACATGATACTGAATGAGCCAGACACTATGGAGCTTTTCATTAGTTTATTCTGCTTAGATGTGGAGTAGAAAAAACAGTATAATTGCATTTTCCATCATTCTACTGCTTGTGAAAAAAACTGAGGTGCTAAAGAAAGCAAGCACAATAGTAAAACTTTTGCAGCAAAAGTTATGCATAAATCTACAAGGAGGCACCTAAGTAAAGTTTCTTCTTGAAAGGGGTACAAGGTCTCAACTCTGCTGACATTAAAATGCTCATATATGTAATCCAGGATATCACTTTTGCCTAAAATATGTCTTTGCCTCCTAACAAGTCATCCAGCCAATGCCAACCTTTCAATTCCTCCCACTTCAGCTTCCATGATTTTTTTTTCCATATTCTGCTCGTGGAAAAATTGCTTGTGAAGCTGCAATCAGTTTTTCATTAACCTCTGTTACAATTGCTACCTTCCCATTCTTTGAAGAATTGTAAGCACTCTCTCATACTAAAAGACAAGTCAAAACAAGTTACCTGGAAACTGTGGATGCAGGTTAATTGTTGAAATTCCAGGAGAAAGCTGAGGCTGCCCAGGCTCTAGATCAGGCTGCTTTTCTTGATCAAGGGAAGCTAATTCCTGAAAGAATGATTAAAATTTATGTTCCGAAAACATTCTCTTAATTTAGCTATCATAAAAATCCACAAACTCCTGGCTTGAGAAACTGCTAACATTCTCACATGAGTGGCTTTTGATAGCAGATCATTAATTACTACCAGTTTAAGCCTGAAAAAACATGGAATACTATGTTTACACAATAGCATACAATTTAACATTGATTTTATTTCAAGGAGATATTTCATGGAGCTTCTAATTGTATCTTTGGCTTTGTCTCTCCATAGTTCTCCCATCCTCTGGTCTTTAATTGCTTATGAATAGTATTTAATTGCAGTTCAGCATCACACAAAAGTATACAATCACGTATGTCTCTAAGTCTTTGACCACTGTGAAAGGTTCTCTCTAAGCTATTGCACTGATCATCTTTTTTTCATAAAAGTGTTAGATGCTTGTAAGTCTTTAGGAATATGAAATGAAGTACAGCTGCAGTTATTCCTGATGAATCCCATGATCTTCAGCATAGAGAACCTGGAACCTCCAGAATGGGGGACTTAACATAGATACGCACCTGCTCTTCTCTACTGAATACACAGCAACCCTAAAAAAACTAGGAAACTAACTTAGGCACTAATACAAGTCTCTTAAGCAGGTGTCACAAATGCTTCTCAAAGCTTCACACTGTTTCTCTCCGACTCATTTTCTCTAGCTGTCAGTATCTGTGGCTCTCCTTCACACTGTCTGCATTTTTCAATATCCTCTTTAAAATACAGGCTCCAGAATGGGATAGAACAATATAGTATTAGACTCTCCACCAGTGCCCTGAAGAAACGTTAAAGTAGCCTCTTTCCTGTACCTCACCACCTGCCTGTTGCTGTATATAGTAATAACACGAGCTCTTTTTGCCTTAGGGTTTGCACTGCAAGTCCACAGTGAGTTGTTTGTTCCTCATAAATCCTAAATCCTTTTCAGAGTTATCGTATCACATCTCGTACACATGGTCTACTTCTAATTCCTAGATAAATCACATCATGTTTTACCTGATCAGGGGCTGCAGTTGCCACTAAAACCAGAAAGAAAAAAGAAAATGAATGAGACTTCACATAACATTTACTTACACATTCTACTTAAAACTAGTAGCACATTTGAAAGTGGTTGTTGCCATGGCAAAAAAAATTCAGGCTCTAACATCATTCCAAAATGGTGCAAACTGGAAGTAATGTTCCTGAAGCAAGCATAAAAATTAACCTGAAACCAGAATAAGATTCTACACACTGACCAATGCCTATAATTATTTACTCAGTATTCAGCTGCCTTACAGGTTTCTCAATTGTTTTCTTAGAAACAATCCGAGAAACTCACAGGTTATTAACTCACTGATAAAACTTCTTTAATTCCTTCCAAGGAATATCAACATCTGTAATTATTTTAAAGGTAAATTAATATCATAATGGTATATAACTAACCATTAACAAATTTGCAAGAATTTATTGTAAAAAAAAAAAAAAAAAATCAAGTTTTGAAATTTGCCTTTTCTTTAAGCCAGCAAAAGTGGTTTGTTTGTTTGTTTTCTCCATAAAAGGGACCTTTTTCTGGGAAGGAGAGGTAGAAATTTCATATAAGTTTTTATTTTCCATTGCAGTGTGCCTTTTTTGAATTTGTCTTTTACTGATGAAAATCTCTATGGTTCTGTAAAAAACTGTAAGAATATTTTTCTTTTCACAATCAACTTTTCCCACAGGATAGATTTTGTTTTTTAAGAAAATGACTCTTTTTGCTCTAATTTCTTCAGCATTAGCGGGGAGGCTGATTATCAGAACTAAGAGAACTTCTAATAAAATCTCAAAAATTCCAAATGCAAATATATCAAAAAATGGAATATAAAATTCAAATGTGTGTCATTACTGACTTAGAGTAAGCATATTTTTTAAAGTTCTTTATTTAAAAAAACAATACTCCTTTTTTCTCCAGATTCTCTGTGTTTTAAGATTTACTAGAATGTGGTAATCTTTCTAATTACTGAAGTAGTATTTTAGCAAACGGTACACCACTTTTTTCCACAGAAAAGCCCAGAGGTTTATGTGAGATTTTATAATCCAGCACAGTCTGTAAGTATATTTGAATGGCTTATTTTTCTCTCCAGATTCAGTTTAGCTCCATTTTCTTTTTGAAAGCAAAACTAGAGCAGTAATTTTAACTGGGAAGTAACCCATGTCGCACAGAATTTTGCAAAGTCAGCTGACTGAAACTTTCGAATAATGGCCTGACACACAGATACATAACTGCTACTTGGAAATAACCTACTAAGTACTCAATATCATGAGAGGGTTCTTCAGCAACATTTCTTCTTGTCTACAGTTAGTTCATGCCAAGTTTGCTGGCAATGTATTTATAATAGTGCTGCTTTCTGCATTTCTTTGCTTCTGCATTTGTTTTAGACTCAGGAAAATTTCGGCTGCTGCAAGTTCTTAGTGGAGCTTGCAGAAAACAAAGTCTGAGAAAAATATCTTAGAGGAGTCAACTAATCGTTAAACAGCCCAGCAGAGAGGGGCTGATCCGACATGGTCACGCCAAGGGAGTGCACAGCTGCAGGGGTGAGAGCAGACCACATGAAGGGAAGCATGCCCACATCAGGTGGTGCTAATCTACAGGAGTGTATAGAAGGAAGATGATGAAAACCCCTTAGTTTCTGCCACCCCAGATACTAGTAAATCAAAGCCTGAGTTGAGTCCTTTGTTATATGTGAGAGATTATAAATACCTTTATAAAAGTCTTAAAAAAAATATTTACTATTTATCATAAAAATTAATGAGATTAAAGCAGTCTCTCTCTCTCCACGGTGTTCTCAGCATTTGGTAGGAGCTATACATAAAATTTCAGAAGTAAATCATGTAACACAATACACTCCATCACATGGAACGCTCTGCTGCGGGAAGTGACGTTTCTTTGTCCTGCACTGTACGCAGCTACTCCGCAAAGAAACATACCATTGAAGACACATGCATAGAAATATAGAAAGACTAAATTTTCCCACTCTCACCTTCTTGCACAGCCATCTCAGTCTCACTTTTCTGTGAGAAGGTCAGTGCCTCCACCGGCTCTTCCTTTGCTGGGAGAGGTGGAGGAGAAGTACCTTTAGCAACAGGTTGAGTAATCGGGGTCTTGCCAATGACAGGTGGCTGTACTCTAACTGCAGGGTGATGATATAGCTTGTTTCTGTGAGGGCCAGAAACCGTATAACCCATTCCACCAGGGCAGATTTCCTTAAAAGCAGCTAGATTTGGGATGGGAAAATATTCCTTTTAGGAGTCTAAAAGTGCAATATGTTGACATAGTGGAAAATATAATGACTACCACTAATAAATTTAATCTCATATTGTACACACATTTTTACAAAAAAAAAATATTTAAAAACAAGCTATGCATTGCATGCTAATATGACTGAGCATTCTCCCAAAAGCATGTTCTGGCTGTTATTCCGAGGAAGTTTCCACTTCAGTTTACCATCTTTCTTCAGTTATGTTTAATCTATCATTATATCAAGATAATTTTTTTGTATTAATCCTCTTCAAACAGTATATCCTTTCTGAATATGAATTTAAATGTGCAAACTGTCATCATCATCTATGTTGCATTAGGAATGAACATCACTATTTCTATCCTTCTCATTTTGCCGAAACCAAAGGAAAAAAGCTCACCACCCTGTACTAGAGGAACAGAAGAATATCAACCAGCAACAACATTCATTCACAGGATCCCATTTGACTACATCAGAGGTCTCATACCAACCCTGATCCAAATTCCACTGAATTGAATAAGTCTTTCCACTGACCTCAGTGGGCTGGATAAAAACAAGATGGGGATCATAAAAAGCCAAATCACCACTGGAAGAGAGGGGAAATAATCTCATTTATAAAGCTGCTACAGAAAAAGGTAATGAAAGTCAGGCAGCAGCACCTGCTCTGATCTCTGCAGAGATCAGGTTTTGCAGTCCTAGTGGAAGACTAGAATGAAAAAGAAATACAGGTCAACTTTCCTCCCCATCAAAGATAATAGCTATGCCCCTGCCAGGGACAGGGAGACCTTCAGGAGTCTTGAGGGGGCGGTGCTTCATTGTCTTCATTGCTCTAGGTAAAGCTATGTTGAGATGAAACACCAAAGATTGTCTCCCATGTGCCCGATGTGATTTCTTACAGCTTCTTAACAGATATGCAGAGTGGGGCATTGGTAGTTCAAAAATTCTGCTTTGAACACATCAGGGTTTTAAAGTGAATTAGCATCTAAAATAAAGCCACAAAATACTAGCTACAGGTACTCCACAGATCAATCCATTAAATTATACATTATATTGCAGTATGCATTAATTGCATACTGTATTCTGATAGCATCTTAGTAGTAGAAAAGATGAAGGATCAAACTGATTAAATCGAGTGGATTCAGAATGATTAAATACTTTTTGTTGGAAAATGTTAATATCAAAACTTGCCACAAAAACACCCAACTGAGGGTGGGAATTCTGGTCAAAGCAGGAAGACAGAGAAAATTTGACAGCTGTACCTTCAGATGCATACTCAGGATGTAGGAAATCTTGTTTCAGGTCATATTCTCTCAAATGCAGAATAGAAATGTGAGCTTTATTCTACCACAGCTCTGATAAGTGCTCTCAACACCTGGGTATACAAAGCTGGCCTCTCTCAGTCTCTTTTTTGGAGCTGGTCTACTTTGTACAAATATTTTAAAAGCTATCAGAGAGTGAGATCATTACTTTTTAATTCAATGACTCTTAAATTAACATGGGATGCTGCAGTAAATACATTACCCCGTTCTGGAGTATCCCACTTTCACACATTTTTCATAGAAAACTCTGAAAGATTATGAATTTAACCTGTTATAGAAAGGAACATGTTTTTAAATCATGAAAGTTGTCACAAAATAGGAAAAGTGTTTCCCAAACAGCTCACCAGAATTTTCTACTCTCAGATTTTCTCTCTGATGTCTTTTCATTAAGAAAAATCACTAAAATAACCAATTCCACATAATACTCAACGATGTACTTTTTATGATTAGAGAGCAGTCAACTTTGCAAAAAGATATATTCTCTGCTCCAGAATACACACAATTAGGCATAAAGCCTCATGCAATATTCTCATAGATGTAAAGCATCTGCATTTAAACTACAAGTCATCTGATGAGACTATATTTTTTTAATCCATTAAAAAGCCATAGAAATATTATTTATCTGAAAGTGAACTGGACTTTCAAAATCCTTATCAGTGATCTAGCAACCCAATGGTCATGCAAGAAATAATGGCTTTAAAAAAATCAATTGAAATGCTCAAAAATGTTGGTCACTTCCATTTCTGTAAGCCCAACTTAAAAAAGTAAGGAATCTGCTGCTCTCATCATGTCTCTGATGCTAGCTGTGGATTTCCCAAAGCAGCTAGCTAGTTTTGAAAATCTGAATCTTTATAAAATACTCCAGAGAAATACATGACCTGTATCATAACAGTAACACCTGCAGCAGCAACTTCAGTAAGAACAGTAGATTACCATTACAAATACCTCTGCTAAAATACTGAACAGGCTGTACATCATGTATATTACAATAAGCAATCGATGCTTTTAAAAAAGATGAATTTGACCATACATTTGGACAAAAAATAATATTCAATTGATTTTGACTAGACTCCAACTTTGGTCATTTAAGTTTTAAGCAAAATCAGGGAATAGAAGGTACCTGAAAGTAGCAATCAGTATCTATAATATGTGGTATCTTAATCTATGAGCAGCCTAAATGAGAGTGGTGACCAACCAACCAAGTCATTATATATTTAAAAACCAGCAGGACTCCAAGTGAACACTGATACAAGCGAGCTTTATGCATTAAGTAAGGAACTGTTTAAGTGAAAGGTGGCACGAAATGTTTAACTACCAGTTTATTGTTAAGAAGGCAACACCATACTTAGCACATTCTTCAAAATGCATGGTAAAGATATGAAGGAAGGTTAGAAAGCAGAGATACTCCCATACATATCCCACTAACTGTAATGTAAACTACAACACATGTAGTTCTGTAACGTAATTCTCAAAAGCTGCCATCCTTTCACCAGTGCCTTTAAGAACTGAAGAATATTAATTAGATTTTGAGTTAATTTGCCTGTATCTATAGTCAGAATATAACATACAATAAATTTGTCTTCATGTGATGGAGAACCAAAGGACATATTCTGAGATGCAAATATTGAAAATCTGGAATTCTATCACAACATATCAAAGATAATTCCTTTGTTTTAATCACAAATCCCTATGAACAAAACTACTATGTATGTGATTATTCTACTATCATATAGAGAACTGTCATAATTTACTGATAGACACTTCTTTTTTAAAATCAATTCTTGGATTTTTTTTTTTTTTTAAAGCATGCATAACAAACCGGGGGCGGGGGGGGAAGAGCTTGTATTTTTAATGGGCAGTTCTTACCTGTTCCTGGAAGCGGACACTTCTCACAGTGTGGGCCCCAGGCTTTGCCAACACTGCAACAGCAAAGCTGCTTGCTGAGCTGAACAGAAAGAGGATGCATGCATTGCTTTCCTGCACTAACAAACCGGTAGCAGGGTCCTTTCTCTTCAGCAACTATAGGATTATCAGCTGCAATGAAAGTGGAAGAAAGGATGGTACTGTTCACATGAAAAGTAAACCAGAGAAACACCACTAGACTTCCAATACCAGTTAAACGGATTAATATTACCATCTGCACAAGTTTTATTTCAAACACATAAAAGAAAATTCTTATTTCGCATCAAACGCTCCTGAATTCCAACTCATCCTAGACCATGGATAAAAAGTATTTTAAAGAAAAAAAAAATTTCCAAACCAGCAGTTGCCATGCTGCCACAATAAAGAGTCAGAATCAGCTCTCTCACTTGTACACAAGTCCAACGACTGAAGACTAAGGTCAATCACTAGCAATATGTTTCAAGCTACATAGCCACTGGAACATTCAGCTATAAGTAGGCTACATAAATAAGACTGCAAAAGGATTAAGTATCACACATCACTTTTTTTTATAGAAGAGACAATTATATATTTACATTTTGTTACAATTAGTTTTAATGTGGAAAAGTCAAAGGCCATAAGCTATGACTAGTATGAGGTAACAGGAAGCTGGGATCCATCCAGCTTTCTAATTTATGCATCCACATTCACATACAGTTAACAGTTCTTGGTAAAAGTAATAACAAACAGTTATTACTTAACTCAAAAAATACAAAGACTATTTGATTTTCAACATGACATGTAAAAGCAAAAATGAAAACCAACTCCTTTTTTCTGGTGTTAAACTGAAAAGTTCTAAGAAATTCTTCAAAATGCTGAAAAATTTTCTCAGCAATTGAGTGTCATTAACTAGCAGCATAAGATGATTATGCTGAAAAAATGAAAGAATTCACCTACAGCTCTAGACTATATTTTATAAATCTAAAGATAGCTCAGATAAGGAGCTTAGGAAATGAGGTATTTTTCATTAGTAAATATTCTTCCCAAAAAACTTAAGGTGAGAACTTTAGTTGTTCTCTATGCCTTCTTTTCTTCTTGCAAAGGTAGTTGATCTCAAACCAAGTAAAAGCTGATTAACAGAGGAAAATATTTGCATTCATGCTGTTCACAACTTTTTCTTTCTCCTAATTCTTTCTTAATTTTTAATCCTTCTTAATCAGAAGGAAAATGTGCCAAAGATCATCCTGGGCTGAATGTTTAGTAATGGAAACTACCCAGGTCAAAGCTGCAGAGGTGGAAGAGGGGAGGGCAGGACACAAAGATGATTTTGGCTGGGGAACTAGCAGAGAGGGGGGAAAAAAATTTGTGGGAAGGAGAATTCCAGGCTGGTGAGAAAGACTGAGTGTACGAGGAGGCTTGATATGGCCTTGAAGGTTTTGTGACAAGAAAACCAGGAAAAGATGGCAAGGATCCTGGACAGCCACTGGTGGAGACCAAGGCTTCCAGGACAAAGAGAGAAAAGAGGCATGAGCCTGAGGCTGACTAAAAGCGAGTAAGATGAGAAGAGGAGGAGGGACAGCAAAAAAGACAGGGACAGCTTAGAAGAGTTGGGGCCAATCAAATAAATCCTCATCTAAAGTGCAACTAAGTATCTATTTTGGTACTTTGATTAGTACTATTACTTACGTATGCATCTTGAGAGGGTAGGATCTGGCACAAATCCCATTTTGCAGGTACATCTGTAGCTGCCCATGGTATTCAAGCACTCACCATTAGGGCATACTCCCTGTAACTGACACTCATTGATATCTGTGGGAAAATTGAAAATCATCAGATACTGAAACATGTATTAATATTCTTCTTTCTTCAGAAGTGATCTTATCGTTTTTTAAATATGTGCAGGAGAACTGTTACGAGTTAACATGCCAATCAACACACTTTCCCATACTGACAATATTTGATTTATAACCTTTCAAAACACTGCTGAGAACATAACAGAAAAACAATGACATTTATACATCATTCTCAAGTACTCTGAATTAAAAAACTAATACACTTTGACTGGCTTATCAATCCCTCTTTTCCTGACTAGATGATTGCTTGTGCAGCCAAACACAACTCACAAGAACATTCACAGAGACAAGTTTTAAGCGATGTAGCATATTTTATACAGGATGGAAAACTGCTTGACACATTTAATACAGTTTTTATTAGTATTTGTATTCGGTAGTGCCTGAAGGTTCATTGTGCTGGAAGAAGCGCTATGCAAAAACACCATCTCTAGCCTAAAGACCTTACCATCTTAATAACAAGAATATGCTTCACGAAGCACGGAACACGTGATGTGGAGCAAAAAGGATTGCGTCTGTGGGAACACAACTTTGTAATAATTAACAACTGCTTTGATAAAGTTTGCTGTTAGAAGGCTACCTGCATCAGTATCCCTTTCAGCGTCTCACTGAATTATTCTCCCATGCCCCAAGCATTGGGCCTCAGGCCTTTATCACACTTCAAGTTGTATCTATAATTCACTTATGCTTAGAATAGGACCTGTCTGACAATCATCTGGATACCATCTGTAACTAAGTCAGCCAAACTAGGATTTTATTTCAGGAGACTAACGATGTAGCTTGCAGTGATAATCAAATCCTTAAAATAATAATAAAAAACCCCACCCCCTCCCCACCCTATAATTGTCTCTGTCATAAATTGTCATGTCTCCTCTTCCAGAAAAATAGAGACAGCACATTGAAACAGACCTACTTTAAAATGTTTACGTGCATTATTTGTACTTAAGACTTTCTCTCCCTATCCCTAAGCTAGGAAAAAATGCCTACCTTGCTGGGTAAACAAGCTTCAAGTGAAAGTCAGATATTCCAGCTAGCTCCTTGGAAATCAGGTATTAGTGATCTTTTTATCTAAAATATATAATATTTATTACCTTTCCTCTTAGTCTTTATAAAACCTTCACCATTTTATTTGACCTCATTGTATGTTGCTGCCTGATTCAACACAATCAATGAGGGTAAGAAGTTGAATATGTAAACTATAACAGATGGGCTGGAGTTTGCTTTTGGAAACCTACAGAAAGAATCTTTCATGTTCCTACCTTCTTCTTCTTTTTTCTCCATGAGTTTGGCTACCTGTCCCACTACACAGGAGCACATGACTTAAGCTCACACTACAGCAGACTCTAGCAGTTGCCATGTCAGCCAAGATTTTTTTCAAAATATTCAGTGTTAAGCTTGTCCCTCAGCTCTTCCAATGCTATACCTGATCTAGTATCTTGACACCACCTGGATCAACTTCACCTCTATGCACTTAGCCACATGTGACAAAGAGTGATAATTTATATCCTAGAACTTTGGATGAAATGTGAAGGAAACCACATGAATTACAAAGGATCAGCTCTGCCTCAAAGGAATTTTCAAGTGAAATTCCCAGACTACATGACTTTCTGACCTCAGAGGGAGTGGGCTATTGAAAAAGGAGAATGGTGTAAGAAAAGAGCACAAAAACCTGCTGAGATATTCTCCTACAGCAGTCTACCTTTCGACCCATCCAATCTTTGAGCAGGAAGATGTCCCATATAAGCACAGGAGTATCTTATTTAAGGATTGCACTAATACAGAATATTTAGTAAGCTAGACTTGTTCTGATGCATTCGACGAAAATTTTTTCAGACAGTTTCTTCAGTTGCTTAGTCTGACTAGGTTCTTTCTTTTGCCCTGAAATCTCAAAATATGATTGAAGGCATCTACAGAGTGCCAACTGATTCCAAAAGGAAGATCATCATTGTTTCAATACCATTATCTTTTGTGACTATTGCGAGGAATGAACTTAAATCTTAACAGGTAGCAAACTAAAGACATTATTGAAACATCCCTAAATAAAAACATATTGATGCTGTTGTAAAGTTGTCAGGAAGAAAGGACATATTGGTAACCCTCCACCTTCAAACATCAGCCATGACAAGGACCATAACGGAGGAGAAGACTATGAAATACCTAGAAGGTAATACAAAGCAAATACTGGAACACTCAAGAACCCGCTATTGAATTTTCTACCTGTACTCAGTTTGGATTGTCAAATCAGTCCTCAAATGCTAAACCATGGAACAATTCTACTTGCTTTGATGAAGCACTAACTCTGTCGTCAGAAATAAATTAGAAGAAGAGACAGTATGCTTTACTCTGAATACAGGAAAAATCTCGATATCCGGGTTCATTTCAAAATGAAAAACCTCAACACAATTACACAAATTACACACACACAGACGTGCAAAAAGCACATATAGATTTTGGGGGAAGAGGAAAAACATAGGAGAAATTAAGAGATGGGAGAAAGAAAATATCAAGAATTAAAAATTAAGATACATCTTTTTAACAAGGACTGTGATCTTTCATTCTAATCTGACTTTTGCTTTTTATCGTTTAATATTAGTTACTCGCTGGTGTTGACATTGGTACATATAGTGAAAATAATTGCTCACTTTCTACATTGTAATAGACAGACATCTTTAAACAACTTTCTCCCTTCACAAATTCTAAGTATATATTTTTATTTATAGGAAAATTAACCTATACTACTGGGAAAAAAAAAGGAAGGTATCTCCCAGGGGACATATATAACATACTGCTTTTTCCTGTCACTTTTTCTGGAATATATATCCATGTAGAATTAGCAGAAATGCTTTGTCTAGTGAAGACAGCATTTAAATTTTAAATCAGTGAAAAAGACAACTTGTTTTAAATAATAGTAATTTGACTTTGATTTTATAGTTCTTATTTTCAGGGTAATAGAAAGACCAGGTCTCTTGTTTGTTAACTATTAAAATGCATTGCTATTTGCTTATGTGTAATCATTATGAAAAATTTGGCACTTTTCCTTCCTAAGAGGATAACTCTACCATTTTACATGTATTTAAGCAAGGTAAATAATTACATAGATTAACATAAGTGCTTTCATAGTTTCAATGTTTAAAATGATTAATGACACTTTTACTTTATCAGATGATGTATTTACTCATTGTTTGCATCAAGCTTCATTTTAAGGAATGTTAAAAATCTATATATGGATAAATTCTATTATTTGAATACTGAAAGTATATAGGCATGTAAAAAACAGAAAGTAAAATCCTGCAAAGACACAGGTAGATAAGAACAGGAAAAAAATACTTATGAAACCTGCTTTCTAACTTGAATTTGAATCATTTTATTCACAACGCTAGTAGTATCTGTACTACTCAAATGAACCATATATCTTTTAAGTTTGTAGAACTATACCTGTATGTTGTAGAAGGAAAAAATGGTGTCTGCTGTTATAATTCTCAAGCAGTTTTTAAATTTTGAATAACTTAGCTACTTAACTAAAATGCATAATTTTTTTTTTTTTTTCACAGTGAAATGAAGAAAAAAAAACTGTTCTGCAGAAGAGGGTACAAAATCTGGCTTTGCACTTAAACAAATTCTAGTTACAGATTACAGACTTCAACTAGCTGAGTGATCTTGAATATCTAGTATCAAAACTGTGCTATTTGGATTTTATAATGAATTTTTTTTTAACATAGCTTATATTAAAGTCTTTATACAGATAAACTGTAATTGTGAATTTTAAAGTAAAATGAATTTAAATATAATCTAAATAGAAATTATGCATGTTTTTACAGATCTGAACTTTATTTCATGTCACTGCTGAGAAAAACTGGCATAGGAACGTATCGGATGCATTTGGTGATACTGGGAGAATCCTGTTTTAGAGTTTTGCCTACTAATAGTGAAGGTTTCATGGCGTTACTTACTGAAGTGGCTAATTTGCAGGTAGATGGGATCTTTCTATAATTCATCAATACACAGTCATCTTTCTTTCCAAATGATTCAACTATTCTGCAGAAAACATTCACAGGTGCTGTCATTACTGCCCCTGTATTAAATCTCTTCCCAGATGAATTGTTCTTGTACGTTCTAGTATTTAAAAATGTAACACCCCATTCACATGTACTCTGTTATTGCTATTTAATGTGGACACTGCTATATTTAAGTACTGGCTTATATGTATGTAAATACCAATGAATGTTCCTCCTAGATTTCCTGATACGGGTATTTCTCTTGCTAAATTTGTCCAATTTTTAAAGTTAACTTTATTGTGCATGTTCTGATGCCTCAGCATAACTTAATTATAGTGTATTTTTAATGCCTTTTTTCCAAGTCATGTCTTCTCAATGAGCTCATAGAATTACTGAGCTGATGCTCTATGCTGAATTATGCAAGCCTATCTAGGCATTCAACAGAAACAAGCCGCAAGGTGATAAAAAAACCCTTCAAATTTTCAAAATAAAAATAAATACTATTCTTACATGTATGTATGTAACAACCTTGGGTAAAAAAAAAAAAAAAAAGAAAAACAACGCTCCAAATTTACTATCTACTTCACTTTATTTCAGACTGTGGTAAAAGGCCACCTACCCAAAATGTTTCCTACCACCTGCCAGCCTGCCCAGCTGTGCAAATTGCACTGGAATCAACTTGTTCAGGCAGCTGGAAAAGAAATCTGATTCAAGATTAACAGACTTTTTTTTTCTTTTCAGCTCTCTATTTCTTGTACATGGGCATTAAAAAATATTTCAGTTTTAAATTAGTATAGCAATGAGAATTCATTTGCTCCATTGTAAAAACTAGAGAAAAAGCTTTGAATTTGTATGAATAATCTTTTGTGTGCAGAAGTACGAACTGATGACATGCTTGTAGAGTGATTTGATCAAACACCTTCATTTACACAGAGGAAATATTTTAAGGGGCTATGTAGCAGTACCAGAAAACCATACATATGTAAATAAGGCTTTCTAAAGACCAACTAAATATTAATTTTCAGTTTCCAATGAAAACTGAGTAATGAAGTTCCACTGGTAAAAAGCCTCTGCGTTAGTGATACACAAAAAAAGGTTAAGCAAGGAGCTTTTCCACACAGCTTCTTGCATGGCTCCACAGCAAACTCTCACAGTAGGTGCTGTTATTTGTGATTTATAAAGAACTGGTAAATAAAGCATTGATTTTGTAATAGTTGGTGCTTGATAATGTGAATGACTTGACCTTTCTCAATGGTAATATTCTGGTGTAACCCCACTGGCATGAAAGAAGCATTGTCATTCTGCACTGACAGCCTGACCCTTTGCTGTTACTCTTCAGTATCATACATGCCAAATACATAGAACTGGTCCTTAACACACTGCTCCTAGTTTTGGTAGTCCACCTCCGTGAAAGTTTGACAAGAAATGAAAGCTTGACATACTCTTACTTTGGATCTCTTGAGATGGCACTGGAAGCCACATGCCATCCCAGAGGCCCTGTTGGTGACTCTGCTCTCACAAGTTCATGCAAAAGCACAGAAGTTTTGCCATAACCAGGGTCTTGACAGTGGTGCTGCAGTACTGCACAGATGAGACTGCTATGTCTCAGCTCCTCCTATATCCTCTTCTAAGCACACAGCTTGATATACGGCGAGGTCAGCCACCACGCTCTCCTCCAGAGCCACCTCAGTGCTCCCAGCTTCGAACACCCCAGATGCTGTAACCAAACCGCCGCTAATCTATCCCACAATCTTCCCCACTAAGGAGAACTTAAAACAGGCTCTCTTAACAACAACAGTTAGTTGTTAGTTTGATACCTTCCCACAGATTTTTATAGGTCTACCGGGTGTCAGGTCAATCTGCTCTCAGAAAATGCAATGTATTAATGACACACTGCCGTTGAATTTCCTGGGGAAAAAACTAAGCTAAACCAACCATTTCCTAACTGAATGCTTGTCTGCTCAAGTGAAGAGTGTGACTACAAACAAAGTAATCTTCATGACTTAAAAAAACCCCAAAACCTCCAAAACCAAACAGAAGCGAAGGAGGAAGACGGGAACAATGTAAGATGGTATTCATTTAAACAAGAAAGCACATGCTAACATTGAACTTGTTATAAACCATGGTAATTATATATAGTTTTACTAAGTCCAAAAACAACTACATCTTCAAAGAACTTTACATACATTAATTAGTAGATAGAAGATGGAAATGAATGGATAACTCAGATATCAAAATGAAAATTTACCTTACTCATGGTTTTTTCTCCTTGCTTTCTAAGAACGTTCACAAAGAGATTTTATTTGGATTTTTGTCCAGGGTAAGGCAATCTTCAAGGTTTTACATTAGAAATACCCCAAAACACAACTGTGTTTTGAAAGCACTTTACCAGAATCTTGTTCCACAAGTAGTTAACAGAATCAGATGAAGAACTGACCTCAATTTTTACTCATGACCACACACACATTTCCAATTACATGGGGTGAATATCACAATACTAAATTAAATTTCATTAAGTCTAAGCGCAGGCAACATTTAATACAACAACCTATTTTCTTCTAATAACTGTGATTTAGGGAAGGACTGAATAGTCCAGAAGAAATAAAAAACCAGAAAACATTTGAAAAACAACTTAACCCTTATTTGTTACTTTTCTCTAAACAGTTATTCCTTACTTAAAGATCCAAAACCCCAGTGGCTTTTCAACATCTCAATCTATATTTTGAGGGTTGGGCTCTTTTACTCAAGTATTGATTTACTTGTTCAGCTCTCTTACATGCATTGCACACTGGAGAATTGTGATGACAGAAAAAGAAATATATGAATCAAAACTAAAAGGAAAAAAGTTAGATATGGGATCAAATTCTGTTCTAAGGTACTTAAATATAAGTGAAAAGCATTTATACACCTAATGGAAGGTTTCCCTCTGGCTATTGTATAGGTATTTGTGTACAGAAGGGTACAACGTAGTAGAATCTCTTTCTCTCTCCACTGTATGATGATGCATGGAAGAACTCCGTGCTGGAGGGGAGGACATGCTGCAGAAGGTATTCTCTTCCAATGTTCTGCTTGCATTCTCCAATTCTAGAATGGCTTTTTAAAGTAGATTAAAACAGTCTTTAGGGCTGCATTAGCTGCTGTTCAACATTACTTTGGTTCTCTACTGGAAACCTACATTGCATACATGCAATGTTCTCCTACCTTTCCTTGAGCAATGGCATGCCTAATTCAATCACACTCAGGAAGTGAATAATTTCAGCTTTATTCCAGGATTAATGACACCATAACATAGCCTGAGTATCCCTTCTCCAAGGATAACAAACTATGCCAAGTGTAAACATCAAATCCTAGGAAAAATTCCTATGCCTACTTATAATGAGATCTGTACCTGTCACTTACTGCTGAAAGAATATGCTTTGCTTGGTTACTGTAAAACATGCTGAGTGATTTACTGGGTGCATCATAAAGCTACCGTAACCTCCCTTAATTTGCCCATTTACTGAAATACTTTAGATTCCTCAGCAAGCAAACATGAAAATGCTTCACAGCCTACTGGTCTTCTACACATTAACAGGTCAACACAATCTGAAGAGCTTGATGCCCGCTATAGCCAACCGAAGCGGTGCGGAAGGACTAGTTGATCAGCAGAGAGCTGCTCTGCTATAGACTAACCTACAAAAGCTGACGGTTGGAATATCAGCCCTGTAGTGTTTCCCTTTGGCAGCCTCCAGCTGGAAGAGTATTTAAGAGAAGTTCACTGTGTTTTGGCTGTGTTAACCATTATAACAGCTCTTCAGACCACCCAAGCCCAGCTGGCCTAATGCAGAATTGCAGGAAACACTAAGGTGGTGTAAAGCTGTCTTCTCTCCATTCAGCCTTGTAGCTCATTTGGACACATGGAGTAAGTCCACTCTCTATCCTTTTCAGATAGCAAGTGAGGCCCATATTTGGTCACAGACATACCCGAATTTGAAACACTCCTATAAAATGAAATTCATTCTTTCATCTCCATGCTTAACGCATTGAATTTATGCTCATCAAAATCATCACAGCTTGGAGCATTTAACCACATTTAAACATTTAACCTAAAAATAAAATTCTAGAACGGAATGTCCATGTTTATTAATGTGTTCTGGTCAAAGCCACAATCTTTTGACAGTATGTTATTTAAATCTATCTATTCATTTTAAGGAAAGTATTTTTGCTCAAGAAAAACAGTCTATGAATTCAAAAAAGTCAGGAGTCACTACAAGAATTTCGAACAATGCAAATGTAAACAAAAATAGTCTTTAATTTGTTTTTCAAAAGAAATCATTGCTACCATTCATGTAAAGAATGCAGTCAAATTTCTCTTCAAGGGCAGTGAGAACTTTGAAATTATAGTGTGAACTATCAAAATTGGATTAGGGTTTTTTTTTTTTACTGTATTATGTTGAACTAACTAAAAGACATTTAAAATTTTCATAAACAAGGCTGAAGAACACTAAGAAGTGTTTAGTATTTAGTATTAATTACAATAATAATTCCTCTTTTGAAACAATAATCTCATTTATATACAATGTGGTTTCTATTTTACACATTTGGTAGGTGATTTTTGATATCATGAATAAATCTGTCTCAAAAGACAATGAAAAATTCAGATTCTCAAAGTCACATTACATGCATAAACAGAAGAAAACAACTTACAATTTCACAATATTTAAGACAACACATGACACAGATGACAAGGCATAAAAACTAAATATGTAACAGCCTCCACCTAGGACAGTCATGATATCCATAAGGTTCTTATGAAAATTGGACCAGGAAAGAGAACTTGTAGAAGCAGAAAGCCTAGTCAGACCACCACAGCCCTGGTAGCTGCACTGAAATATTCAGAATAAACTTGCGGCTAGAAAGTATTGCAGTCTTTCTCATCCCCTCTGTCCTAAGTGCCTGGTGCTGGAGGACACAAGCAATCTCAGCATCAGCAGCCCACAGCTGATTCCAGGCCTAAGCACCATGGAAAGGTAAATTTCTGAAGGAGGACTTCTGCACTTAGCTCCAAAAACAGATTTCTATGCTTTTCAAAAACTGCCTTTCAATAAGAACTGCACACACTTAAGACACTTTGCTGCACTTAAGCAAAGGAAGCCTTCTAGATCAATTATATACTAATTAGAATTTGTCAAAGTACTGGGCAACTTCTTAATTAGAAATGACCTAGTGGTCAGTCATTAAATGTTATTTAGTAATATCTGCCTTGACAGATGTTTTCATGCAGTAAGTGCTTTAATATGCACAATATCTCATGTTGCAAATTAAGACTGGAATATATATATTTTATGTTTCATTTGTGAAAATTTGACTCATTATGGTATGTATACGCTAGGCTTCACTGGGAGTGCCATCTGACTGGCCCAATATGCAGGCATCAGTTTTTATTCTCTTTATGAAAATCAATTACAACTGTACCTACTAACAACACTGAAAATACTGTTCCAACTGTTTCTGCTATAGCTATATTGTTAACCAGTATTAATATAATACTAAGAAAAATATAATATCCAGATTTTACTACTTCCGTTATAGTTGATTGTTTCAATAATAACCTGATTAGCGAGAACAACAAGGGGTAAAAGAAACAAACAACAAGGTTTGGTTGCTAATGAAACTATTGGAACATATATTTTTAAAAATTACAGAAAAAACAGTTGCTTATTCAAAGAAATGACCCACTGATTTCTTCTGAGCTAACAGAGTAGGAGCAGGAGAAATCAATCCAACTCGTTTTGTACTTCTGCATGGAATTTACTGGAACGCAAGTTTGCAGAGCCACACTTTTCAAACACATAATCAATGTCCAAACAGCAAATCAGCCCAGTTTCTGTAGATATACTTATTTCTCAGTATGATCATCATAAAAGAACTTATTTGAAAGAAGGTTGTTAACTTAGTAGCTAAGTAACATTAAATAGCATTTCTTTTGAAGCAAAGCTCTTTTATTACTTAAAAGTAAAATAAAAATATATATACAATATGCAGAGAAAACAAATTTATTACTGTATTTTAGGGACAAATGTAGGACGGCAGGTATATTCTAAGGTATATTCTAAGGGAAAAAAGTTTCATCATGATTTAAAATAAATTTTGAGTCCCCAGAGCACACGATTACAGAATTTGATCCATCAACATACAAGCACTAGTTTCTGCAAGCTCATATATATTTGATTTTAAGCATATGGGGACTTTTCAAGAACTGCCATGCACAACTTTTTACTTCATTGAAAACCAACAAGTGTTCAGGTATTTTTCCAGTTCAAGATAAGACTTTTAAAGTGCTCTATTGGCAGTATGTTAGTTTCCTGAAAAAGGAACCCAACCTTTTCACCAGCTGGTTTTTTCATTCTATTTCAGTTTTCCAAGAAAACCATTAGCAGAAGGAAGAAACAGTAAGTATAATTCTAAACAGGAAACCAGAAATCAGCATTGCATGTGGATTCTGACAAAGAAGTTGCAACTCTGATAAGCTGCATTTTGGCTTTAATATCAGCCTTAGGGCATGCATGTGTGCACATGCAATAAATCATCCCATTGAAAAGATAATTACTGAGGGGGGAAAAAAGCTTTCTTGACAGCAATTACACTAAACTGTTTGAATTAGCATACCCACAGATGGTTCTTTGTTGTCCTACATACACATTAGAGAGAAGAATGTTTCATTACATTAGTTCACTCACTTGATAGGAAAAAAATCAGGACCTGGTTATTAATCACACTAATACTGCATAGGCTTTGTAAACTAAGGAGGCTTTTGACTGCAAAACCAATGTAGAACAAAAGGTTAATTAGGCTTTTAGGCCTGAGTTTTCAAAGGCAGTGAAAGTTGGACGATATCGAGGTGAAAACAGCGATCTCTTTTAGCTGCAGGCAGGGATTCAGAAATATATCCCCATTACTATTTGGTCTGGCAATGCTGGCCGTTTCTGAGCATGGACACAGCATGCACACCCCTTCAGCAAAGAATAATCTAATTAAAATGTATACTTGCATATGGACATGCTGTGCCACTCCTTTCCAGTTTCATTGTAAGGATTATTACAAGAATACGAATACTCCCCCGCCAGCAGCTTAAACAGTTTTCTCTTCACAGCTATTGCTATTGCTTTGCTCCATGTTTGTGATATGGACAGCTGTTTCTTCATTAGCCCTGTCCTCTTCTCTTCTAGAAAAGCACATCTGATCCAGATAAACCAAACAGGACACTTTTGTCTGACCCATTGAAAAGGACATGCTAATGACCATTTCAGAATTGAAATACACCCTGCCAGCAGCTTTCACATATGAAGCTAGCTTTCCTGATGACCGTTCAAACAGAGGTCAAAATCCCGATCCTCTGAAAGAAAATGGTAGTCTTGTTACTTACTTCAATAGGACTCAATTTCATCCTGGCTTTGTTTCATGGTTATTCCTTCTCTCAGTTCCTTCCTTATTTGTACCTCCTTTTTGGAGTGTGCTGGTGAGTAAATTACAGAGAAGCCACCGAAGCCTCGATAAGGCAATATGGGGAACCTGCAGCAGTCACCACTTCTGTCCTCTCCAGAAAGTTAAGACATTGCCCCATCCTCAATTCATCAACAGTTTACTTCCTGGTGGGATAATCCGACTCCCATTGTCTGATTAACTCTAGGTTATAAGTTTCCATGTATCAACTACAAGTTATATTTAGAGACTACAGCGCTCTCTCTTCAGGGATAATGACAGCAGTAATAAAACAAACTATTTAAAGCCTCATATTTCTTGCAGTATTAGTTATATAGTACAAAAATGTGTCAGGGGAAAAACTATCAAAACTCAGTACAACAAACAATGACTAGCCTACCAGGTATGGATCGATTTCTGCACACTACCACGGCAGGTCTTAGCTCCCTCTTAAGCTCCTACCCAGAGACATATGTTCTCCCTCTCTATCAGGCTGTCACTGCTCAGCAAAACACCTCCTGGCCTACTTCTGGCAACCTTCACAAGCACCAGACCATTTTTTAACTGTCCGTAGCCCCTGATTAAGGATCTTAGTTTCCATGTAGGAACAACCCCTTGAAACAAATGGAATGCCCTACTCGCCTTTAAATGCCTGCTGGATTGCTGCTGTCTAGGAAACCTTTGTGCATACAGTGGGGTTTGCACACAACTACTGGAGATATCAAAAACTCCTGTCTCTCCTGGACCACATTCAGAGGGATACATGATGGTACTAATGCACCATGGCATCTTCCAGACACTTTCTGTGCTCAAAGTTAGAAATCCTCTCTTTTACAGACTCTGAAAAAACTCGTAACTAATATGCGGAACGAGACAATCTCTTTCGAAACGGCTGGAAACATCTTGCTGAAATATATGCACCACCTATGTGTTTAATTTGAGGTGTGAAAAGGTGGCCCATGTATGCCTTACACTCGCCTCCTTCACCTTTTCACTTTGCAGTCCCCATAAGTTGCCACCAACATCACCCCATCCCTTTTATTTATTAAGAGGACTCTACAGTCTTTCACTGCAGATCAGGGAACGAGCTCTTGAGATGCAATTTGCAGCTCTCCTCCATTTAGTTTTTTACTATTTTGACCCAACCCAATTTCCTCTCACAATCCTCCAAATGCCCCTTATCTGCAAGCTGGTAAACCACTAGGTAGAGAACTGAGCAGCAGATCAGCTCAAGTGCCTATACTTTCAGACAGGAGTTCGCATCTCCCTCAGCAGTGGAAGCAGCAGGATGTTTGTATTTAGTGCTCTATAAACTGTGTTTTTTTAGTTGGCAAAATTTCTTTATGTGGCTGGCTGCTGCACGTTCCTTCATCGACATGCTAACTGAAAGTTTTCAGTTAAATAAAATTAATTTTATCTCCAAAATGCCTATATATATCCTCTAACGCCAATTACTCTTCCATTTTCTCCTTTTGTCCACCACCACTACTATTTGTTGAGACCTCTTTTAGCCTTGCAGTGGCAACAATGACTAATAAACCTGACCACAGGTCAGTGTCAGCCTCACTTGAACTCATTCTTCCCTTCCTTCCCAAATCTCTCTCCAGAGCACCACTGTAGGATTGCTCCCATCTTTGCAGAGCTCCTTTCTCTTGTTTACTTGAGCTGTGCCAAGCAACTTGGACAAGTAATTAAGCTTCTTCCTACATCCTCATCTGGCACCTCTGTTCAATACTCCAAGATACACAGAAAGAACGCGCGTATGTCTATGGTCATCTGTTCAGCTTCGTCAGATAGAGACGCCGTAGGGCAGGAGAATCTAAATGCCCCAAGCCTTTCTGTGGAGCTGCATGATCACGCACATCACGCAACCCTGTATGTTTTGATAACTTCTGTGCTTACAGCCAGGAGATATAGGGCATAATCTTGGAGTAACACTACTTATGCAGTATCTAACTCCATACATCCTCACCTGCACTATGCACATTCTTGAAGTACGTGGGTCACTGCTTTACCTGGCAGCCAGGTACGCACGGTTTTTCATCTCCACTTGCCAGTGACATTATCTGGCTGTTCTCAGTACTGTTGTGCCTAACCTCTTAAGTCCAAAAGAATTGTTCTCTGGTTACTCTATACTTCCATGATTATAGAAGTTATTCTCTATTGCTAGTTTCATCTGACTTAACTGAATAAGTCTGCAGGTACGCTGTTTAGCAAAAGAACTAACAGAACAATGTGTTTCTACTGAAAAACAAAGTAAATGAATCCTTATGGAGTCATCTTTACATATCATCAAAGAAAATGAGAGTATACATAAAAGTTTTAAAAGTTTTTTGCCCCAGAGCAAAAAAAACCACTCTATGGAGTTGCCAATATTTGCGAAGAGTTAGAAGTAGCCTCAACATTTTTTCCCAAATACAAATCAATGGACTGGATTCATTCATCTAAGTCATAAATATCAAAGCACCTGTCACAGAAAACTGGTACTCTAAATAAACACAATCTATTGTGGGCGCTATTGTACCTTGACAAAATGTAGCATTGATCCTCTTGTAGCCTTGTGGGCATTCCATCATAGGACTGTATCCATGGTAAGCTGAAGAAAAAAAATTACGTCAGTTAAATACTGCTGATTTATATGCTTATTTAGAGACCCTGACAGCCAAATTATTATGTAACTATAAAAAAAAAAAAACATTATAAGTTTTTACAATGTATGGTTAAGCATAAAAGGTCAAGAAATTAAAATTAAAGGTTGTACAGATAAACTTAATTCCATCTATTTCCACATGTATACCACTTAAGTCTTCAGTTATCCAGTCAAATTTATATTTTTTCCAAAAAAGAAATCTTTGAAATAAGGAAATTATCTTTCATCCTAGTTGTTCTCAAATATTTAAATAATTACTTTCCCAAACCAGCTATAAATATCATATTGGGAAAAGATAAAGTTGAAGATTCATGATGGAAACTCAATGGTTTTAAAACTGAAAGCGGCTTTAGAAAGCAAAGTATCTTCAGTGTTAAGCCAAATTGTTGGGTACCATTTCTCGTGCCACAATGAATTAAAAAATATTTGAAATACATAGGAAATAGAAGCAAATGAACTTTTAAAACAAGGCAAAAAGAAGAAAAAAGCACATTTGTAATTTACTTAACAAAGTTGCTGAATTTTAGAAGACTCTATGACTTACTGGCTGATTGGTGTAAACTGTCAAGGGCACAACACCACTGCAAAATACAGGCTGAGTTCAATTTTGCCAAAATAGAAAGTGTTCTGTTAACTAGATTTTTATTTCTATTTATTGTTTCTTTCCTCCATTTAAGGTTGCCTTTGAGACTACAGAAAACTGTTTATTGATTCTTAAACTGTTATAACATCATAAATGAGAGCAGTAACTTCTTTGTATGGTTATGCACTAAAAGCTAACCTCTTGGCAAAGCCCAATACTTTGTTAAACATACAGGACTAAACTTTTGGCACTATGATCACACAAGTGCCTTTAATAAGAGTCAAGAGAGTTTTCCATAATTTGAATGCTACAACAGAGATACCTTACATTTGGTCAAATCTTTTGTTTTCCTTTAAAAGTGTTCTAAATGTTCAGCAGGCAAAAAAAAAAAAAAAAACAACCGAAACCCAAACAAATTACTTTCCATCTTTACTGTATATAAACTGTCAAGTAAGACAGAACAACTGAGAGACATAATGTTTTCAATTGGCTTCACTCACATATAATGCCTCACTCACATATAATTGCACATTTATCCCTGCAGCTTATTTTAAAACTGGTAAATTGGCTATAAGGGTGAAAAAAAAAAAGAAAAAAAAAAGAATTATTTTCATTAGTTCTAAAGCTTTTCCTATTCTTTGGAAAAATTTAAGTGATGATCTTGAGTAGCAGCTTTTGGAGTGACGTAGTTTTATTTCAAATTGCTGCGAATTATTTAAAATAATTGCTTAATTAGAACATTAAGATTCTCCTTAGAGATTGCTTAAAGTGATAAAATGGTTAAAACACAAAAATAGTACAGGTCAAAATACAGCAACAATGTTCTTACAGTTTTGAACACATACTATTCCGTCTTTACATTGACTACAACCATTTTCACACAAATTAGAATTTGAAAATTTCATCTCTCACCAAAAATGTGGCAGCTACACATTTATTTTCAAGGCAGCTCCAATCTTTTCACAATGTTAATATTAAAAACAGTTGAAATTTAAGGTGAGATTTTCAAAAGCGCAATGCATTAGCCTATTCCTGGTCCCTGAAAATGTTAGTAAAACTCCTAATGCACATGTTGGCAGAGTCAGATTCATAATTGCACTGATTATGTCCTAACTTATCTGTGTTTGCCATTACAGATCTGATTCAATTCACACTAAAATCAAGAGAGTCTCTCTAACTTTTTGCGTGCAGGAATGGTACCCTGCAGTACAGCCTAGCGGAGGAAAACAAGAGGAAGAGCAGAGCTCTTCCAGTTGTAGATGGAGACCAGCCCATAAGCTATGCCAGGCCTTTTCCAGTGCTGCAACGCATTTTCCCTTCCAGGGTGACTCAGCTGCTTTAGAAAGTGCAGTGGTGGAGTGAGGTCAGAGATTTCAACCTCTCCCTCCCTCCTCATCCTCCTACTCCCACACTGAACAGGAAATAGCAGCTTACTAGCAGCTGTTTTCTTCCTTCTACAAAGAGCAGCAACGTAAGCAGGTCGCAGTAGAGTAAGGAGCTTATTCAGTGATGGCTAGTGATCCATGTGGGAGCTGGATGGAGTCCTACATTACTTACCCTTTACTCATTTGGACAACCTGTTTGTAATTATTAACTGTTAGCAAGAAGCCTGAACAATCATAACATTCCCCATGTAACACAGAAATCACTTTGTCTTAAAAGTTGTCTTCAGTGGAAGCCCTCAAAAATGGAGATCTGTTCCAAAATTTCTTCTTTTATTTTTCAGTAATACTGAATAACCCGTAAATTTACAGACATGGGAGCTGTCTCAGGCCAAGGCACTTGACTTTGCAACAAGACAGAAGCCCTGACAGAGCAGTGGCTATTACCCAAAATACATAAGTACAGCTTTACAAAGTGACAAAGCCCTATTTAAGTCCATGGAAACAAGACACAGGCAAACTTAAGTACATCCTTAAGTGGTTGACTGAAGAGAGAAGAAAAGTGCCTGCTAATGAGACTGAAGTATATGCTTAAATATTTTGCTGAAGTGGGTTTTGCAGAAGATCACATTAAATGCAAACTGATTACGTATTATTATAAAAACAGGTCAATCTTAAATGAATGTTATGAAGCATAAAACCAAAAGGAAGTCTCTTTGCTTCCAAAATGTCTACAATAAAAAGGATAATACCAATTTAGTGAAGTATCAGAACAGGTCAAAATGACATCGGACTAATGTGGGACTAGCTTTGCCTGTTGAGACGCTACCATGGACACCACTTAACTGATAACTTACTAATAGTTCACTTGACTCCCAAGTTTTTCCATCCAATATCATATATACATATATATAAATATATATGCATACTCTTTTTACCACTGAAACATTCTTATTATTGTACTAAAAAAAAAAAAAAACTTGATGAAATATAAATCCTTAAGCAGGCACTCCACACTTTCATTAAATCTTATCATAAATTTATATTTATCTTTGGAAATTGTTTGCTCTATAGAAGCATAACACTTTGACACTGACATGAGGCTTAATTTGACACCTATGCCCAAAGGACACTTAGGCCCAGATCCAAAACAAGTTGTGTGCCTAAGTTCAAATTGAACATCTATAAAACTCTAAGATGCTGTAAGATCACTTAAACTCCTGCAACACTCCAAATTTATCACCTTAAGTTCTTAGAAATCTGAAAATTCACCGTTTGCACTCAAGCAGAATTGCCGTAAGTCATGGCATGATTGAATAGCATCACGCTTAACTCATTCCTAAATCCAATCTAGATGAAGAAATTACATATACCTCTACCAAAGCTTCCTGACAGATTCAGTGAATGTTTTTGAAGCATACACCTACCAAATCATACTCTTGATATAATGCAGTGATAGATAACACTGTATTTTAATCTGGAGAAAACAGACAGTGCACCCATCTCCTCCTCCCTTGTTAAAACACTACTGTACAGTGAGAGCTCCCACCTAGAAAGATCAGAAATGTATGCCATTATGTCTAGGAGACACAAACCCTTACTTTCCAGGAATGCTTTAATCACAAGGACTGGATTATTCCAAGTGGCAACATTCACTGTCTCCTCTTGAAATCGTACAGTTACATTCAAAAAAAGAATTCCAGATTAAGCCAGAAAGCAGGAGTGAGCATGACTCATACCATAAGTAATTAAGGACACTGGGAAAGAGACTGGGTTTCCACTCCTGTTCCAAGAATTGTTTCTACATTTTACGGGTTAGGGCATCTCCTCATAGGTATAAAACGTAGACTAGAAATTCTTTTGGCAGATACAAGGCACTCCGAATTGCCCCATCTTGAGCAAGTGTGCTAGCCATTAAGCTTTTATTATAAAGGACAGTGCTCATCTCATTAACATTTCAAAAAATTATTCTTACTCAGTGTTTTGAAAAAAGGGTGGTGGACTTCCCTTCAGGAGAGGTTTTAGGGTGAGTTCAGGCACTTCTCTGCACTCACCTAGGAAGCATCTGGATACCAGGATTTCGGACATGGTTTGTCCTAGTGTTTCCCTGTTTGCTTGCTCTTAAGATCATGCCGAGCATGTTGGCATTAAGTAGCTGCCTGATCAACACGTTGTCTGTTGTGGATTCCAGGCTGAGGAGACCAGTGTTTTACCTGAGCTATGAAGAACTAGCACATGGGCTTCCCTTCAAACCAGGCACCAAAAATTTGTATTACTAGTTCCAACCAGTTTTTGGTTGAAGCACATTTCAGGCTTTTGTGATTTTCCCATGGCACACCTATATGAACGCCCACATGCTTCTGATGAACAAAACTTTCAATTGAAGTTAAATTGCCACTTCTATGGAGAAAGCTATAAATAAATTGTTACTTCTTTAGAGGAAGCTACAAAATCAGGACACATTTCACAATTCATATAACAATTCAGAATGCGTGTCTCTGTTAGAAACTGTATTTATGTACTAGAGGAATAAAAACTTAGATACCTGAGTCTTTTATTAACTATGGACCTCAAAGACCCCAAGGAGAATCTCTTTTGGAAGCAAATCAGAAGACAAACATACTCCAAAACACAAAATTTAAATGCTTCATAAACTAGCAGATCAGACTGAGTCGGTATAAATTTATATCAGACTCTCTCATGGAAGGAGGAGTCAGAGAAGTAGGAGTAACAGTAGATTTTCTGCTAGAATTGTATTTATGTCCACATTAAGATTTGTGGACAAAAATATGCTTCCAAAAAAATCAAACACTGAACATGTTTCCAGTGTTGCTATCTGTATGAATAGCAGGGGCCTAGAAGACTTAGATAAGAATGACTGCAACTCCTTGCACTATTTTTGGCCCACTAAATGCAGGTCCACTCCGCCTGCAAAACAGAGATTACATTATCTGTCCTCATCTTTCATTTAGTGATGAAAATATGACATGACAGAGAAGTATTACTATTCCTGTGCAACAATGTCATTCACAAAAAATTTAAGAGACTAGCTTCACCTATCACGTAAATAATTTGAAATTTCTTTCTCGTTATAATATGATGTCAATCATAACAAAAGAGTGAAGAAAGTCTTTGTTGTTGCCTAATTGTTGAGGAAGATATTTCAAAAACACAGCAAAAAAAATGCAACTGACAATTTAGAGCCTGGAAAACTTTGGCTTCAAACTTGAAAGTTCATCTGCAGTCCCAAGAGGTCAGTGCATTCTCTCCAAGCAGTAATTGGCGCCTCCATAATTTAACATTTCTGTGCAAACTTAAAAAAAAAAAAAAAATCCAGTTGGAAGAGGCAAGATGATTCAATGTCATTATTCTTCCTGCACCGAGCAAACGCAACAGTGCATCACTGACTTAAAGGAGGAGGAAGGGATGAAAATGCAACGATGTTAATTTTGCTGGCTGCACTAAGTGCCTGCATATTGTAACTGCTGGCATGCAGGAGAATTCCAGTTTCTGCAACCTGTCCCTAATCAAACCATAGCATATTCTTTCTACTAGGTTCCTTTTTTTTTTAAAAAAAAGAAAAAGGAAAAATACCACTTGAGGGAAAAAAAAAGCCATAAACTGATCCAGAGAATAACAACAAAATAGCACTTACATGGCTTCTTGGGACATTTCTGGCATTTGTTAAAACCCCAGGAAGTACCCACGGTTCCACAGCAGTCTTCTTGCTTGGAAAGGCCAGGAAGTGCTTTGCCACACTGGAATAGGCAGGTAAAGAATACTCTGGTTAATGATAGTATATGATGCTCGCTTCTAGTACAATCTTCTTTTTCAATCATCTTGGGTCAACGTCTTGCTGAGACGCTGAAGATTCATTGGAGCTCTTAGCTGAACTTAAATAGTGCCTATGCATTGCAATGGCTCTCTACACAGGCATGAGCAAATTAGGTGACATTATTATCTTCCCCTGTGTCAACTTGAAAAGAAGGAGAAAGAAACAGAAGAGAACAGTATGTCATAGGAACGAGTGACTATATTTCCAAGGTAGTAACTCGCCATTGGCACCTATTCCCTACAGCTTTCCTCATAAAAACGTGCTCGTCCACTTTTTCAAAAGCTGTATAAATTATCTCAAATACCTTTCTAATTAGTCTCTTAAAGAAAGACAAAAGGGTTGGCTGTGATTTCTATAATGTTATTCCCCATTAAAAAGCCCCAACTTCCCGCCAACTTATGTTTAATGTTTATGACCACTTACGGAAAATTGCCAAATTATCATGCTGCCCAGATACTAAAGAAGGTAACACAGATAAGATAACTGAAACTGAAGTTAGTGATGTCCGTGTTATTCCAAACAAGTGTCTTTCCCCATAAAAGTATTTAAATTAATCTTGCAATAATTTTTGAGGTCAATATTCCTTTTTTTCTTCTGACCAAGAATATTCTTCTTATGCTTTTTATTAGTAAGAATACTAATTTTCAGAATCTTACAAAATAATTAGTTATGTTCTTGACTTTTGCAATTTCTTTCCATTTTGCATGGTAAAGAAAGCTTAAATGTATTTCTGAGATGCAGACAAAAATACATCTACACCCATCAATTAGGTGTAAACTGGAAGTGCACAAAGCACAACGGAAGTGCACAACAGCTGCACTTAGTAACACTTTCAGAGTAAATGCTGATACAAATAGGCACTGCTGCAAACAATTCAAATGTGCTGAAGTGTGAATCCTCAGTACGCAGTGAACAGACCTTCCCTGATCTAACCTCCCTTCCTGACTGCATATAAACCTCTGACCCAAATGCTCACTGCTGCTTAGCTTTCAGCTCGAGATAGCTGGCTCATCCTATGGCACAGGCTGTGGCCTTGTGGTTGCTTTCACTTCAGCTGGTAACCCAGTCACTCCGCAGTAGGGGATGCATGCTGAAAGCACAGGCACCAACGGCTTCCTCCAACCTTCCCAAAATTTTTCCAGTGTGCTCTTAATCGTACTGACACTCACGTTTTCAAAGTACAGAGTTACTCTGTGTAGCTTCACAGTGTGACTGCTAACAGGGTAGCAGGCTAACCCACAACGTCAGGGCTCTGACTCATCAGAGGGTCCCCTCTTTGCATGGTGAGGGCTGGCAAGGCATCATCCCAGCCATCTTCTCTGCCCCTTTTTCACAGATACTCCCCAGGCGCCTCCTAAAACACCTCAGCAACAAACTGAAAGCAGCACCAGTTCACCATTAAAACACCACCGTAATGTGCAACCTGCAGCAGCTCTGCACTTGTTACTTGTGAAGCTTAGATTATCTGTCAGGTAAGGGATGTGTGAGCAGCCAGGACCAGCCTCTGTCCCAACCTCTGTCACGAAATGGAGCTTTTAGCACCAGAGCAACTTAGCGAAGTTACGGCTCACCTCTGCACGGTTCACCTCTACCCTTATATGGGGTAACACCACTTGCACTTTAAGCTACATTTTAGGGTGACACATTAACAACGTAAAGACTAGAGTGGCCAAACAGGTTAAAAGAGACTGCTCAGTTATTGTGTAACTTTAGGAGTCTATTTTCACACTACCACCTGCAGAGGGTCTTGTGACAATTTTCACGTGTTCCAAGGGGTGAGAAACAGTCCTGGCATGGATGGTATTTGGTTGTGTTAAAACAATAAAGTATCAAAGCAAATCCCACCTTTCAGATTGAGGCCCAGACTTACACTATGTCAACACGTGTCTTTCAGGCTCTCTTGCGCTCCGCTGGCTTGGGCACTGGCAGGATTAGTACAAGATTGACCATTCCTGATCAGTCAGAGTCCGCTCTGTTTCCAGAAGCAACTCTTGGCCCAGCACTTCACGAAGGCTGTCAAGATGCACAAACAGGGAATTCTGCACAACACACTCTGCTGCAGCAGCTCGGCTGTTTTCAAAACTGGAACTAGCTCTTTCAACTGCCTCTAGCTAGATGATATACAGAACTCGCTGCAGTTCCCAGAAGCTCAAAAATCTTTCAACTGGAGAGTACTCATAATGCCTCCTCCAAGTGGCTGCCCTTAAACCTTAGAGAATTCATGTTACATCTTTACACAATGCTGGTTTCTCAACCCACATCCCAGGTGAGCATGCTCTAGGAAGGACCATTCTACTTTATGATCACAGCTACTCAGTTTTACTTTACAATTACAGCTGCTCAAGTCTTTTCCTAGAGCTGGTACTGCTTCTTCAAAGAAAGAGAAGCCACTTACTAAAGTCATATACTGTGGCTGTTAGTGAGAGTCAGCTAAAGCAATTTGCACTCGACTCTTCTCCCCCCACCTTGCGCCTCAGTTTTACAACTCTCATCTCTCTGAAAAGAAGTGGGAGGAATCAAGGCTGGTGCTGCACCTCCCCTTATGATCTCAGAAATGGAGCATCTGGGCAGCGAGGCACATTACCTAACACCCAGTGTTCCTCTGCAAGGTCACAAGCCTCAAGGACACATCCCAGCAGCTCGTGTGTGTCAAGGCAAGACTCCACTGACATGAGAGCCAACATGCCATCATGAACTGGCCCTTTTTTTTTTTTCTTTTCCCCAGAATAGAAAAGGTGTCATTTAACAGTAGTAAATTAAAAGCATATAAAACAAAGAAGGAAAAAAAAAAGAAAGGAGGAGGAAGATGGACTAAAGCCCGCTTTTAGTTTAGGTGTGGTGCTGCAGCATTTGCACTCTACTGAAAATCATGATCTCTGTGGTCATAACTTTTTCAAATTTCCATATAAAAACCATGAGCAAAAATAAGGATGCCAAAGTCTGAGTCATCTGGCAACTGTGGTTTGTAGCCCTGTCAGTAAAAACTGGCAATGATTAAAGCTGCTGCTCCCACTGCCTCTATGGTGAATTAAAGCTTGAAGAATCAATGATAATTTGGTTAACGTCCAGATCATTGTAGAAACTGGCCAGCGAGGAAAAGCAACTGCCACATGGGGCTCCTAGTGGTGTAAGATCTGTGTAATTTTGGAGCTATGCATCAGAAAAAATGACTGCTCTGCAAAGTCCTAAGCCAAGCAGAAACAGAGGGTTCTTCTATGGCTAATAAACCCTGATTTCTCTGGTACATCTAATAGTGCTTCAGATACTTTCAACACTCATGGCACTGCACAAACTGTTTCCTAGCCAGCTACAATTTCTTAACGTGCTCCTCCCTTTCACAAACCCTAAGCGTCAATGAACTGAAGTTCTCTTTCTGCAGGTCTCAAAAACTTTTAGGCAATTTCTATCCACTTCAAAAGTCTTACTTCCTACTACTGAGAAGAACTCATAAGTTCTTCAGACAGTCTGTTCCAGTCTCTGAGTCACAAGTGACTGGAAAAGTCACTTGGGGGAATCCATAACTATTTACGGTTTGTCTCACCATTCAACACAACTCCAACACAAGTATGAACCTCAAATAAGCAGGGAAGCTAAACACAAGCACACAGCTTGCACTATGCATGAGGATGATGCCATTCCCTAAGCTTAGGCTTACACTTTTCTATCCATCATCCACACACATTTTAAACTAATCTAGCCTGTATTCCTGAGGGCTTCTGGAAAACTCCTCATAGACAGAGAACAGATTTTCATGAATGATCCATCTGTCACAAGCTTACGATTTGGAGATAATTCTTACTGGTTCAGAAGGCAAAGAAGTCATGAAGGATTGGTATAAAAGAGCTCAACTGTGCTGAAAGAGGCTCAGCAGTAGCAACATGGTACTGCTATAAAACAAAGTTTTTCCTGGGTAAAGCACTCACAGACACTGAAAGTATTGTTTCAAATCCACGTATTTTTCCCCATGCGTGCCTGGGCTTCTATGCCAATATTTTATATAACTGAAGGAAGTACTGAATATTCCCACTGGTACACTCAAATTCTGGCTGACTCTGTGCTGGTGCACAAAGGCCACCCCAAGCCACATCACCTCTTTGTTCCTCTGTCCAGACTCCAGCCTCTGCCCCATCTCCACAGTCTTGGAGCGCTAACAATACTTGAGTTGTGCACTGCCACCAGGGTTTCATGTGTTTTCCAATGCCAGGGAAAAGGAAGGATTATATCCTCGAAATCCCTCTGCTAAGGCAGTAGAAGGAATTTATTCAGCTCCCTGTAAAGTGCGGTAGAGAGCCCAGTCTGGCAATTAGTCTCAGGGCAACCACAGAGGATTCTGGCCGATGGACCACGTTTCCTGGGACTCCCACTCCTGTGTAACCCATCTACAAATCCCTGTCACGAGCTGTTAGTTAAAACCACAATACAGGCATAAATAAAGGAGTGTCACATGATTAACTATGATTGAAATCGATAGGTGCTTTGCCTGAGTTAATAGCTAATGACTCTGGGATTCAGCTCAAAAGACTGCATTTCACATACCACAATAGCAGAAGTGAATGGATACACTGTTTAACTTTCTGTAAACTATTCAACAGGCACAGACCTTGGATTGTTGCTTCTTTTTTTTCCTATAGGCGCGACAGAGTAAGAAACCTCAAACTTAATAAACCGTATTACTGAAACAATTAACAAACATACTTAATTAGCTTACTGACCAGCTGAATGACAGGTTGTTACAAATGAAAAGTATTATCCCATGTAGCACTGGCTCACTAACAGGCATTGTCTCATAAGCAGAGGAGAGAAACTTAAATACTTCCAGACTTTCTAAAAGAACTGGTAAAGAATTTGTTTTGGCTTAAGCAGAACATTCTTCATAGGCAAGTAAAAATTATCCAGCTTTTTTCTATTTGAATAATTAAAACAATGTTTGGTGTTTTTGGTATCCGATACATCTTTAATCTTCTGATATTTCAGGTTATTGATCTTGCAAAGAATCTATTGCGAATGAAGCATTAATCCTGGAAATGAATCCACACTGATTTCTGACAGTCTATTTGTTTAAAAACTTCAGAAGCCAAACCATGAGCTTCAAGGAATTCCAGACAGTTATTTTATTTTATGAGATGGTATTTTTAAGACTATTCTAAAGAAAAAAAGGTTTTAAAAGTGCTCTAAGAAAAAAAGTACCAGTATGAAGCACAGAATTTTACTTGTACCATTTTTCCTGCCTAAAGAATATAAATAGGGAAGTTCATTTCATACGGCTGTCAAAAAATGAAAATACCTGAAATTTACCTCCATAGGAAATGTTTTCTTAAATCTGAAGTTCAACAGGGATATTTATACAGTTGAATGAATAACTTCAACTGGCATATTCCTACTGTCATAGCCTCCAGACTACGTACGCTATGATCATATTGCATACAGTAGTATCGATATGTTACGTTATGCATCAAGAGCTATCAAGACATTTTGCTGCTATGATTTCTAACTCAAAAACTTTGATGCCTTTGGTTTGATATTTTCCATTGTGAAAAACTCATCAGTGACCTAAGCCCAGTTCCTAAAAACTTTATGTACATTCTCAAAGTCAAGCACATAATCAGTGTACGTCCTTGCGTGAATCAAGTAAATGCTTAATGATTTGCAGTCAGAATCTTTCTTATGATACAATGTTGACAATTTCTGACCTTTTCTGGCTGCCACCTATCACTTGGCTTATTTTGTATTCTACCAAGTCTGAGAGCAGAGAGAAGGGTGTTGCTCAAACCAAACCAAATGTTTCCTGTAAAAGACATTACTGAAACACAGTATTAAAAAACTATTTCCATAGAAATTTATCCCACTAAAGATGCTGATCAACTAACATCTGTTTATCAGACATACCTGTTATTTATCAGAACTAAGCAGCATTTGAAACACATTTGAATGCATATGTAAGCGTTTTGATCACACTGAAAAATGGACAGCCCTTATAATTTTCAACAAAGTCTTTACTAGTGTTCACCATTAATGTTATTTAGCTTAATTTACTAAAAAAAAAAACTATCAAAATATGCCTCTATTGTCTGCTATAGGTGGTATCTTTCAGTTTTCTTTAATATGATTTTCCAAAGTATTATTATAATACACCAAATTTCACTTCACAATACCAGAACAACTCTACTTCAGGCATCCTTCTCAACAGAGCTGTAACAAGTACAGATCTTTTCTGCAACACCTCTCAAAGTACTTTGCAAGGGAAGCACAAAGCATCATTCAGCAAACAACTGACAAACGAGGAGTGGAACACATCCCCTGAACACTGCAACCTGGAACAGACCTGAATTTAAAACACCCCAACAAAAAGGGGGGATCAGAAGACAGTATTTTTGAAATTCTTGCAGTGATCATTTTAGAGAGCAGTCGAGCTCCTCTCAGCAGTTACACCAGCACAACTAGGGGACAATGAGGAGGAATGAACAGGCATGGGCAGACATGACTTCTTAGCCAGCTTCTCTTCTGGACATTTTGGCATATGTTGCCGTCAGCCAGGTAAGCAACTTCAATATCTGTCTCTCTTTAGAATAACAACTCTTTTTTATTTTGTTTTTAAATTATAGATGCCGAGATCACCAGAAGTCTCCTTCTGTAAAACTGATACTCAAAAATATCTGCTGAAGATAACAGCACTACTTGTGAATCTAGTCAGAAAGAGCCTGCTTTAGAGAAATTTGGAAATACCAGCTTCTCCAATTTCTTACTGCTTTGCAAAAAATGCCTCCCTCTTTACAATTAAGCATTAAAGAGACCAAATCAATTTTGAGAAAAAAGACTTTTTTAGCCAAAATAGTGAAATGCAGTAACCATAGGAAAACACATGCATATATTTAGTAGACAATTCAAAGTGATCTTAAGGGGGGAAAAAAAGCAGTGCTTAATTCCCTTTATATGAATTTTGACAGATAGTAGGGATCTGCATTCTTTTCTCGATTTAAATGCAAGGTAATCATATGGAAAATTAACAGGACTCGAGATTACCGCACAATCTTTACTAGGTGCACCACTGACACTGTAGAAGTACTTTGGGAAATAACAAGATAATTCTGTGTCATAATAAAGGCATTTTTATTAGAATTTAAATGAAAAGCAGCTGAAGAGGCGGAATTAAAAAGAGAAACGTAATCTTCCTTATTTGCTTGCTTTTTAAACAGGACTTAGAGAATCCGTGGTCTACGATGACTGACTCCTTGGATTTCAGAAACACAGGACCACATGGCTGTAAAGGACCTTGCAGGACACCACATCCAGTCTCTAGCTTTTGAAGGTACCGTAACACACAGTGCTCTCCACAAATCTACTGTTCTTCATCTTAAGTGGGATTTTGGTCCTACTGCTTCCATTATATGTTTCCCAACTTAGAATCATAGAATCATAGAATCATTAAGGTTGGAAAAGACTTCTAAGATCATCGAGTCCAGCCATCAACCCAACACCACCATGCCCACTACACCAAGTCCCTAAGTGCCTCATCTACACGTCTTTTAAATACTTCCAGGGATGGCGACTCAACCACTTCCCTGGGCAGCCTGTTCCAAGGCCTGATCACTCTTTCAGTAAAGAAGTTTCTCCTAATGTCCAATCTAAACCTCCCCTGGCACAACTTGAGGCCATTTCCTCTCGTCCTATCGCTAGTTACTTGGGAGAAGAGACCAACACCCACCTCGCTACAACCTCCTTCCAGGTAGTTGTAGAGCGCGATGAGGTCTCCCCTCAGCCTCCTCTTCTCCAGGCTAAACAACCCCAGTTCCCTCAGCCACTCCTCATAAGGCTTGTGCTCCAGGCCCTTCACCAGCTTCGTTGCCCTTCTCTGGACACGCTCCAGCACCTCCATGTCCTTCTTGTAGTGAGGGGCCCAAAACTGAACACAGGATTCGAGGTGTGGCCTCACCAGTGCCGAGTACAGGGGCACGATCACCTCCCTACTCCTGCTGGCCACACTATTTCTGATACAGGCAGGATGCCATTGGCTGCCTTGGCCACCCGGGCACACTGCCGGCTCATGTTCAGCTGGCTGTCAATCAGCACCCCCAGGTCCTTTTCCCCTGGGCAGCTTTCCAGCCACTCTTCCCCAAGCCTGTAGCGTTGCATGGGGTTGTTGTGGCCGAAGTGCAGGACCCGGCACTTGGCCTTGTTGAACCTCATACAGTTGGCCTCAGCCCATCGATCCAGCCTGTCCAGGTCCCTCTGCAGAGCCTTCCTACCCTCGAGCAGATCAACACTCCCGCCCAACTTGGTGTTGTCTGCAAACTTACTGAGGGAGCACTCGATCCCCTCATCCAGATCATTGATAAAGATATTGAACGAGACCGGCCCCAAAACTGAGCCCTGGGGAACACCGCTCGTGACCGGCCGCCAACTGGATTTAACTCCGTTCACCACAACTCTCTGGGCTCGGCCGTCCAGCCAGTTTTTTTACCCAGCGAAGAGTGCACCTGTCTAAGCTGTGAGCCGCCAGCTTCTCTAGGAGAATGCTGTGGGAGACAGTGTCAAAGGCTTTACTGAAGTCCAGGTAGACGACATCCACAGCCTTTCCCTCATCCACTAGGCGGGTCACCTGGTCATAGAAGGAGATCAGGTTGGTGAAGCAGGACCTGCCTTCCATGAACCCGTGCTGGCTGGGCCTGATCCCCTGGTTGTCTCGAACATGGCTCGTGAGCACCCTCAAAATGAACCGCTCCATAATCTTTCCCAGCACCGAGGTCAGGCTGACCGGCCTGTAGTTCCCCGGATCCTCCTTCCAGCCCTTCTTGTAGATGGGAGTCACATTGGTGAGCCTCCAGTCATCCAGGACCTCCCCCGTTAACAGGACTGCTGGTAAATGATGGAGAGTGGCTTGGCAAGCTCCTCCGTCAGCTCCCTCAGTAGCCTCGGGTGGATCCCATCTGGCCCCATAGACTTGTGAGCGTCCAGGTGGCTAGCAGGTCGTTAAGTGCTTCCTCTTGGATTATGGGGGGTTTATCCTGCTCACAGTCTCTGTCTTTCAGCTCAGGGGGCTGAGTACCCTGAGGATAACTGCTCTGACTATTAAAGACTGAGGCAAAGAAAGCGTTAAGTACCTCAGCCTTATCCTCGTCCTTGGTGTCAACGTTCCCCCCTGCATCCAATAAAGGATGGAGATTCTCCTTAGCTCTCTTTTTGTCATTAATATATTTGTAAAAACATTTTTTGTTGTCTCTCACGACAGTGGCCAGATTGCGTTCTAGCCGGGCTTTTGCCTTTCTAATTTCCTCTCTGCATGACCTAATGAGATCCCTGTACTCTTCTTGAGTTGCCTGCCCCTTCTTCCACAAGTGGTAAACTCTCCTTTTTTTCCTGAGTCCCAGCAAGAGCTCCCCATTCAGCCAGGCCGGTCATCTTCCCCGCCTGTTCTTCTTGCGGCACATGGGGACAGCCCGCTCCTGCGCCTTTAAGACTTCCTTCTTGAAGAACGTCCAGCCTTCCTGGACCCCTTTACCTTTCAGGACTGTCTCCCAAGGGACTCTCTCGACCAGTGCCCTGAGCAGGCCAACGTCCGCCCTCTGGAAGTCCATGGTAGCGGTTTTGCTGGCCCCCCTCTTTACTTCACCAAGTATCGAGAATTCTATCATTTCATGGTCGCTAAGCCCAAGCCGGCCTCCGACCACCACATCTCCCACCAGTCCTTCTCTGTTTGTGAACAGCAGGTCAAGCGAGGCACCTCCCCCGGTAGGCTCACTTACCAGCGGTGTCAGGAAGTTATCCTCCACACACTCCAGGAACCTCCTCGACTGTTTCCTCTCTGCCGTGTGGTATTTCCAGCAGACATCCAGAAAGTTGAAGTCCCCCACGGGAACAAGGGCTAGCGACTGTGAGACTTCTGCCAGCCTCTGGTAGAATATTTCGTCTGCCTCCTCATCCTGGCTAGGTGGTCTATAACAGACTCCCAGCAGGATATCTGCCTTATTGGCCTTCCCCCTCATCCTTACCCACAAGCACTCGACCTTATCATCACTATCATTGAGCTCTAGACAGTCAAAGCACTCCCTAACATACAGGGCTACCCCACCGCATCTCCTTCCTCGCCTGTCCCTTTTGAAGAGCTTATAGCCATCCATTGCAGCACTCCAATCGTGCGACTCATCCCACCATGTTTCCGTGATGGCAACTAAGTCATAGCTACCCCGCTGCACAATGGCTTCCAGCTCCTCCTGTTTGCCGCCCATGCTGTGTGCATTGGTGTAGATGCACTTGAGCTGGGCTACCGATTTCTCCCCCGACATTGGCGTGCCGTCCCTAGGCTCTTCTCTAGCGAGCCTGGTTTTATCCCCTTCCCACTTTGAACCTAGTTTAAAGCCCTCTCAATGAGCCCCGCCAACTCATACGCGAGAATCCTTTTCCCCCTGTGAGCCAGCTGAACTCCGCCTGTCGCCAGCAGGCCCGGTGCCGTGTAAACCTCCCCATGACCAAAGCAGCCAAAATTTCGCCGATGGCACCAGCCCCTGAGCCATGTGTTGATCCGACGAGTTTTCCTGTTCCCTTCAGTATTCTTCCCTGCCACCGAAGGGATCGAGGAAAACACTACCTGTGCTCCCGATCCTTCCACCAATTGCCCCAGTCTTCAAGTCTCTATTTCTCAACATTATTTTCTATATAACAAGGTGCAAGTTTAGGTAAAGGTTTGTTTCCTACCCTTTTCTCACGATTGCTGCCTTTCGTTATAGTCACTTATGATACTATAGACAACTAAACGAACAGGAGATCTAGAAGAATTTCTGTGTTGTTAATTAGGAGTGATCGGAGGCCTGAGAATACGACCAGATTCTTCAACTATCTGTACCATAGTGCCCTCCAAGCTTCAGTTCAGGGTGGCTCCAGTTGCTAACTTCAACAGTATGCGCTCTGTTGAAAATACACTGCAGAAAATACGCCCTGGTTGTCTGGGGATTTGAGTATAGCAACTATCCTACTGTTTTTGCAGGACTACTGTTTTTGAATGAGACACATTAAAGGAATTTAAATAAGGTGGGGTGAGGAAGAATGTGTTGGGAGATGAAAAATATTCCACAGAAGGTTGTGAAAAAAACAAAGCATTAAAATCAGAAGACCTGTAATTGAAGACCAGCTGAAATTCAAGGAAGAAGGAGAGAACAAGAGATGGAGATAAACATAGAATGGTAGAGGTTATACACACACAAAACCATAGTAGAGATTCTGATACTGTTTTTATCCTGTGCTTTTAGCCTGGACCAAAAGTAAGTTCAGCAGAGTCTTTATTAACTTGGTTGATTTGCCTACAAAAGGCCACACACATCTCCTTCCATCAGTCTCCTCTATAGACAGTAAAGTCACCTCTGATCCCAGGATATCTAATAAAACATTTCTGAAGCCAAATATACAATCCACCCTGCAAAAAAATGTATAAACATTGATGATTGTTGAAAAAAGTACAGATATCAAAATTATCCAGCATAAACTCCAGAAAGGACTTGTAACACATTGCTACTAATAGGGAAAGCTCAGTTTAGCAGCTCATCTAAACAAATAAAGAGAACCCTCATATTTAACAAAGCAAATATCAAAGAAACAGAAAACCAAATTCTTTTAGAATAGATCTATTTAAGAGTAAAAAAAAAAAAAAATTAAGTCTCTTTCCCAGTTCAAGGTCTATTTAAGATACAACTAAATAATATGCATTGCTTGAGTGCAGGAAAAACATATTAACATTTCAGGTTCAAATCTGAAAGGTGAATGAGTCGCTTAAATCTGTATTTATGGCAAGGTCTTAAATGAATGCTCTACAAAATGCCACCGTACAACTTAAATTCTAAATTGACATTAAATTAAATAACAAAAGGCCTCCAAAGTCCTTACTACGCTCTTCTCCGAGACTGACACTGAAAGAATCAATGAAATTTGTAAAAAATGAGAACATGCATTATTCTAAACTAGGAGGCACTACCCTTTCTTGAGAGCACTGCAAAGACACATTTTGCCAGGGGAATACTGAAAAACACATAAAAATCGGAGACTGAGCATTTAGTAGGATTCCAAGTCAGGCATGAGGGCAATGCAAACATATTTCCCCTTTTCTCCCCCTTTAAAAGGAGCATGTTACCGTCTTCTGGCGAGCAATGAGTAAGCTTTAGTCTTAAAAGCACTGTAACGTGAGGGGCATGCATAGGACACTGTAAGTTTTGGATATGTCATTTGCAATACCTCACTAATGCATGCAGCAGAAAGAACAGACAGGAAATATATCAAGCATAAGAGGTAAGAGATAAAAGATGCAGCACCCACTGACAAGCCTAAGATTGAAGAAGGAATTTTGTCTTCCCTATATATGAGTGCAAACAGAAATACAAATAAATAATAAACAACTATTATCATAATTATTTCCAGCATTTTATGATGGCCCATCATAATGCTATATTTGTTAGATCTCTCGTTCTTAGGAAATACAGGGAAATGCTTGTTTGACACAAACCCTGCTTCATTTTGTCATATAAAATCTATGAACTTCCATTTGAACATGTGCTTCACCACTTATCAAAGAACAAACGCAAAGTTTTACCATTCTTGAAACAGACAAGCGCGAAGAGCTCATCAGTATAAATTAACACTGTGGATCCCAAATCAAGCATTCAACACTAGCCTTTAATGTTCCATATGCAAACTTAACTCTGGTCTTCTAGAAACATTTTTGGGGCATGATGACGCTTAAATTTACTTCTTACATAGCATTTTTCAGAATGAATTATTTTTAAACACCCTCATGGGATGGCCTAGCATGAGCAGGTTTTGGGATCTTTACTTCCACAGCAGTGACTTCCGAACCTAGAGTTAATTATGTCACTAGCAGGAATGTTACAATACTCTGCAGAAGCCAGTCACTGAAAGGAAAAGAGAAAAATATTTTACAGAAAAGAAGTCAGTTCTTTGGAGCTGGCAGAGGATGACCGAGTCTAAGGAACTGTGATTTCAGTTTGAGGTTCCAGAAGGTAATTGCTATCATTACCTTGGGATCTGCCACCTACGTTACCCTCACACTGCTTCTGACTGCATTCTGCTTCTGGCTCCTGTCTGTTCCCCAGCACTGATCCTCTCCAAAGCTCCTTGCCCTTCTATGAGTGACGGTCTCTTCCCTCTTTTTTACTTTTGTTGTTTTTTTTTTTTTCTTTTTTTGTGTCTCTGTGTGTGCTGCTTGGGAGCTGTTTGGGAGAAAATTTCCTTGCTGTCAGTTCTAACGCTTGGCATCACAGCATTCACTGACAGCTAGAAGAAACACTTGGTTTTTTGGACATTTTGCTCCATTCCTGCATTTCAGGGATGATGGGTGCTGTCCCTTTGAGGGGAAGGCAGACCATGCTCTGTGCAGGTGAAATTTTCGGAGAATTTTGCTGCCAACATCTAACAAATGTTTGTGGAATATATTGGAAATAGATATATTTTTAGATGCTTGAAAATTGGCTAACTTTGGGTGCATCTTACTGGAAGGACCAAAAGCAGAGTGACCTTTGTGCTAAATTTAAGTTTCTACTTCAGACAATCCAAATCTTCATTGGAACAGTCGTAAACTATTTTTTTTAGCCCGAGTAAAGCAACATACTCATTCTCTAACATCATTCCTCAAAAGAAGTGATTTTTCTGAAACCTCCCACAAAATTTCAGCCTGAGGCATGCATTCAGTGTAAAAAAAAAAAATTGATTTGAAAAGTTAAATTTCAGCAACGTGATAAGCAATAAATAACAGGATCTTACTAACTTTTTTACAATCTCTTCATATATGCTTTTTCCCCTCTCTCTCTGTATATTTACATATAGACGCAAATACGCAAAAATGATAACGCTGTGTTGCTTATTAAAGAGCTTTCAAGAGCTGAAAGAAGACATGCAATTTTGAATAGTCATATGTAAAAACTGATGTGAACATATTATTTTAAACTGAACTAAGTTTTTAATGCTCTAGCAAACACTCAATTGGCTTTCACGATTTTTCTACCCTATCCAATGGTCACATTTCAACAGATTCAAAACATTAGGCTACAATACTGTAAAACATATGAAGTTGTTGACTAGGAATTTCAATGAAAACTGCAACTCCTTGAAAAACACTGGCTGTGTTGAGACACACATGCAAAAAGACTCATTAAACCAAAGGACAGTACAAACTGTGGAAGATGGTGTAACCCTAGTTGTTCAATCAGGAGTGATGGAGCTAGGATTTAAGTAATGTTTTTTAATTTGAAGAAATAACTTATAAATGGAGAAGTTATGGCTAGAATAACTGAAATGAGAATGTCAGGGAGTCAAGTCTGCAGAAAATAGAGACATTAGCTTGAAGGAGAAGGAGGTTCAGAAAAATGTTACTTTGAAAAAAAATTTTACAGTCCTTTCTCACAAGAATTTTCTTTCGGAAAAGAATATCAAATGTGTCCTTTCCCTGTGATTAGTGAAGAATTTTTTCATTCTTTTATGATATTATTTTAAAGCTACCCATCTGAAAAGCCTTAGCAAACATTTCTTACCTGTGTCCCAATAGTCTCCTGGAAGCAGCGCCCAAGCTGAGTTTTAACTGAAACGGGAAACGTATGAGGAATGGGTTGTTGATTTGTGTAAGTAGTATGTCCTTTCTGGGTCTTCTGATATGGAAGACCTTGGTAAGAGACCTGTGGATGTCCTGGCTGAGGTACTTTCGCTTTTTGTCCTGTTGATGTGCTGTCAATTCTTGAAACTTGATGGATCTGAACTGAGGCTTCAGGGGGATGTTTCACATGGATATTCACTATGTTAGGAGGGAACTTCACTAAAATAATTGAAGGAAAAACACATTAAAAAATTGGTAATAAAATATGTCAAAAAAGAGATCTTAGGCACCTCTAAGACATCTCTTTTTTGTACATTACAGTTTTTATAGAGTGCCTTGAAGTGACCAAAATATAAACAAAGCCCAAATTTGGGGGTTAGAGAGAAGGCTAAAAGAATGCATAGAGTCTCATTTACAAAGCAGAAAATGAAAACTCTTCACACAGGAAAGAACGACATTATAACATTGTAAAAACTGCTACATAAACATGGATGTCCAAATTGGCTGGTATGACATTAATATTTGTGGTCATACTGTGTAATAAGAATCCCATTCAAAGTTCCAGAATTCAAACTCCACTGGGTTATTTTTGGATATATAGTAAGCTTTATTTTCTTTTTCAGATCCATCATCTTGCTCTGGAACACAGAAAAAGCTTCAGATTTCATCCCTTCACCTTTATATACCTGCCAAGTCCTGAGTTTGCCCCTGCAACACTTGCCAGCATCTCAACCATCTAAAACCACCACTCCCTTCACTGAACTTTGAATTCAGGATTTGGCAGATAAAGAAGGAGGAAATGTTTTTCAGATACTTCTGTTTTTAAATACAGTTGTAGTTTTAAGTCTGGGTATATAGATTCAGCCACTCCAGTCAACTTAATGTGCACAGAACTGTTTACGACCCTCAAGCTTCTTTTCACTGAAACACAAAATGCCCTTTAAACATGTAACTCAAATTATTATTGGGGAGGGGCAGGGAGTAGAGGTGTGTAAAAAGTTTTATAGTTTGTAAGCTGCATAACAAAGTTAGCATTTACTGTGTCTGGCGGGGTCTCTCTCATCAGCAAGCACTGCACAGACTACTCAAAGCCAGCCAATCCATTAGATCTAACACCCCATCCAAATATCAAGAACCAACAAATATCATTTGACATACTTTCTCCATAACGCATACTGGATTGTTGAGTCTTCTGAATTGATCCTTGCCTCCAGGAGGCCAGACTGTTCTTTGGAATTTGATTAGGCATTTTCAGTTCTTATTTAAAAATTTCAGTCTCACAGCTCCACTTCCCAGGAAGCATATTTCATTTATTTTAGCTGCTTTAAAATTTTATTACTTTGTAGAAATTACTTTTGGTTTTTCGCATTATTTTCATTTCTCTAGGCACATTTTCAGTATTAATTGGTGTCACATAGGAATTCCTTAGAAGAAACAAACTTATTTTTACTCTGCCCTGCACTGTTTCATTTATGAAAATCTTCAACATATTGCAGATAGAAACACCAGGAATAAGGTAGTAGAAAGTCAGCAAAATATGGCTGCAGGGCCTTAATGGCTATTCAGATCTTGCCTGTAGCAGAAAACAACCTTCAAGCAAAATTTATGCTACATGAGTTCTGTTACGGGTAAACCCCCAAGGAAAAGATTCAGTGTTACAAGGAGAAGCAGTAAGGCCCTTCTTAGGCTATTGGACCAGTTTTGCAGGGCAGGACAAGACAGCATAGTCTGGCTGTGAAAAGAACAAAACTCACCCCAACTTACTATCATACTTTTTTATGTATGAAGAGAGATCCCTTCAACTAGTTTCTCCAACTGACAAATCTAAAGAATAAATTAGCCCTCAAAAGAAAGCAATGAATTGTTCTGCTTTAATCTATCAATCCACCTACAGATGTTCAGATGCTGAAAAATCAAATTTAGCCTGATCCCTCTCATAGTATTATCACCACAATCCTCTCCAGGTCTTGGATCACTGCCTAGATGTGCTGATTAATTTTATTTCTGCTAGCCATTTCAGGATGAGTTGTTTCATTCTTTCCTTGAAAGAAATGAAACATTCCTCTCTCCACAATCCAACGTCCTCATTTGGGCATGGAACGGGAAGAAAAGGCATTGTGACTGCTGGTGGTTCTGATGAGGACTTGAGGGTCAGGAAAAAAAAATTCAAGAGGTCAGACTCTTTAGCAATGAGAAACCTATTGTGTCTTTTAAGACAACAACTCTAAAACTGAAAAACAACTATGCCTTAAAAATATTTTTTTTATGGTCCACCATATTGTCTCAAATAATTTGCTCTGGAATTAAATAGTCACAGAAATAAATTTCTGCTCTGCTAAAAGTTTAGATAACTATATTCTGTTATTCTCTCACTTCTCCCTTCTCCCCCCTCCTTTTTTTTTTTTTTTTTTAAGAGTCAGAAAAGTTCTGGGGAGCTTTAGGGACTAACACTCCAACTTGTCAGTGGAAACTATTTCCCAATGGACTGTGTATCAGTCCCTAGAGAACAAATCCATTTAAAAGATGGAGCAGATACCTAAAAGCATTTATAGAATATTGTGTTTCCAGAAAGATACTGTCAACACTTCCTTCACAGCTATGTCCCTGTCTGAAAACAAAATTACAGCTTTAGATTATATTTATCACAAATATATAAATAGTTTGGCCTCTTTTAGCAAAGTTATTCAGGAACTAGCTGCCAACAACTGTGCCTCCTCACATCTTTCCCCCATGTATTTTGTTTTTATTTAGAGGTAGCAATCTTGGAGTGGTAATTGTAAAATTACCCTTGACAAGAGAAAAGAGAAAAAAGAAAAAACAAACAAACAAACAAACAAAAAAACAATCTGGCAATTCAAATAAACAAATAAAATTCACACTAACTCATACGTTGTGAAACTGAATTGCAGGTGTCTCTTCATAGGGACAGGATCTCACCTAGGTAAAACGCTACCTAGAGTCCTAGAAAACGCAGGAAACAAATTCAGCACTCCTCTTCAAGGTCATCAGAATTTGTCACCTCACAAAAAAGTATTAGGAAACCTGAAGCCGACTGAACTTTCTTTGACTGGGCAAAATTTGATGAACATCACAGCTTTTCTTGTTTCTTATCCTCTGCCTTCTTCACAGCATTAGCAGTAGAAAATCCTTACCATTTTTTTCTATGATATTGTTACATGACCTGGAAAGAACGTTCTATTTCTCTGAATCATATCATGGCCTGTCTACATTAAAAAGTTCACCACAAAATTAACTTACAGGATTCTACCAAATGGCATAACAAAGATAAATGGGGATTGTATTTTTAGTTTTACATTAGATTTAAATTTTGTTATGTTGAAACGCATTGTCTCCTCCCTCCACTAGTAACCATGGAATCACCCGCAACTTTCTATCTAGGTATACTGCAATTTATGGACACTGTTCAGCCACAATCATCCTCTTTTTGAACAGGTCTACACTCCTGGAGGAAGCCCCCTCCATTATCCTTTGACTCTGCAATCTGCATTAAATTCCACCGAAAAGCAAAGTACATTTACTTATAAACTCTTTTCAATAGCACTGTTATTTCTTATTATTTCAGTCATTGAGCAAAATACTTTCCAGTCATTCTGGTGAGCTCACGATTCAAGTTGTGGTGTCAAGATTCAAACTACGTAGACAGATCACTATCATTACTGGTTGGATACCCAGAATTAGTTAATAAAATAAACTCCAAAGGAAAAAATATCTATCAAGAAAAAAGTTACCTTTTACACCTTGCTGTCCTGACATCGTCAGTGGTAAAGTATGCGTTGAGTGGATAATTTGTGATCCTACAGCCTTGTTCACCTGTTGTGGGTGATGGTACAGTTTTGGAGTATTGGCCGTCTGCACAGGGATCTGACAAAGTTTACCAGTGTAATTAGGAGGGCACTGGCATTTATCTCTAGAACTGCACTGGCCTCCATTCATGCATGGAAGGTGGCAAATAACTGAAATGAAAACAGAAAGAAAAATTTCTTAATGCTTTTAGTTTTAGTATTATCTGACCACATATCACGCAGAAGTCAAGGGGGAAAGAAATAGGGCTGGGGCCCTTTGTTCTTCTGATATCTGAAGAATGACTACCCATCTGACATGCGCTTTTAATTGCCTTGTGGTAGAACCACTTCCCTTTCCCTCTGTGAGACCTCTGCCTGGTTTGCATCTTCTCTCCATGACAAACATGGCAAGCACATTCTTCCCTTAGAAATCCCAGCTATTTTAGTTCATTATGCTATTAAGCAAGATGCTAAATTAATATGGTGCCTGGCTGCACCTTTTATTCTCACTTCGGTACGGGTATTTTTATTTAGTCAGCCTCCCATTTATGAAAATCCTAGGCTACCTACACTTCCCTGGAAGACTGGGGAGAAACTCACTGGAAAGTAGACAGTACTGGGGATAAATTTTCCATTCTCACTGTAAGCCTTGCCTGTTCTCTGGAAAACCATCTAGATTTTTGCTTAACATGTATCTCTCAGATGAAAGAAGCTAATTTGTATACCCACCCATGAAGATCATAAAAATATCAAGAGATTCTACTCAAATAATTTCAGTGACAAATTCCAAAGTATTAAAATATTTTAACTCCAATATAAAGACAAGGGTAATTACTTCTGTGCCAGCTAGTACTTGCACATTTACAGCAATATAAATTATCAGATGAAACATGAAAAATGTCAACATCGAATGAAAAATATTTCTTAACTCGGAGTTACAAACAGTAATAGGCATGGTTCAGCACTTTCTAAAAATATGATGTGGGACTTTATAATCAACCATAATCTAGCTGAGCTGTCAACATTTTCAGGACTAAATGATGTAAAAACAACAGGAAAAAAAACGTAAGTTTTTGTTCAAGACAAACTAAGGTAATTTGTGCAGAAATCCAAGATTTTTGGAGAAATAGCACACAGTATCCATCTGTCAGCTTTAAGATAAGATTCTGACTGTAAAAATAAATAAATAAGAATCTAGACTTTACAGTAATTATGGCATTTTGCTGGATTGGTATTGCTCAGTCTATATTGCATTACAATAAAAATGAGAAACTGTAGATAATGCAAGGTAATTAGGAACCTAGTGCTTATTATTCCAAGTGGTGTAATCTCTGGACAACTGCAGCCTATTGCTATTATTAATAGCATAAAACATCAGTATTGGAAAAGGAACCTGTGTGTTGTCTTCAGAAGAAGACAAAGTAGGACATTCAGCAGCCCAAGGAGTTCCAACCCAGCTGCGTAACTCACTTGGCCCAGGAAGAGGGCTCAAGAAACAGCGCAATCAACCCGCCTCGTCGCAGAGCACCCTCACATTGTGCTGACAGGGTCCGGAACGGTGCTGCCTGATCAGCAGATAGGTCCACGCACAAATGTAAACAGCCAGAATTGTTTTTCCACTCCGTTCTGCAAATGTATATTTAATATTTTCCTCATCTTATCTCATTTTTTCATTTCATATAAACTGACCGAAAGTACTTCAAGCTGTAGCACTGTGCTAAAAGGCCTGGTTGACTCCGGAAGACTGTCCACGCCAGCGCAGGCCTCACTTTTTTGGGTCCCAACGCTGTTGGGACTTTATCTGAGTGTATGAAAGACATCCTTACAGAACGGCTGTTACTTCGGGGCAAAATGAAGGATTTTTGACCCCGGCAGTAATTAAAGCATGACAGCTATCTCTCTCTCTGGTACCATTTCTTCCTGAGCAGCCACAAACGAGAAGGTTTACTGCAACGGTGACAACATAAAAGAATTTTAGGTACTTGTAAAGATCTGCCTGAGCAAGGTTGAGAGCTAAGGTGGTCTTCCTGCAAAAGTAACATCGCACAATGAAATAGTGTAAAGTAGCCTTAAGGAGACAGCAATTTGGTGTTTGAAAGAAGTACAGTGAAACAAAGGCAAACAGAAATAGTCTCACTGAGGAATTCCTTCAGTGCCAGAAGCCTATCCCATAGGTTTTCTTCCTGCCCTCTCCAGCCTCAAGGCCTACAAGGTAACGTGCAAAATACAGCTTTTAAACAATATAAATATACCCAATATTTCCACCAAAATAAATTACTTTCTTCCAAGCTTCTGTTCCTATAAAGCAGTCAGCGTCTGGAAGGCCATGTCACGCGGGTATCTCTGCATGACAGGGTGCTCTTCAGGCTTTCCTCTCCTGCAGGAGCCCGCCGAGTAACGAACGGGCATGTGAAAAGCTTTGCTTTCAAGCAAACAAAAGTTTGTGTTAAAAATACTGGGAAAGAAGATACCGATAGAAAAGAGTTCATTCATGTCCCTTTTCATAACTGTTTGCTGTGGATATTCACATAAATAACTTGTGCAAGTAAGAGCAAACAAATGCCACTGAAAGGTCTAGTATGAGGTAAATAATGAAGAATGTTTAATTTCTCAGTATTTAAATGTAACAGAAAAAAAAAATTCCAAGCTGCCCACATTATCATGTGAGGCAAATCACTCAGTCAACTGACTTATATACAGATATATTGATTTACATCCTTGAAGGTCTGGCCTAATGTATGAGGAATGAACTTTAAATGAGAATACATTAAATCTATTCTGAGCATATAAAATTCTGTAAGAAAAAAATTAAAAATTCTGAAATACACCATTTTAAGTTATACTCAGCCATGTAAAAACAAATAGGACGTGATCGCCAGGTTAAACTGAAAACTTGATAATCTCAAATGGCAAACGTTATGAGAACTTTAAAAAAAAAACCAAAACAAAACACAAAAAATTAAGAATGAAACATGTTGAAATAAAATATGTCATAATTTTAAATAGGTATAATAAGCACACACACACACACTAATTGCAATATTTCCTCAGGCAGTTTATGGCCAGGAGAAAGGGCGACATTTGATTATGACACTGGTGCTGGAAATCACAGGCACACAACTTCACCAGAGCTGGAATTACACACAGACCATTTGAGAAAAGCGAGCTGAAGGGGGTAAGCCTCTGAAAAGGCAGAGGAAGGAAACGCTACTTTTCCTCGACAAGGCTCTGGGAATCTCAGGTTAACAAAGACCAAAGAGCCCTGGGGAAAGGACCACTTAAGATAGGAACAGGATATAAAGCCAGGGTATGTTTGAACAGCTCAACTTCTAATGAAAGTTTTTGCTTTGTTTTGTTTTGTCATTGAGGTTAAAGAACTGAAACAAACAGAACAGCTGAATGCTGCCAGAGGCATAGGGGACACTCCTGACAAAACCCAGACCCATGTGCTGGGAGAGACCATTAGAAGATACCGGGTTTGCACGTATGTTCACAACTGGCATTCAGACAAAGGGTGCACTGGAGCTTGATTCTCACTGGGCTGTTGCCATTTCCTCTGAAAAGGAAAAAAAAAACAACCCGGAAATAAAAATATCCATTATGGTGTGAAATCCTCTAGCTGCTCGGAGCCTGATAAAAATGTGGAGATAGGTCTGCACAAGACGACAAGAAATTTCAGTTCACATGTGGGTATCTTACAAACAAAACAAAAAAAGTATTAATGGACCTAAGAAAGGCAACAAATTCTTCATTCAGATCTGCTGTAAGCCAAGTCTCTCAACTGTCTCTTAAGCCAACATATGATTGAACAAATTTAACGGTTTCTTAATACAAATGAACAACCATCCTTTAGAAATGTAGAGACAGGTTTAAGGAATAACAAACATTTCAAGTATTCTTCTCATCCTTGGGCAATTAATGGGCAATAACAAGTTTTGATTTCCCTGGCATCCAAAGGCCTTAATTCCCCCCAGCCTGGGACAGCTTGGTGGGTATCACTGTTCAAAATGAGCCAAGCAGAGAAGGTGCGGTCGAGACGCCCCCAGGGAGTCTCTGAAAGGCTGAATGCATAAAAAAAGGAGAACATTTGCTACGTGAATCCCGATAAAGCTGCCACAGCTATGGGTTGGAGACACAAGAATAGGGCATGAAATCATCAACAAAGAAGCTAGGAAACCACTGATATACAGTTTGTCCATGTAATTACATCATCTAATTTGTTTTCAAGACACTCCAACAACCTTGAACAGCTCCAGAAAAACTAATTTAATCAAGTCCGAATGTTTTCATTTAATCAAAATAATGTGTAACAAAACAATTTCCAAGCACCTAAATCCTCCTAATCCTTAAAAAACAGCCCATGCTTACCCAAACAAGCCCTTAGGATGGATAAAAACTCCCTTCCTGTAACCAGTGTTGAAGAAAATGAAGATGGGTTTTGAAATGTTCCTCATCTGACTCTCCAAATGCCTTTTCTTTTACACCTCAGGGAACATGTGAGTTTCTGTCTCGCTTTCCCTCATCACTCTTTGCCTCTTCTACTTACACGCTATCAACTACTCAAGCGTAAGCACTATTCAATTACATCAACAAGCTCTCCAAGGAAAACCTTAAACTGCTCATTAGATTACAGTATTTCCGCTGGATGCATCACGAATCAGCAGATTAATTTTGTCTCCGAGTACTACATGGTTATCCAGCATTACTACATGCCCTACAGCTGTTTGGGCATCTTTCTTCCATGCTGTTACTAAGCATACAGAAAATGCAGGGACTAGCACACAGATCTACGAAACACAATTTTTCATAGGAAAGAAGAGATGGCATTCCCTGAGGGGAAGCACTGCCATATAGAACATTTTTATAATGTAGTGCCTCTAAACACCATACATTTTAGGTAAAAATTGAAACCCAGAGCTGCTATATATAGATCTGCGCAATTGCTCCAAACTTATTTCTACTTTCTAATTGCAGAAACTCTAACAGTAACCCACAAAAGGCACAGAGTTATGAGCTACAATAATAATGCTGTCCTCCAGTTTAGACTCTTCCCTATTCCCCTACTTATTTTTTTTGCCATGTCTTTCTTGTTGTCCCTGAATTTTCTAACTACTTCATCCTAAACAGTTTTCTCCTCAGATTCCTGGTTGTAATTCAGAGGTGTTATATAAAAAATTGCAAGTTAAGTAACCAAATAATTATTTTTTAAAGTAAGATTAAGAGAATCTTGATATTACAAACTTGTGCTTTGGGAAGCAGAGGGAGAACAGAAAAGAAGCTTTAAGTGGCCTTGGTTTAATAGTATAACACCTCTACATTCACCCCTGAATTTATCCTAATGTTTGTATTTTGACAACTTTTAAGAGAAACATTCTATTGCAACAACCAAACACAATTTTTAAAAGTAAATCTGATGGCGAGAGCTCCAACAGCAGATGAAAAATGCTCTTTTCTGCTCACCACTGAAAACAGGAAAGTGATGCCCCGCTCATGTGAATAGCCTAGTTACCACCCACAAATCGCTTGTTGTGTACCACTGCTATTCACTGATCCAAACAGTGAGGACAGCACCAGATTTGGTTCCAGACACAAGCAACCCTGTAGAAATGGCTACTCTCTGCTACTGCTGAAAGAGGAGTCTGGGTATATGACAAATGGCAGTATGGCGTGGGGGATGAGCCTCCCCATCACAGCAGTTTTTAATGAAATCTCTAGTATTCAACAGGAGGGGAAAAATGTTTTGAGCCTCTCCTCTGGTTTCCTTTGTTGAATGCAATCTTGTGCATAAACAACGGCTTAAGTATAAGGCATGAAATCAGATAGATTAATACCCTGTAATATGCATAATAACATGCAATTATATTCTGAAAAATGCTTGTAAAAGAAAGAGTGTTGCTGGAAAATCAGTGCAGGAAAGGTGGGTAAAACAGTGCACATTTTCTCACTTGGGTACACCAAAAAGATACAAAGTAAAAAACATGAAAGAGGTGTCATATAGAAATCCCTCTAGTAAATAGTTTCATTTAGTTTACTACTAGCTTAATTAGTTTAAATTAGCTTACACAAATATAGATTCCCCCCAAATGGCATGAATTTAAACATGTAATATTTTTACAACGAATAAGTGTAAATTAGTCGGAATAACAGACAACAGAATAGTATAGGTAAGGGGTGTACTTCAAAGAACGTCCCTGCTGAAGTACATTTCTTTATTATCAGAAGCTGTTATCAGACTTCATGGATACCATTTGTGAACAAGAACACCAAAATCTAGTTTGTTTATACAGTCCCAAGATTTTGCTTCTCCTTATTCTGTACTTCTGTAGTTATAATTACCATCAACATAATATATTCAAAGCTCTTATGCATGTTCCTTCACATATGAACTCCCAAGTCTTAATTCTTGCGAAAAAAACCTACTTGAGAAAAAATGCAGTAGTCATTTCAGTGGGTGCATTAACATTCATATCTGTTCAGTGAGAAAGAAATAAAACCACTAAAAATGTTCACAAGTGGCAAAAAGCTACTTTATGTCATTCAAGGTGGCATTATACCAGACTTCTGACCAGAAAGTGATACAGAGGAACTGTCTTGAATGTGGTCTCTTACACTGTCACCTTAACACTGCTTATCAGTAGATGTGTAAATATTATAACAAGGATCTTATCAAACAAATTTTTACTCTGAATGCTGCAATACATCAATAGAAATCATCCTAAAAGGCTGAACACGATACTGAAGGCACTCCAGATGTTTCCTCTGGAAAGAAGTAAGATCTGCAACTGCAGGGAAAAATTTCAAACAGGAACCTAGCTCAAACCTAATGGTATGATAAGGAAAAATATGCAGCTACTAAACTGGGTTCTCAGCTATTAACATAGTCGCTGACTTCATTAGAATTTGTCTTATATTTTTAAACTATTATTACCAAGGGATATTTAACAAAGTAATGCAGCCCCACTTGGGAATGGGATCATAAGTACTGCTGTTTATCCACACAAGGAAACCAAATTATTGCCAAAATAAACAAGCCTGTCTGGATCATGCACATTTTTAAAAAAAAAAAAAAAAAGTCTGAAAGAAAATCAAGAGTTAGCCACGAAGAACAGTCCTGAAACAAGTTTAACACTTCCAAAATACAAACAATCTTTTCCACATGTAAATGTTATTTTCGGTAGGTAAATTGTTTTTCTTACATTTGCACTGTTAAAATTATAAAAAAAACCCCACACAACACTAGGGATAAATGCAGAATGATGACATCTCTCAGGAATTATATATAATCACTTATTATTAACATCTCCACCTCTCACAAAATAATATTAATGCTAAGCTGCATTGCAGGGGTCATTTCATTGGTTTGCAGTTGAGCGCACATGACATTTCAAGACTATTAACATTAAAGATGTAAGCAAACATCAGAGTCCAAGGATGAACTCAACTAATATGGAATTCTTTAGCAAGAGAACAAATCACATTCAAGTAACGACAACTGTCTTTACTCTGCTCTAACCCAACTGCAACCACATTCGACTCTGTCAGGAAGACCAAAGCAGCAGGCTGCCTCTAAAAATCCCAGAGTAAGGAGATCTGCATACGCGCCACATACAGATGTACGCACTTTACTTTTATATATAACTTCTATACTAACAAGGATACATGAGTCTTTGAATGATTTTTTGCTGCAGAGAGCACCCTAAACTTCTAAACATTATGAGAACCTAGGGCTTTTAAAAATGGATTGCTTTAGGGAGAAGATAAACTGTCCTAGAAATCCATCCCTCATTGTATCATATTATGACAGAACAGATGAAATACCCATATTTAAGCGTGAGGAATCCAGGCAGAGCAATTAAGGAGAAGGGAGTTTTAGCCTCCATCTCCTGCCAATGGTGTAACACAGCATTTGTTTGCCAATTTCCAAGGACATGCTGTAACAATGGTATGCCTGGGCCCTTTCTGAGATGGACTAAATGTTGTTGAGGATGAGATTCTCTTTTTCTCTACTTAAAAGGCTCATTAATGTAACCTGAAGGCTACTTAGAGATATCTCTTACACTGTGAAATTGATAAATATTTTTGAAATCTAGTTTTTGTTGATCCAACATGGACCTACATTTCTAAAGAAGAGTAAAGAATATTGTATCCTTCTCACAAAGCATAAGATTTCATCCTTTCAGCCCTTTATTAAGATCACTATCTTGAATTTAACAGCTCTCGTGTACTAGATGGTACCTACGTCTACTTTGAAACCATCTCTAACCAGTATTTCTAGTTGCTAACATTCCAGAAAGTAATCAGGCATTTCTGTATGATGCACGTATGTTGGACAGATTGTTTCCATACACAAAGCAAACAGTTATTGAATCCTTCTGCTTTTATTTTATCAGCAGTAACAATTTTATCAATGTGTCTGTCGTATGTTATCTCCTGTACCACTACTGGGCTTCTTCTCGTATAATATTTAATACCTACCCTGGAACATTTTTCTATGAATTCTTTAGCTGTCCTTACCAACTTTCTATATTTAATAACTTTTAGTTTGTACTTATCACTATTTTCCCCCCTTCCATTTGTCATCAGTGATCCCCCTGTGTCCCGCTCATCATTACAAAATCAGGTTGGTGTCTTTCTTCTTCCTTGCTGAATCATGACTGAACACTTCCAAAAGCAATTCCAATCTTTTCACACTTCTCCATATTTTTTCTCCTAATCAATTCTACTTTTAGTTTTCTCTTGTCAAAGAAACCTTACTGAAGAAAAATCATATACGAAGATTTAGAGGAAAATGCAGGTAGCTTTGAGGACTGGATTCAAAGCACTGTTCTTAGCTTGAACTCACGACTGAATTCAGTATAGTTGAGAATCACTGAGTAGAAGAGCAAGTAATAGCCACTAAAGCCATCTGGACAGGCATGATTTTACACTTTAAAATATGCTGCCAAGAATCCTAGGGAATTGTTCTTGCTCTAGAAGGATTCTTCCTCTCAACAGAAAAAAAATAAATTCCCAAACAGCTTTCTCTTTCTGCCAATCTCCCTACTCCATGAAATGCCATACTGCACATATTAAAAATAATAAAAAAGAAACGTTGTACTAAAGAAGCTCAATAGCTGTCATCATGCCTATGGCTATTTGATGATTTATCAGTTCAATTATTTTAAAGTTGCTGCTTACATTTGTGAAGAAAAACCTTACGGATATACTATGTGTCTGTTGTAGCCATAACCATTATCAGGCTGCAGTCATAGAATTCTACAAAATAAACTCTTTCTATGCTTTTTCATAGACAAACATGCATTTTCTTTGCACTATACATGTTGACAACATAGTTCCAAAATCAGGAACTACAGCAGGTTTTTTCTAATTCTATGACAGATCTAGAATAATACATTTAAAATAAACAGAAAGAAAACACTGAAAAAAGAAAGCCCACTGCTAGAATACAGTCTAGCTGTTCTCTTAATGTTTTCACTGTTCTCACAATTTTGGAAGATGTATCTCTTCAAATGAAACTGTACTTTACTAGTTCCTTTCAAACTCCTCCATGTACCACTATCAGCACCAAGCTTTAAAAAATCATGTAGTACCTTAAAGCCTAATTGGAGGAATATCTGTGATTCTACTTAACGCAGTACTACACAGCAATTACCAAGGAAGGCAAGTAGAAGACAGCATCACAAAATCAGATCACCTACATCTTCAGGCATTTTACATATTCATATTTCCCAACACCAAACTCTCCATTTAAAATTCATTCTCTAACTCAGCTGGTAAGTACAGGCTCAGCTTCTGAGATGATCATTATCTCCATGAATAACTGAGCTTTATTTGAGCTGCTGGAAGGCTGTCTAGTGATTAGCATCACTTAATGGTAGTGTCAACTCACTGTAAATAAGGTGCAGTAAGTGTAACAAATTAGGTATATACTAGAAAAAAAGAATTGTCTTCTTATGAAAAAGGGGGAGAGATGTTGTCTTCACTGGGGATGGAAAGCTGTGAGATCCCATCCAAAGAAAAACTGTCAAGTAGGTATTGCCTTAGTTCTCTGTGTCTGTATTGGAGTGAGCTGAACAAATTTCTATGTCTCCATTGACTGTAACGTAAGTTTCAACATGCACCTCATATGTAGATGCTGACATTTAAGCTGTCTCAGTCTATATGCTTGTCCCACTATGTCTCAGTTTTTCATTATGAAAGCATATCAATAGTGCGGTATCAGTCATTCTTTAATGAAGGCTACCTTGTTAACTATGGGAGATCCTGATACTGAAAACTGAGGAGCAGGTTCAGATCGTAAAGGACAAGGCTGCAATACATTTCAGAGAAATATTAATTTATTGAATGAGCATCATGATCAGCAAGAAATCCAGAACAAACACACACAGGATAGTTTCACTGTACTAGTCCTATGTCTTCATCAGTTTTAAACTCAGTACTTTAAAATACCTCAGGAAGTTGGATGTTAGTGACTTGAAGATGCGTACACCAAGTCAAGCAAGAGACATCTGCTATGCCCCCATGTGTTTCACTCATCCCTCAGTGTGGGTCCGAAGGGCATGGGAGTCTCACAGGACTCATATCATATCCTTCCAAGCTCATGTGATAAGCCAGCTACCCTCAGACATGTCAAATGCAACTGTAGGCCTGTGTGTAGGTGACTGAAATGAGCAGATGCCAAAAAACTATTAAAGTGTTACAGTGTGGAAAGAATGGGATGGCTGAAAAACAATATTAGAATATTCAAATGCTATCAGAAAAATAAAAGGCATGCTCTGTCATGGAAAATGGCCTAAAGCTGTGGTTACTCAACATAAAAACGGTATAGCAAAAATTACGGTAATTGAGAAATGGTTGACAGGAAGATTCTGGCTCACTGACAGGCATGATGCTCACACTCAGTCTTTGCTAAATCTGCTTCTAATCTTCTCAATATCTGAGACGATTCAGACACTATTTTTAGAGGCAAGGGGACAGAGAGAGTGTTAAGGGATGACTCACTCCTACCCTCATCATATTTGGTGAATCTATTTGTTTTATTAGAGCTGATCCTGATATATTGAGTATAACACAAGAGTTAGGCCTAGAATCAGTATATTAAGGAAAAAAAAAACCACTAATTGCTGTTTATCTGAATAAATGCACTACAAATGGCTACTGTCAGACCTTGGATAATGATGCTAACACATACAGAAAAGCTACTCCAGGCATTTTTTCAGATTTCTACAGTGTGTTGATATTAATTTTCCTCTTTATGCAAGACATATGCAACTGAAATAAAATTTCTAGGGAAGGCTGAGTTTGAAAGTGTAGCGAGTTAGCAACATTTTAAAACCATTATTCTTAAAACAATTTCCTGCAGAATACAAAACGTAAACAGATTGCAAAATAGTATGCTGCAATATAAAGACTTTATAGGTATCATTTGAGGCAGTCCTGAATAATTTATTAATTGCCATAGTCAAAGTGGGAATGCTGAAATCAAGGTACCCAGTGTCTGATGAAAACTAACTCCTCCTATGTTCCCAGTGCTTTTAAGGCTCTTACTCCTCTGAATAGCATACGTGTGCCTGAGCATGTGTAATACTAACATGTATTAGTTAATGTTGTAATTTATCTGTTTTCAACAGACAGAGCAAGAATTCAGCAGAAGGACAGATAACAACGAACAACAAGCATCTTTATTGCTACAAGATCTTTCCAGGCTGTACTCTTCCTTTCTGGTATCAGGTGAGCAGCATTACCCACCTTCAAGGACTACAGGATTAATGAGTAACTTGACCATAACGACACTAAACTGTTATTACTCATGCACTGTTACAATCTGATGAAGTCACTGAGCTGACCCTCTGTTCTGACACCATTCTCCTACTAGGCTGTTTCCAAAAAATGTACAGGACTCTTGCATGGAGGAAAAAAGTAACAACCCAGTGAAAGACGGAGAAAAGAGCTGCTCTTAGACATCGAACTACTTGGTTACCATCAGACAAAATAGCAAAATGTCCTGAGAAACATTTAAGCGGTGTGGTCACACCTCTGTTATGCAAAGGCTCTGAAGACCACAGAAGCAGCAAAGCTGACACTGGCCAGGGACGTCAGCATCCTTACCATTTCTGGCAACAGAATATTAGATGTTTAAGCTGAGATTCATCCCATTTAACCTTTTATACCTTCTTGATCCATCTACATTCGGAGTGTTGTTACCCGAGGTTTCTCACTCTGTCAGTGAAGAGAGGCTCACCCAGCAGGCCGTTCAGGCCATCCTGCCATAAAGGTGACTTTCATCACCAACTGCTAGGCTCCTGACTCAGGCACCCCAGTAAGATTTGGTAAGTGGGATGAACCCCCAACCTTAGATCCAAAGGGTCTATGAACTTTGATCCACTGCATCCCATGCCACAAGACATCCTTCAATAACCAAATGATGTTTAGAATAGAAAAAGAAAAGCCACCAAAACTGTAGTCATTACAAAAATTTCCATAATTTCCAAACATCAGGAGACTGCTCTCTGATTACTGTAACATTACCAGAGTGCTCATTTTTATGTGAAAATGTTTACAAGAAGAATAAAGTAGGAAGAGATTCTTTCAAGTGGATACCCATTAACATAAAAATAATAGCTCATAATCCAGACCTTCCTGGACTAGTTAAAAAACATGAAAAACATAAGCTATCTAAGATTTTTCTGGCACTCGCTAGATCACAAAAATTGGAAAGTTTTCTAGGGAGTTGACCTTGAGGAGGTGACACAATATGAGAATATTGGAAAGGATAGTATTCAGAGTTTGAGTAATAAATTAGGTCATAGGAGACCAGTGAAAAGCAAGAGACTCAAATCCTGGAGTTCCGAAGGAGGAAAGGAGCAGAGTCAGTTCTAATGAGTAGGAAGGATAAAGGTTACTCTGCAGAGAACGTACAGCTGGAAATTCATTAAAACACACACAACTTCAACACTTCTCATTGTGGTTCTTTTAACAACACATAATAGCTGTATAAATTGTTGCGCAAGCTGTGTAAACCTAAAATGCAGTCAGCACTCTGACTGGCCATATCCAGTTGCAAGCAATTAAACCGTGCACCCAACTCCCCTGAGCTGCGTACAACCCCATTGACAAGCTTCACACTGCAGTGCTGTACCTGACCCTGTACGCTGAAATGTTTGCAAGTACAAAAAATACTTTTGCACCCATTGTCGCAATAGGCATTCTTGTACCTATGTAACTTCCGATTAGATTGAAAAAAGGTGTCCTAGCACCTACATATATAGCATCTAACATAACAGGCTGAAATTAATATAATCAAACAATAAGTAAGAGAGACATGATGGACACATACTAACTGCAGGAAGATAGTATTACAGCTTATGTTATGAAGCTGGTCTCCTCTGGTTCCCCATACCAGTGGTCTCCAAAGCAGGGTGTGCTCACCCCAGGCAGTCTGCAGGACAACCTACTGGGATGCTGAAAAGAAATATGTACCATTTTGTACCATTAATAAATAAAATAAATTTTGAAAATGGAGTTTACTTCATCTTTATCTCATCCATTTTTAATTTTTATTTTGTATATGTTTTATAATGTACATATATATGATATATACAATAGTACATGTATATAATTTATAAACAAATAAATATACATATATTGGGGGTGCATGCTCAAAAAACTTTTACTGATAGGGATGTGCGATCAAAAAAGTTTGGAGACCGCTGCCCTATACAATCTATGGACAGAGGCAGTCCCTCTCAGGGAGAAGTAAGAGAACTTGTGTTCCTAAATTATGACATGAAAAGTTGCTGAAAGTTCTCCTAAACTTGAAGTACCTGAATAATATCAAATATAAAAAATTTGACTTCATAGCTCAGCTTGTCATCTTTAAATTAAACTAAAAATACAATTAACATGACAAAACAACGAAGTATTTGGCTGAATAAAATACACATGAGAAATACTGTCTGTGACTGGGTTTCTTAAAACTCAACCCCTTTCCTGTGCAAGCAGCAAATACCCAATTTTCCTTCTATTCATTGACTGGCATCCCTCGAGAATTTGTAAGAGGTTTGTAAAAAAAGTTTACAATTCCCATGGACTTCAACTTGATTCACATTAGTAAATCCCTGGTTGAAAGTTCACAGTTCCCTCTTAACAGTTCAGATTCTTTATGGATAGATAGAAAACTCAAAGAATTTAAATGTGTGCATAATGAAGATACAGTTCATGTTCCAAAAGAAAGATCCAGAAATCTCTGTGCCCCTATGCTACAAAACAGGCCTCTCAATTACAGTGATACTCAAATCTAAGAACTAATTATAGGTGGAATGGACAGGTGAAAGTTAGACAGGCTACACTATGCAGAAACAGAGGAATTATCTGGAGTAGAATGAAAAAAAAACAGAATAGACAGTGGAGAGGCTGAACAGAGAAAGACTGCAATTAGTAGAGCAGTGATAGCTGCTTCCTTCTTTCTGATTGTGTTATGATCAAAAGGATGCATTACATACAAACCCGTTTGCTAAGAAATCTATCCATGATAAATTCCATATTTTAACCAGTAAAGAAATTTGTCAGACTCTTCTGTGCTTGCATAATTCAAAGGCAAATTTCTTCCTTTTTAAGCCAAAGTTGGCATATACTTCATCTTCAGTGAGGTACGTGCAAAGACATTTGGTTTAGCAATAACAAAATTATAGCTGTACAAGGTAGTGTGTTTATTTGAATATGCAACAATGTAATCATTCAAATAAATGCACTCTTAGTTCTCTTTTTACAGTACTTCAAGTCAGATGTACATAAACTAATCCCTATAAATTAAAACCATATACAGTAAAATAAAGCATTATGCATTTTAACTTTGTGTCCTGTTTTGCTTTAACTTTGAGGGAAACATACTCCATATGTTTTTGAATGGCTGCAGGTGTGGATTTTGTACCGTTTCCATTTGTGGTTTTTCCTATGACTGCACATCCAAAAAACTGTGTTCTCTATAATACACAGTTTGGTGAGTGCTTTGAGAGCAGATGGACTTTTGCTTCACAGTGATGGTCTGAAGTCCTTAAGGTGAGCAAGGGAGTGGAAATGAGTTGCTAACAGGCTTGTCTAAGTTCAACCTCATTAAAATCATCTGGCTGAACAATGTACTTTCTTTAAATTAGCATCTGGTCTCTGTTACAATCAGAGGGAAAGATGTCAAAGTTGAATAATTATTTTAAGATTATGAAGAAAGAGCTCACAGATGCTATAAGCTGTATGGTAGAAACCAGAACTATTTGTTGATGACAAGTACTGATAAATACTTGGGAGAAAGAAAACATTCCTTCTGAACAGATGTGGATATCACAACAACAAAATCCTTAAGATATAATTTTTCTTTGTAACTTGGGTATAGGTGGCCAATAATTGAAAACGCATTAAAACCCTGAGCACTGCTCAGACTACAAGAGTGATACATTTACATTACAGGTAGAATTTTAGTCCACTTGTGGTTCAGATTAGGAAAGCCTACACTACACTACCTAGATTGTAAGCAAATGAATTCATTCTCCTGTCTGCTCAAATTTACTTTATAGAACAAAGGGAAATTGGAAAAAAGGAATATCTGTTCGATTGATGCTCATGATAAGTGGTTCCTCCCACATTGTTTTACATTGACTCTTCAGGCTGGGAAATACCTTTTTCCTAGTATCTTCTATAAGGCAGAGGATATAAACAATTCATAAAATAGTTCCACCGTTATTCGTCCTTCTTTCTATTTTAGCCACTCAGTCCAGTGTCTGAGGAAAAATACTTGGCCTTCATTTTGTTACAGCTGTTACAATGCTGCTGCATGAATAAATATTTCAAGCATGGTCATCATTTATACAGATTAAACTTCGAATTATCAGCTAAAGCAGTGAATAAACTCTAACGTCCTGATCCTTTTCTTTTTTTTTTTCTGAGAGAGACACTCTGACAGACTGACCAACTTCCTTGACTACTGTTGCAGAAAGTTTAAAAAGTTAATCTTTTAACCAAGCTGTCCGAGAATTCTGAAATTTTCAAGTGTTTGCCAGTGTCTGTTAAAAGAAAAAATATTTCATCTGGCAGCAAAAAGAGCATAAAACAATAAAGCCTGACAGAGCAGAAATTATAATTACTGCACGAACAGTAGAAACAAAACTTTTACCAAATAAGGCTACAAGGTACTACTATAGAGACAGTAAAAGGACTAAACTGATAATACTGGGGGAATAGCAAGGTTCTTACATCATAACTACTAAAGAATGATACTATGGCAAGTTCAAGTGCAAAACCTAAGGATATTTCAAAGTCACACTTCACTCTTATCCACAGAGAATACACTATTAAGAACAGACTATGAATTATCATACGCTGTTCTTGAGCTAAGCAGTTATTCCAGAAATAAGCTCCTCATCTGTTAGGATGTCTAATGGAACATAATCAAGTTGAAAACCAAAGCATTAAAAAAAAAAAAAAAAAAATTCTCATCAGTTATGTTACCAAAAGGAATTAAAAAATCTCTGCATGACATTTGTTATCAACTATTTTAAATCCTCCATTTGAGAAGCTACACGTACATCTGCTAAGTCTCAGCTGAAGCCATAGGAATAGTGTTTTGCTGGGGCAGAAATTACATAGATCAGACATGATGAGTCATCTACCCAGGCTGACACCTGGGTAGACACCATTCACCAAGTAGTAAACACCGCTTCATAATAGAGAAGAAAGCATCTCTTCTAACATGTTGCCATTCTAGCAACTCTTACTAAACCCAGTACAACAAAACAAAGAATAAAATATAATGGGTAGAAAACTGAACAGCGTACACTACAGAAGAGTCTGTAAATTCTCACAAATCTACACAAATACTTCTACAAGCTGTTGGTCTTTTATATGCCTTTATATGTCACCAAATTTGCCTTCCAATATTATTTACAATAAATGCCTTTTCATACCAAACAATATTGATAAATCTTCCTCAAATGTCATAGTCTTACAGTACCTCTTAAATGTAGTAGGATACGTGTATTATGTATCACATGGAGCAAAGAAACAACAACTTTATTACATAGCAAATGGCAGCAAGAAAACGGCATTCATTGCTCTTGGATTTCCTGTCATACACAAAATAAAAATGTGCTGGCTTGCTTACAGGTCATTGCCATTTTTAACCAACACAATTCTTTTATAAGACCAGAAGTGCTTGAAGAAAAAAGCAATGTTAACTTCTACATCATTGATAGAAATTAATGATCATGTATGTCTGAATAAAATTCAGAAATTCTATCAACTTTTTGTAAAATTACTGCTTTACATTTTCACAGTTCTAAATAATTATGCTCTCTAGACTCTTTCCTAGATAGGAAATTCTATTAGAATAATAATTACATCGTGAGTCTTTTTACTAAATTCCCTTTGAATAACTTATTGTTTTAAAATACATTGGTCAAATATTCTTTCATTACTTTCAACAGAAGACCAAATAAAATTTGACCAAAATGTTTATGCTGCTTCTTGGAAGTTTCTGTCTATACATAATGGGAAACTTCTGGATAACCTCAATTATCCAAAAACATTTGTACAGAGTCAACACGGTAAAACAGGAAAATTTTTTGATACAAAATTCCAATAGGGAAAGTGCCAAAATTCAATAAGCAATATAATTTGAGCATTATTGCAACAGGGTACAGGATATGCAGTTCACTGTGATCCATGCTGAAAGTTTTAAAATTTATGATTAAATAAATGTATCTGGTCCTTCAAAATATGAAAGTCCTTCAAAATATGAAGGACCAGATACATTTTCACTTCGGACACCATAACACCACATTACCGTCCGGCGGATCTTTATTAACATGTTAATATAGGACCAGAGGCAAATAGACCTTTTATAGATGAGAAGAAAGGAGGATGGATAAACATCTCATTCTCTTCTAGTGTCACAAGGAAGAATGGCTCACATGGACTGCAGGCCACAACACACACATCTGACATCACAACAATTCCCTACAAAGACCAGTGAACCTGAAGGAGAAACACTTTAACTTTCACTCAAATTCAATGAAACAAGAAACAAAGTGTTCCTAAAAATTTGCCCTTCTGCCAAGGGAAAGCACACCACAAAATAACCCCTCATCCCCAAGAACAGCCTAAGTAAACTATGGTTGTGCACAGCAAAGCCAGGAGGAAGGACAGCTGTGCAGGCTATATGAAAAGAGATCAGAAGAAAAGGGAGGGGAATGTTAAAAGAAAAGATACCGATGAGCATTAAAGAGTGACATAAAGGGGAGTAGTAGAGCAGGAATTCTATCACCACCTCTGCCACAACCGTCTTTCTTGGGAAAAAATTCTTAAACTCTCTTTGGCCTCCATCTGCAGAATGCTGCTATTCCTTGTTTGACGCAGATAATGCCAAGTGCGCAGTCACAAAATTTCTACAGAAAGATATGCACTTCCACTGAATAGCATGCAACTCTTTTTAACTTCTCATTTATAATAGTTTGAACGAACCGCTTTAAATGAGACGCACGGCTGCAAATGAACAGTGAATATAAACCTAAATATTAAATGACTGCTTCCTTTACTAAGTTCTGCCATTCCTGTGCAATGAATGAGGCAGGGATCCTGTGGAAAAAAATAGAATGTAAATCTATAATTAAATACATATGCACAATAGGGAAAAAATTAAAGAGCATGAAGAACATTAATTTGGGCATTTCCTAATTCCTTACTTCTTCATTTTACAGTTACAAATTAGTTGCTGTCCTCCCACTCCTTACAGAAAGAAAATTCATTTCAAAAATAGATATTTTGGAATGTGGAATAATTTAGAGGAGAAACAGGATACATCATTGAGTAACTTCAACAGTGGATGAGACAGAAACCTCATATGTTATTCTATACGCATCCTTTCCTATGCACATATATCGACCCCTGTTTTACAAGCCTCGGTAGATATATCAGGACTGAAATACCATACAAACTGCATATGCATCAATCCAATAGAATAATAAGAATCATCAATTCAGCAGAAGCTTCCACTCAGACTAAATGCTTTCATTCTCCAAGCCAATGAAATATTTGAGGTTGCTTAGTTTAACTGTGCAACATATCCCATTCACAAAATGAAACTACAAAAAACCCCAAAGTTTCACTAAAGCAGACTGGCAATCAAGGAGATGCTTCCTTTTAAATACCAAGCTTTCATCACCTTCAATTGAAATGCTAGAGCTCTTCATAAGAACAGCCAAAATCTCAGCTACCTGAAAAGCTACATTTCCCCCAATCTGTTTCTTGTTGTGTTTTTTTGTTTTTAATGGCTTATCCATATCTAGTAACTTTTTCAGGAAACAGGATTTGTTCCTTGCCTGGACCCACTGGTACCAAGTTTCAGCTGAAATGACAAAGTGAGCGAATTTTAAGAATCTGAAATAACCCATGGAAAAACTTGAGTAGCTTTAGTACAGGCACTGCAACTTATATCTCTTTGAAAATAAAAAGTGTTTACAAAGTTCAGCACAAAGTTTAAAACATATACACAGAATTTTATGCTAGTTCATTATTAGAAAGAATGGATTATTAAGAACAAAACAAAGTGACAGCTAACTGCAATCTGTCATCAGAGAATCTAAATTCAATCTTGTGTACTAGAATGCTGCTCCTGCTACAGAAATACATTTAGATCTAACAACCTAAAGCAGTTTCCTATTTTCCCCACTCATAGCAGGTATCTATTATTAGTAATAGGGGTTAGTTTGCCAAATAGGGCATGTGAATTTATCTTTTCTGGCTTTAGGAAGAACAAATACTTTAAAAAAAACATAGTGAAGAAGTGCTGTTCACTGTTTTAGATATGTATTTTCTGACACGACATTCTGTTTCATGGTTGCACTTTTAAAATGTCAAATGATAAGGGTAAGAATTTCCATGCATTTTGGATAAACAGTAAGTAAACAAGTTTAGAACAGGGACTTAAAGGCAAAAAGCACAAGCAAAACATAATACAGATGTTAAAAATATAACAAAAATAAATGATCTCAGAAGACCCAAATTACTTCTGCTTTATGCATCAGGAGACATTTCTATCAGGACAAGCCTAAGCTAATGAGAGGCTCTAGTTAAAGAACAGATATAAAAATTATTTCAGTACTATATGTTTTAAACCCTGATTCAAAAGCTTCTTAAAATCTGCGATCAGTGAAAGAACTCAATCTACAGGTGTAGGATCTCTCCTCTCTGGCTATTAAGAAGTTAAGTTCACTCAGCATTTTTATTTTTAACTGGAGAGCCTTGAAGTCACAGTTTAGACTTCTTTCTTATTGCGCTTCTGTAAAAATGACGATACTTAGAGAGGTGGTGAATCTTTTGGTCTTTTAAAGGTAATAGGGAAGATAGATAGCTACAGGCAGGTTAAAAATCCCTATACGTGTGTAGCAACTTGTTTTTATACATTTTTAAACATAACGCTCCCCTATCTTTCCATCAAATACTATTATGAGCTGCTTTTGTTGAATATTTCTAGCAGCCTATTGTACACAGTGCATCATGAGCTGCATGGCCTGAGGCCAGGAAGGAAGGTGTGGAACACGTCTTCACAGGTCGATTTCCACTCTCCAAGTTTTCAAGTATTTGAGAGAAGGTCATGTTACAGCACAGATTTACATAGCAGACAAATTACATGACTGCCCGTTCTCAGCATTTCATAATTTCAATAAAAAATTAGGTCAAATGAAAGGGGGGGAGAATAACCCTATCCTTTCACAGTAGTCAGAAAATTAAACATAAAGCTTCCTTAGCTGTGGTTCTTGCCAAAACATTGGTAAAAATCTGCACTGACAGTAAACACAAGTTTAAAGTGTTTGATTTACCATTCCTTCACAAAATCCTTTTCTTTCTTAATGCCTCAAAACAACCATAAACAAACGCAAACTGTGCTGTATTGCTCTTTTAAAACGTTTTTTATTATCATTAGTCCAAAACATATATATTTTTACAAACATGCATACTATCAAGGAATGTGTTATTAATTTCAATAGCTTTCACCCACAGTCCGATAGTCTAGTAGGAGTGTTAAGAGAGAGAACTGCTCTTTGTATTTTCTGTCCGGATGAAAAGAATAATAATTTGGAATAGCTTCCCTCCCCTCCCCCCCCCCCCCCCAAGGCTGAAATATAGTACACTTTAAAAAGGGCAGCATTGGCCAGCATGATATTATGTTATACTAGATGGAAACTAAAATTACAGTGTTTATATCTGGCATTCTTTGAGTACAAACTGGCAAAATAATTAATTTTAAAAGTTTTTTTAGAAAATGATACTATGATATTTCAGGATAACAACATAATACTTTCCAAGAGCAGTTAAGGATATCATAATGTGAAACAACAAATTCTAAAGTGTTTAGGTATGTATCCATATATCTGTATTTCTCTTAGCTTACAAGATTGATACTTGCACACAAATTCCTACCAACATCCTACAGTGTACAGTTAAAATATGCTAATCATTATCCTAGATAGCTTTCAGGATTTGTTTAAACACAGTCAAGCAATTGTAGGGTTTAGACTGGCATACTGCTGATACTCTTACTGAGCAAGCAGAAAGAATAAACACTAACAGAGAAATGACTAGCTTCAATAACTTCAATTGGACTTAACATTATTTCAGTTTCTAAAAATGACAAATATGAAATCTGATTTACTGTCAGCAGTAAGAAAAAGTTTTAAGCTGATGTATTTTTAAAAAGGACTGTAGTTTTAAGAAACTCCTGAACAATTTTTTGAAGACAGATTCACTGTGTTAGCTAGATTTTATGTGCATTTGATATCTATTCGACAAGCAAAAAGAGGAAACAGAACTTTTTGTGGAATCTGACATTTTCTCTATTTACCAACACAAACTCTGAGGGATGAATTTTACCAAAAGCTTCAGCTTAGCATGTTGTAGCCCTGCAGCTGAAAATTCAGATGCAAAATATGGGAGGTTTTTTTTTTCTATGACACAAAAGGAACTTTTGGGAACAGTTCCGAAGGATACCAGAAAGCTTGTCTAACACACAATGGTTCCTACTCAGCACAGCCCTCCAAACAAAGAGTAACAGATGCACAACTGGTATTAATAACAAAGCATCTCCTCCCTCTGTTAGTCAAGAGAGGACAGCTAAGGACAAATACAGTTTCAGGGTACTTACCTACTCGGAAGTTAGTGGCTGTCAGAGTGTCAGCAGCATGGCCGTTTTCACTAATGAGGGTGGTGGTATTTCCCTTCTCACAGTTGTTCTGACAGTTGCCTTTGGTACAAGTCACTTTACAGATGCTGGGTGTAAAGACCACCTTGATGCGACCAGTGTGATTTCCCACTGTCAGCGGAGGCAAAGAAAAAAAGAAAAATAAACAGATCACTTTGGTATCCATTGATTTCCTTCAAAAAGTTTCGGGGGGAAAAAAAAAGGCAGGGGGGAGAAAAAGGCGACAGGTCTACAGGAGGAGGGCAGTCTGCAGTGCTCTCTCTCATAGATCTCCAGTGGTGTCTCTGAAACAGGAGTAGGAAGCTTAGCAAACAGAACTCCGGGATCCGCTCCAAAACCACATTTAAAGTCAAGTCACTGGAGTGGGATTAGTAATCACAATGCTGCACTTTATTCACAGGCAGACAAAGAGCAATACCAAGGGCATGACAGCTTAAATAGCCAACCCTGACAGGCAGATGTAATGTAAAGAGGCTGGCTGTGCACCTAGGGGTGAATAAACTCTTGTGTCCTCCTGCATACTTTTCCTGTTTCTGCACTTATTAAGTCACTATTTGTAGCTCGACCCCTGGAAATGTTTTAGGCATGCGGCATGTCTGAAAACATCTGTCTCAAATCTCCTGGCACCCCAGCCCGAAGTGGTCAAGCCTTGTGACGCAGCTGCCTGGACCCATTTTTTCACAGTTCTTTGGCACTATTTTTTCCACAAGGATTTACATATTATAGACTGAGCTTTGCTGTCAGCCTTTCTTTAAGTAATAAATAAGTCAAAGAAAAGGGTGAGGAAGTATCAATGCTTGAAAATACTGACTCTGAGCTCAAAGACAAAAAATGACTAGATTCTCTTTTTTTATATACTTCCTTACAGTCATTTAAAAAACTTGAACGTAATGAAGACTGAGCAAACACTAATTTTAAACTAAGCTAATTAGAAGAACTTCTTGTTACAGAATTTGATTTAAAAACAGATGTATTTGATTCCTCATCTAACAGCTGAAGACAAAAAAGAGATTAAAACTACTCATTTGGAAAATTAGGGGAAAAGAACAGATTCAATTTGCAATTATTTAAAAAGAAAACAGTTTGTCCTGTGCACACTTACTAATAAATTCAGCAAGTTCTTGTAAATATATCACAGCATCTTTGTGGAAACTATTAATAAATACTTTTGTATCAAACCTAACAATTCCAAGAAATGACGCACAGAAAGAGAAGAATCTCCTTCTTCCTCATGTCATAGAAATAAAAAAGTTGCTGGATAGTTGTCTAACCTAGTTTATGAAATACCCTCTAGACATACATTTTTTTGAAAATCTCAAGAAAATGAAGAAAATCTTCCCACTTCAAAAGAATATAAAGCCTTCTTATTTCTGCCTCTTCATAAACAAATAAATTAAAACAACTGTGCCAACTGTTTCGTCTACAGTAAAGGCATTGCTCTATTTGAACAGCAGCTGTAATACAGATGCTCCCACCTTATTCTCCCCAAACAATAGTTAGAAAAAGCACAGCCCAGACAGAATAAAATATTTCAATTAAAGGCTAGTGTTGTGATTTTAGTCGATTTAGAAGACACCCTGGATTCTTGGATGCCAAACATTTCTTACAAATATTAATACACCTTTCCCAATGAATAGACATAAGTGGCTTGAGAACTCTGAGGCTAGAACTTCTAAGCTTTCATTTTGTTAAACAGAGCTTCACAAGCAATACTGCCATCTTTGTATTTTATTTGCATAGTTTTATATATATATATATCTTTTCCTAGAAAAGCCCAATCCATTTTATATTTTCAGATGTTTTACTAACATTTTTCCTTTAGGATGTGATCTAATTAAAAAAACATGGTTAGTTGAGTCACAAAAGTCAGTCCTGCCTGCACTGTAAAACCTAGTATTGGGGGATGCACACAAGTTTTCCAGCTTAACTGAAAAGAAAAAAAAAATTTGGCTTTGCCAGTATGGATGGAACTAAACCATTATTTAATTCTCCTTCATAGTATTCTGCGCTATGTTGTTGAGTCCTGAGCTGTAGCCAAACTTGGGCACAATGTTTAAAACAAAAAAAATCTTATTTTTAAAATAATTTTTATCACGTAGTTCAGATTTTACCAGAAAAATTCTGTAGCATTTTTTTTTTTGGTAGAAGAGACACTTTAGTATGAGACTGAATGGAGATTGAAAATTTGCCTCTCACCCCTTTTGGATGAGAAAATGTTAGCATGTAAGTTTGGGAGTAACAACATAGGAACAGCAGTTGAACAGTACCTTCAACAAAGGCCAGTATCTACAGAGGTAAAGAGAATCCATGAAAGAATATTTAAATGCAGCTTTTCAGGGAAGTAAGAAGTCTGAAAAAGAACATGATGTAAGCCTTAGCCTCTACAAATATTCAAATCATTATTCAGCAATGCTTTTGCTATAAAACAAATTAAATTCTCAAAGACATTCCTGTTTTACTTGTTGCAAAGAGCCAGAAATAAGACAGCTTCGTATTCTTTTGACATGGGAAGATTTTCTCCATCTTTCTCATATTTACGAAAACTATAATGAAACTATTATTTTCTTCTCCTTGCCTAGCAGGCCACAGCTTTTAATCTCTTCAATTCTTCTGGAGACATTTAGGAAGGATACAAAGCTAATGATGGCCTCTGAACTGAAAATGGACCAGTTTATGAGGAGGTGATTCAAGGCAGAGACATAATCTTCATCCTTCTATGTAGTTCTACCTAAGTAGACAGTACTATCCTCACACATCCTAAGGTTTAGGGACCTTAACAGTGAGCATAATACAAGCAGATTTAAACTGAAAACAGACCACAGACCCTTCTCCTGAAAGGAAGCTTTTGGCAGAAACTCTGCAAGGTTAGACTCTTGCACTTCCTTGAATCCTCTCCCTTTTTTTTCTTCTGTAGTTTCGTGTTTGGTTTTTTTCCCCCCTCTTCTCCAAAGAGGGGATGATTTAATTCTTAGTGAGAAACTATATCCTTTGATATCTCTTAGCTGGTTTGGCAGTATTAATGTTAAAAGCCACAATTTCAAGCTAGAAAAAGCCCATTACTGGTATAGCCTTGACCTCTTTTGGTTTTGGGCTAGTTCGTATTAAAGAAGGACAGTACATTTTTTAGGTAGTATACAGATTATTTTCCTCTTTAAACTCCAGAAGCTTTACTGATGACGCCACTGTAACATACACGTGACAAGATCTGCAACTTAGATTATCTCAAATTCATTTCTGGAAAAAAATGATGGTGCTACAGCACTGCAATGTACCTGGAATAATTTTTTTTTTTAAATATTGTCCTGGTTTTGGCTGGGATGGAGTTGATTTTCTTCCTATTAACTGGTATAGTGCTGTGTTTTGGATGTAGTGTGAGAATAATGTTGATGACACGCTGATGTTTTGGTTGTTGCTAGGTAGTGTTTACGCTAGTCAAGGACTTTTCATCTTCCCATGCCCTGCCAGATGTGCGGGGGGCTGGGAGGGAGTGTGGCCAGGGCGGCTGGCCCAGCTGGCCAATGGGCTATTCCATACCATATGACGTCATGCTCAGCATATAAGGCTGGGTGAAGAAGAAGGAGGGGGGGCGTTCGGAGTGATGGCGTTTGTCTTCCCAAGTAACCGTTAAGCGTGATGGAGCCCTGCTTTCCTGGCGATGGCTGAACACCTGCCTGCCGATGGGAAGTGGTGAATGAATTCCTTGTTTTGCTTTGCTCGCGTGCGCGGCTTTTGCTTTCCCTATTAAACTGTCTTTATCTCAACCCACGAGTTTTCTCACTTTTACCCTTCTGATTATCTCCCTCATCCCACCCGGCGGGGGGGGGGGTGAGCGAGCGGCTGCGTGGTATTTGGCTGCTGCCAGGTTAAACCACGACAAATATATATAGACAGAAATGTATCATAAATTCTTCAAAACCAATTGTAAACATGTGCTCTTAAGTATAGCACCAGACTGAAGAAATACAAATGTGAGACCAGATAAATAAATAAGCCTAATGAAAGACAACAAAAGCAGAAGATACAAACACTGAGTAAATAGCAAAGCTACAGAAAAAATGGCAGAACTAGAGATAAACTCAGATTGTTGTTTTAACAAAGATAAGACAATCGGGATTACTAATACTGGGTTAAACTTCATCCCTGAGCTAGGCAGCAAATTCACAATGAGGAGGCTCAGCCAACTGCGCCATCATCCTGCCTCATAGTCCAGGCCCACTTATACCTAAGAACTCTAAGATACATTTGTCAAAGGAGATCAGCGGAAGAATGTACCCATAATTTCCAAAATCTGTGAAACTCTCTTGAGCCAGATTCAAAAAAAAAAAGATGCCTGGCTAAAGTGATGAGATTTTAGTTGAAAACTGGCACCGCATCTATGTGATTCGCTTTCCATCTCTGTAAGTCACTATGATATAATATGAACACGGCAAGCTCCTGCTGTGATAAATTTATGATTTAACAACAACTGCAGGAGAAATGGAAAATATAAGCAAAAGGCTTTCTTCATAGAATCCCTTCTGCCCCTGCTGTCCACCATGAAAAACTGATTTTTTTTTCTGCATTAGCAGAAAAGGTGAATGAGTTAAGACAAGGCAGGTGACAGGTTTTAGATCCTGGTGGTCACAACAGCTCACACAGCCATGCCTGGGCAGAGTTGTATTAGGGGAAGGATTCCTCCTCAACCTCCCTGGTTCCTTTGTCTGTAATGCTACTCAGCCTTCGTTTCTTTCTAGAAGAATTTCTATAAACACATTTTTTTCTTCGTTTTATGGCCGCCCTCACAGCTCCAGCATTCTGCAAAGATTTAACTAGACAGTATTCAATAGCTGTAGTGGATCTCAGAAGATTTGTGGCATGTCCCTGTTTTGCGGGAAGACAATGGGCTAGCAACACTAGTGAAAGCAGAACTAGTATTCAGTTAAAAAGATGACTACACTGTACTGTCGCATAGGTCAAGTGGGGCAAAGAGAAGAAAATATTTTAATGTGTTGAAAAAATTATTATGTTATTGTGTGTATGATGTTTTTGTGCTTCACAGTGATCTAATCAAAAGGATTCACAATAAAAATCACAAGCAGTGGCTTATACTGTGGACTCAGCTGGTAGAGCTTACACATACCTCTCCCATAATCCTTGCACAAAACGTCTTTCTGACTCTACTTTTAGAGGGGTTTGTGGAGGTTTTGTTGTTGTTGTTTTTTGGGGGGAGGGATTGTTTGGTTGGTTTGGTTTTTTTTTTAATACCTTCACTTACGACAAATATCCTGAGGCAAATCTCTTGAGAAAACAGAACTAAGCAAACTGTAGGCTTTCCATTAGTACCTCCAAGAATGATATACACTACTCTGTTTTCATGACACCCTACTTCTGCACTGAGCCCAGTATGTTTTCATATGTGTATCTACACAGAATCTCATCAGACCTGAAGATTCTATCTTAAATTACATTCTCTTTCCAAAGACAATAGATTAACTCAGGCAATTTCATGTTTTCAAATGATAACCATGATGCATGAGGAGAACTTTGGAATGAAAATTTGTCTTCTTAAATCAAAGCCGATAAGCTTTTAAACAGCAAATAGATTCAACGTTTTAAATTCTCAGATAATCAATACCCTCTCTTTTTTCTTAATTAAATGCTGACAGAAAAGAAAAAGAAAGAAGCAGAAGGAAATTACTTATTTCCTAAAACAGGTGTCTCCCAGTTATTTCACCAGTCCACCTGGTTTAGTTCTTAGTACTAGATATGCTTGTTCAGCCAAAAGAAAAGCTGACAATGTATAAAAATCAACCACATAAGTAAAATAGTTAAGCTTTTAGAACTATTGGCGAATGACCTTTTTACACTTTTGACAATATATGAAGACATCCTGTCTTATCACCACTTAGTCATCAATTAAAAACAAACAAAAAAACCCCAAAAACCTCGTTCCCAGAGATAGGAACAAGTTGAAAACTGGCTATCATATGTCTTAGGTATATCAGAGTCTGGACAATTTTGGAAGATTCACTAATGCTAAGAGCTAAGAAAAAAAAAAGGGGGGGGGAGAGGAAAAAAAAAAGAAGAAAGAGAGATAAAGACACCCTAGATTCACATACAGACCAGAGGCAGATCTTCCCTAAATTTCAGATTACACATTGAGAGGAATACAGCCCTTGCTAGGCATAGAAAGGACTGAAAGAGACTCTGAGAGAGCACCTAATCTCCTCTCTTCTTTTTTTCAACATAAGATGAAACAGCAGCATTACACAAAACATTTGTCCAGCCTATTCTCAAAACCCTTCTATTATGCAGATTCCACAGCCTCCCTAAGGAGCGTATTCCAGTGCTTCAGCCTCTCTAATTATAAAGGTATTAGGAATATCTAACTCACATTTCCCCAGTTGCAATTCAATTATATTATTGCCCTGCCTTATCTACAGCAAACTTCAACAAAACCCTATTCCTCTGTGGATCGATTTCTAACATACCTGAAGACTGCTACCGTGAATCTCCCTCAGTCTCATTTTCTCCAGACCAAAACCATCTAAACTTCTTCAGTCTAACAGGTCATATTTTGCAGACCTCAATTCTTTCTCGTTTGCTTTTGATACCAGTCACTTGGTCCTCATCTTTCTTCAAATATGCTGTCCAAAACTAGACAATACTGCAGCTGAGGTCTGATCAGTGTTGGGGAAAGCAGCGGAATTACTTAATACAGCTTACATAAAATGCTTCTGTTGGTATAACTTATTTTCTCCCCCAACAGTGCACTATTGATACTTCATACTCAGACCCAGTCTGCAGGCTAGGCCAAAGGGGCACAGATCTCCCAAATCCCTTTCTGATCTGTTGATATGGATGTCATCCCAGTGAAGTAAATGTGGAACATTCCTTACATGACCTTAGCAGGACTGAACTCAGTCCTTACTCTGCTCTGAGTAAAACCTTCTGCATTCAAACCTCCTGCATTCAAGCCTCGCCCATCTGAAAACCAGACGGAATATGAGCCTTATTCTTTCTGTAACAGTCACAAGCACAAACAAGTCTGAAAATTACACGGATTCAAAAAAGCAACACACAGCTGCTGAGTAATTTCATTTTTTGCTTCAATATACAATGCCTATCTTCAAGTAGGGCAGTGCATCTTCGCTCTTTCCAGAAACTTTGTTACACTGCACTGGCACACCTCACACCTGGTTCTCTTTTCACAAGCTCTGGGAGAAATTAGACATGGCAATGAAATTAAAAATAAGATGACCCAGCTTTATTTCATCCAAGATCCAATGCCTTCTCTGATGCTTAAAAGTACTCCCCACAGTTCTGCATGAGGTGAGGTGTATGTGTGCATACCCACCCAGTCAAACATACTAAACAAGAAGGCAGTATGTCAAGCTGTACTTTATTTACCATGTCTAGACAGCTACAGCTACACACTATTGACATGTAATCAATTCCAGCATTCCTTCTACTTTTTGTTATTTCTGTAACTCCTTATTTTTGTTGCATTTGTATGATCTTACAGGTATTTCATTAGTTAATACAGCTTAACCTTTGATATTTTGTCACTCTTCAAGTACTCAGTTCTACTGCCTTTATACAAACCAATGAGGCTTCAAAGAGCAAAACACGATCCAGCTACCTATTACGACAGTAAGTGAACAGTGACCTCCACAGCTTCTTTTTGTTGCCATTCGTATTGCCACCATTGCTGTTATACACGCTTCTCTATACACCTATTTCTGACTAGCTATGTCACTACATCTTCACATAATTTCCTCCTTCTGTCTTGTTTAGATGTTCCTACCACAATCTTCTCCCTCCATTCAGAAATGAGCTCTCAGACTTCTTTGCTTCTATTGCACTCTTGTTTCTTTACCCTCTTTTTAAGCCTTGCTTGCTTCTTCAGCATCCTTGACTGACACGCAAAGAAATAATCTGGAAGACTTGATGCTTCCAAGGTAAGGAGGAAGATAACTGAAAAGAAGGTATCTGGAAGAGCCTTTTTCCTTCCTCACTGTCACAGGGATACAATCTCTTCCTTGCTCCCTGTCACAGCTGAGAGAAGAGGGACTTCTGCTGTTTTCCTCCTCATCACCCCCACCGCCCCCCAAAAAAACCCTAAAATACAGCAAAATTTCTGGTCTATTCTAGGAGAGGCAAGTAACCCACTCTTCAGTTCTCTTAATCTCAATTTAAGATAAAGATTAAGGTAAACAGTGTATTGTTTGAAGAAATTTACTACAGCAAAACTTGCTCCATTTAAGTAGGTTTTTGTCATGGTTTAACCTGGCAGGCAGCCAAATACCACGCAGCCGCTCACTCACTCCCCCCACCCCCAGCGGGACGGGGAGAGAACTGGAAGGGTAAGAGTGAGAAAAACTCGTGGGTTGAGATAAAGACAGTTTAATAGAACAGGGAAAAATAAGGGAAAATAATAATGATAATGATAAAATATACAAAATGAGTGATGCACAATGCAATTGCTCACCACCCGCGCTGACCGATAACCAAGTAGCGATCGATACCTCCTGGATCACGCCCACCCTTCATATACTGAGCATGATGTCACATGGTATGGAATACCCCATTGGCCAGCTGGGCTGGCTGTCCTGATTATGTTCCCTCCCACCTTGTGTACCTAGCTCAGTCAGTAGGCAGGGGAGCTGTCCTTGGACTAGGAGGGCACTTAGCAACAACTGAAAACATCAGTGTGTTATCAACATTCTCCTCATACTAAATCCAAAACACAGCACTAGGAAGAAATTTAACCCTATCCCAGCCGAAACCAGGACAGTTTTCTTCATGAATTTTGACAGATTCTTACAAACTCTCTGCTATCTACAACACAGGCTTGTTGTGTTTTCTTTTATATGGATGGCTATCACTTGAGTATCAAAGGAGCATATGCAGGCACAAGTGCTGAGATCGTTTTGAAAGACATTCATAGTGGTATTTACATGCCGCCCAGGAGCCCTTTGCTGATAAATTCTCTTACTGACACAGCCTTTTTAGGGCAAGTCACAGGAATTCACAGTAATTACAATCACTTTTGTCCTGTGCAAATGCATAACACACAAATCACACAGATTTGAAATCTGGGATCTCTGTCAGCAGGTTTTATGAATCACCTTTTGTCTTCCTCGTCTTTTTTACCACTACAAAGATTCTCCATATGCAATCTTCAGGCAATGAACATCCTATCTTGAACTACAGCATTTTCCATGATTAAAGCAATTTTTAAAACACTAATCAATAGTTGGTAGTGAGAAATATAACTATCATTTCTTTCTACATAGTTTGGGATGTTCCAGAAAAATATACCAACCCAAATAAACTCGTAGAGACTGCAATGTGGTTTGAGATGTCTGACTGAATGGCCTCAACTCTGTTCAATTGAATTTATTGGAGGACAATTCTTTTAAGCTGCTTTTTGTTTATTTGTTTTAAAGGTATTACATGTAGACTAGATCCACAAATAGATACAATGCTAAAAGCTTACATTTTAGCCTTGAGTTACACTACTAATCAGTCCGAGGTCTCTTGTACAAGGGATGAGAGAGATTAATTGCATGGAGCAAGCAGCCTAACCAGCACACTGAACAGGAATGTGCCCAACCCATTAAACAGGAAGCACTGAGGACGTAAGACTGCTTAGTTCAAATCCTTTTAGGGCTCAGACACATTTCTTTGAGGAACTGGGCGTCTTCACTACAGCTGGGTTCCAAACCCCACCATGACTATGCTATAGTGCTCCTTAAGGAGCTTAATCCTGCAGGAGAGTTTAACAAGGCTTAGTTGACTGCACTTCTAAGGATAGGCAGGCAGACAAGTGCTTCAGCTGCAGGTCCGGGTGGGTATTAAGCAAAATATTAGCACCCAGATGACCTGTCTTCTTCAGAGCGAAGCACCTCTCCTGAAACAGAACTTCAAGCTCTTCAAGAGTCTCATGTTGAAAGTTCACATCCATGCTTAGGGTTTGGGGCTGGAGGCAACTCCAGCTGTAAGCAGGGGGAAACTGTTTATCTCCAGAATTTATTTTCTAAAGAAATAGCACTCTTCCAACTTAAGACTTGTAATACTATCATAGGGCAGGATAAAGTCTGTTGTCTTGATTGTGAAAGGAGCCTAGATAATTACGTTAGGCAATATGCATAATTTCAGATGAGTGAGATCAGGTGGGAATGAGTCTCATTCCCAGTGTATAAAGGCTTAATTCAGACCTTCTTGAAAGAGTCCTGTTGATAAAGTGGACAGTAGTGCTTGTATTTAGCTGGTAATACTAAAGTGTCAATGACACTAATAATGTGTTCATCTGAGCTCCTGTAAGGCTGTAAGTTTGTGTGTAAAGATGTTGACTTCACTATCTGTGCATGCAACTCCTGCAGTAGTACCTGCAGTAGCCCCCCATCAGCAAAAAATTGCTTGTGATGGGCTGTGAAGTCATTGCTGCTTCATTACAGCTGAGATGAGCATTGTGTAGAATGGCTTTCTGTCCTAGACGTAAAGACAATTGTCTGTGTCTAAATGTGGCTCTTTGGCTTTTGTTCCCTTATCCCTCAAGTGAAAGCCTTTTGGGTCTGGATATGCTTTAGGTACCTAAGAATCTGGATAACTTGAATGGGAGTTAAAAAAGGCTTGTGGACCTGAATCCTGTGCTGGATTGCTTACAGCTGGAGTTGCCTCAAACCCTAAGCATGGATGTGAACTTTCAAGCATGAGACGCTTGAAGTTCTGTTTCAGGAGAGGTGCTTTGCTCTGAAGAAGCAGACTCCCTTAAATGAGAAACCAAGTCTTAGGTGCACCACTCTAAAAGTGTTTACCATTTACAGGAAGAATATGGAATGAAAATTAAATTAATATTACCTTACTAAGTATTTTCACTTAACATTCCATTTCCTGAAAGGAAGCAACTTGAAAAGCACTGAGGAAGTCAACAAACTGTAAACAGTGACAAAGGACAGAATGTCATGGAATTAAGTTATAAATGAACATAGCCCTCTCTGCATCCTGAATCACCATTAAAAATGGTGCGCGCTCAGCACTGCATGAAGCCAAGAGCTTTTTTTCCTTTAATTTTCTGAAGGGGTGAAAAACAACGACAGAAATAAGGATGTTACTGATTCTTAAATCTCAGTTTCACTGGGTATGAAAGGACCTTCTTCTTCCAGTACTTTTTTTGTCAACATTTGTTTGTTCCTTCTGGCATGGGCGACGGCACTAACATCAGAGAAGAGCACTTTCACATCTCCTATGAGTAAAACCAGACTTAGCTACTTGCAACAGTCAGAACCAATTCTTGGTATCCAAGACTTGTATCACAGCAACTCTGGAGTTAGCCTGGCTAAGGGACTTTTAATGTTTACTTGTGTGGGTTCAATCGGTCTCTATATCCAGCTAAATTACTATTTTTCAAACACGTCATAGAGGTTTTCCCCTACAGAATTTTCTGGAAAGCCTCTTCTCTTTTTCTTCTTGAGAAATCTTTGGTTTTGGAGCCAATTCTCTTTCATCACAGCAGTTGAGATGCATTTGTCTCAGTCTATGTTTTCCCCTAGCTGTAACACGTTTTGAACTGATTTTAATTCTGTTTGCCAGATCACCAATCCGTTTTTCCAACATTTTTCCCCACACTGCTGTTTATCAGTCTTGGCCTCCACATTTTAAAGCATAGAAAGATGGTAATTCATTTTTGGGTGAATGTAACATTTAAATTAGTTCCTATAAAAGCACCAGCACCCTTTGCCTGTCACGCAGACATTCAATTATTGGTGAGCTCAGGGCCATAAAAACTTTTCGGAGTCCAAAGAGAAAAATACAGTACTTTTGTGGGGATGCTCATTTACTGGCCTCCTCAGTCATGAACCCTTTATGGATACACAATCACAACGACAGCTTAGAAAGGGTATTGTTAAAATGCCTGCAGCTATAGTATATTGAGAGAAGCAGTTTGTATTTATACAGAGTTGTTCTGTCTCCAAGGATTTCAAAGAACTCCATAGTCTTTTATAATTGCTAAATAAACTATGTTCATTTGCTAAAGTTATTTCTTTCAGAATTTGTCACTCTACTTTTTAAAGCAAAAGCAAAGTAAGCGTGCTGCTTGATTTGATAGAGTTAACTGCATTAGCTTGAATCTAGTTAAGAAACTGAATTTATATTTGGAGTTTAGCTTCTTGTTTCCAAGTCCCACTGGAATCAAACGCAAACTTTAAATGGCTGTTATGAACTGTCATGCCTTTCAATAGCAGTATGGGTAATGCTCTTAAATGGGAGAGAGGAAAAGGATGCTTTACTAGAATTGTTCGGGTTTTGTAATCAAAAAAGCCACACTGTTGTTTGACCCTGACTGCACCAAAAATTTTTTTCTTAAAACATTTTAGAATGTCCCTGAAAAATCCCCCTCGCCTCTTGAAGGGGAGCAAAGGCATTGAACACACATGCAAGTGTTTTGCATTTCAAAAAAAACAAAACAAAAAAGTCCCTGACATTTATACACTTACCCCATTCCCTTATTTGTATTTGATTACGTACAACCTCAGGAGCAAGACATGAATATCAGTTCCCATGAGTGACTGAAGTGAATTTGACTCTACATTCCCTCCAAATAGACTGTGTTGTGATTTTTTCAGTTATTTCTGCTTGTTAGTCTTCTTACTGTTCATCCTCTTTTTACCCATCTCATTCTGCTGGCTATACCTTGTTTAATCAGAGTATAGCCTTAACATCCCTCCCTTACCTCCAAATTTCCCAAAAGTTCTATTTAGAGAAGTTACCAGTGTTCAACTCTAATAGCCATCCATACGTATGTAGACAGAAGTTACAAGAAACACAGTGCAATGCTCTAGTTAAGACAAGCTAGAGAGAATTATTTTGCTGTTTACGCAAGCAGTTCCACAAACAAATACCAAGAAGGGTGGAAAGAATATCTGACTCACTGAAGACCTGAGGGAGTTTTTCCCCTGAAGTCAACAGACACTGAATTGTCATAGAATGTCAAATCATACAGATGCATTTACATGGAACACGTGTGTCGTGGTTTAACCCCAGACAGCAACTAAACACCACGCAGACACTCGCTCACTGCCCCCCTGCGGTAGGATGGGGGAGAGAATCAGGAGGGCAAAAGTAGGAAAAAGCAGTTTGAGATAAAAACAGTTTAATAATTGAGAAAGAAATAAAACAAAGTAGAACAGTAATCATAACAATGATAGCAACAACAATAACAGAATATACAAAGCAGGCAACGCACAATGCAATTGCTCACCCCTCACTGACCAACACCCAGCCGGTCCCAAGCTGCAAGAACCCCCCCACACTTTCCTGGACCACGCCTCCTAATTATATACTGAGCATGATGTCACATGGTATGGAATACCCCATCGGCCAGCTGGGTCAGCCACCCTGGCTATGCTCCCCCCTCCCCACCAGCTTCCCATGCACCTGGCAGAGCATGGGAAGCCGAAAAGTCCCCTGTGCAAGCCCTACTCGGCACCAGCCAAAACATCAATGGGCCATCAACATTCCTCTCATACCAAACCCAAAACACAGCATCCCCCAGGTACTGGAAAGAAAGTTAACTCTGTCCCAGCCGGAACCAGGACGTGTCATATCTCTGTATGCGTTTTTTAAAACAGTAAAACATTTATGTGTTTTACAGCTGTTTACCCATATTTACTGATGGGGAAATACTATTATTATTATATAAGTGTCATAAAAATAGTTTAAATTCAAATTTCAAAGCGACACCTGTTTTTGCTTAAATTAACATATGAAGTCATCAGTGAAATCAGCATGTGTAAATTATGTATAAGCTTAAAAAAGAGCTTCTCTAAGTTACCAGTGTATTATGCTTCCAATAGTAGGAAAGCTACTATTAGAATTGTATTCTGCACATCACGGTCATAACTGGTGGGACATTTTTTTCCACATTAATCTTATTTCATCGATAATTAGAACAGTTACACAACTTTCTATATGATTGTTTCAGCTTCATCTTTACACAGGGATTTAAGTGCTGCCCACAGAACCACGTGCAGATACCCATACACGCGTACTTGTCCAACTTCAAGCCATAACACACTTGCCATAGTAGGGTGCTGCAAGCCTGTATTCACTAACCATTATGAAACCTGTACTACTTAAATTCGAGATATGTTTTCATTTTCTACCTAAAGTAGAAAAGAGACAAGTCTCTTTAATGCATTTTATAAGGAATTTTGGTGAAGACCAAAAAAACCCCATCAGGCTAAACGAAGCGAAAAAAGTCTTCCATACTATTTAATTGCATAAACTTAACACTCAACTTAAATTCAAAGGTGGATATGGTCTACCTGGACTTCAGTAAAGCCTTTGACACTGTCTCCCACAGCATTCTCCTAGAGAAGCTGGCGGCTCACGGCTTAGACAGGTGCACTCTTCGCTGGGTAAAAAACTGGCTGGACGGCCGAGCCCAGAGAGTTGTGGTCAACGGAGTTAAATCCAGTTGGCGACCGGTCACGAGCGGTGTTCCCCAGGGCTCAGTTTTGGGGCTGGTCTTGTTCAATATCTTTATCAACGATCTGGATGAGAGGATCAAGTGCTCCCTCAGTAAGTTTGCAGACAACACCAAGCTGGGCGGGAGTGTTGATCTGCTCGAGGGTAGGAAGGCTCTGCAGAGGGACCTGGACAGGCTGGATCCATGGGCCGAGGCCAACTGTATGAGGTTCAACAAGGCCAAGTGCCAGGTCCTGCACTTCGGCCACAACAACCCCAGGCAACGCTACAGGCTTGGGGAAGAGTGGCTGGAAAGCTGCCCAGGGGAAAAGGACCTGGGGGTGCTGATTGACAGCCAGCTGAACATGAGCTGGCAGTGTGCCTGGGTGGCCAAGGCGGCCAATGGCATCCTGGCCTGCATCAGAAATAGTGTGGCCAGCAGGAGTAGGGAGGTGATCGTGCCCCTGTACTCGGCACTGGTGAGGCCGCACCTCGAATCCTGTGTTCAGTTTTGGGCCCCTCACTACAAGAAGGACATGGAGGTGCTGGAGCGTGTCCAGAGAAGGGCAACGAAGCTGGTGAAGGGCCTGGAGCACAAGTCTTATGAGGAGCGGCTGAGGGAACTGGGACTGTTTAGCCTGGAGAAGAGGAGGCTGAGGGGAGACCTCATCGCGCTCTACAACTACTGGAAGGAGGTTGTAGCGAGGTGGGTGTTGGTCTCTTCTCCCAAGTAACTAGTGATAGGACGAGAGGAAATGGCCTCAGATTGTGCCAAGGCAGGTTTAGACTGGACATTAGGAGAAATTTCTTTACTGAAAGAGTGATCAGGCCTTGGAACAGGCTGCCCAGGGAAGTGGTTGAATATTTAAAAGACATGTAGATGAGGCGCTTAGGGACATGGTTTAGTGGGCATGGCGGTGTTGGGTTGACGATTGGACTCGATCTTAGAGGTCTTTTCCAACCTTAATGATTCTATGAACAGCAAAACTCACATACATTTCATATTGTCTTCCTGAATAAACAGATTAGGCTTATTTTTCTTCTTAAATTTATATTTATCCTTGGGATAACTCTGTTATATAAACACATGCTTTATTTGCTTCACACAATGCCTTTCCAGTTGCAGGTAAGGTACTCTCTACCCACTCTTGAGTTTTCCTTTTGCTTTTAGTGCAATTTCTGGTCACCTCAGCCACTAATTAATATATTTTCACAACATGCCTCTAAAATAGGGAAGTGGTGGCACCATCATTGTACACATGGGGAAATATAGCCCGGTGAGGGGTGTTTGAAAGTGTCCTACACATGCAGGCAACACAAACTCCAACACCACCGGACAACTGGTTTCAGAAGCAGAAATTCCACTTTTTTTCAGGTCAATAGACAAAACACAATAGCACAATGCCACTAAAAACTAGCCCTCAACTGCCTCAGGCTGGAAAATGAAGCGTACCTTTAAGTGTATTTTCTGAAGAATCATTTAACACCAGAAGTGGATAGAGTGAAACTGAGAACTTCCTAGCCTCTTACTGCTGTAATAAGCAGTTACCACAATAACTGTGTTAAAAGGAATTCTAGAAAGCACATGTTCAGTTTACAATTTGCTTATTATGATATATTTATACATTTTAGACCAATAGAAACAGCACAGAATGCCTTTAACTAATTTTCTTCAGCATTAGATTTATAAAGCCATGGAGATCAGCACTGATATTTAGAGGATCCATGCTCAGCTCAGGCTGACTAGTAGTTACTATTTAACAGTGCCATTAAAAGAGTAGTGGAAAATGTCTGAACTAGATGTACCTGAATTACTGAAAGTATCATCTTCCTACCATTTTATAGGTTACTAAGTTGCAAATAGAATTTTACAGTTGAAGTTTCTGTGCTGATACCATTGCTACTGTTAGACTCTTAGAGGATTTTTAACCCTGAATTTTCAAATATTCAGGCAGATTATAGGTCAAGTGTGCTGGTACGTACTTTTAAGAAAGCAAGGCATCCCATGAGAATTACTCAGAGCTCACAGTGAGCTTATATAAGACAGGTTATTTGGCTGGCCTCAGCTATGTATCAAAGTATTTTTGATGTTTACATTACAAATGTTGAGATCCACATGATCTCATCCTTTTCAGTTATTCTTTGCTGATTATATCAATTCCACTGCAAGCTTATTTTCATCACTATATATTCAGTCTTCCTACTTGTGCTAAAGCATATTTATACTTTCTCTGCAGCTGTCAGTCTATCCAACATGAGCTATTTTCATTTGCTTGAGAAGGCTCTGAATTTCCAAAGCCTTATCTTTAAGTATTTGCTAACTCTGCACAAAGATATCTGAAGATTAATTTGCAGTAGCTTAAATACACCAGCGTACTGATTAAATAGAATCAGATAGATGCTTTACAGTGTAATAACTTGAACAACAGATGATTTAGAAGCATGTGAACAGAATAGCATTTCAGCTCTGAAGACAAGCACTTTAAAATTATACAATGCCATATTTATGGGTCCTGATTTTTCTCTCTCTCTCTGTACTGAATGTGGTATGAGCCCTTTGAAAAAAGCAATATATGGCCATATAAATAAAACCGTATTACAATACTAGGCATAAGGAGACAGAATTAATTATAGAGTAAAATTGTGACTTCTGAAAATTCGAATGAGTTGGTGGACTCAAAAAATGTTTAATTCAAGATCTTTAATATTATTTCCAGCATGGGTTTTTGGTTTGTTTTCTTTTTAAAAGACAAGACTTTTTAAAAAAATCACTATGAACAACTGTAACAGCCTCCCCCATTAGATAAAATGGATGAGAATTACAACTTTAGCACTAAAGAACTTAAAAATTTTATGTGAGCTTTATGACTAATTACACTAGCTATTCTTAGGAGAAGGCTTATATCCCACAGCACAAAAGATCAAAATGCTTGATAGTAGAAATCGCTACTGGCAGGTAACTGCATTTCACGTCCCAGAGTAACTTTAAGTGCTATTACTGTAACCCTGATGGCTTACTGAATTTTCAAGCTCTGTTGATGCGACATATAACTTTCCATTTAAGAGGCAAAAAAAATTCCATTTAAGAGGCAAAAAAAGAATAGACCATTTTGCTGTCTTTAATAAGACTACTGCATGTTCTGAAAGCTATCAGAGAAATGAAACTGCTCATAAATACACCACAGTAAATGTTCCAGGAGGAACCTTGAATTTTAATTGAAAAATATTTAATGTGACTAATCTTTAACATGTTTTCCTAGTACCTCCAAAAGCTGATCTGGCAACACAATAATGGGACATTCAAACACAACTGACTGTCTATGAATCAGAAGATGCCCAAAAGCACCTACTCAGTTTTCCTCCCAAAGCACCATTAGCCCACATCTCATTTGGCTCTACCAGGACAGACCTGTCTCTAAAGGTATCTCAGGACTGACATTTGTTCCAGTTTCAATTCTATCCATTTCATCTCACAGTATTGAAATCATCTGTAGAAGTCCACAAAAATCAACACCAATTGCAGCTACAGCTGGAAAAAGATATTTATTCTATGGAGTATATCTTTCATAGATGCCAATCTCTGTCACAGTGTTAATACTTTAAAATAAAATGCATAGAAATGCTCAGAATAAATAACAGAATAACTTGCTTTGTACCCCATGCTAATTGATAACTATGAACTCTTAGGCAATGCCACCAAGTATTATATGGCTACTATTTCTTCTCTTCTGTGAAAAAGAAATATTTAATGATAAGGAAAAAAAAAAAGGTCTTGAAGTATTCAATACTAACTTTCTGGCTTTTGCTTTTTAATAGAATTATTACATTTTTTCCCCTCTTCCTTTTCAAGTATCTCCACATTGCCATTACTGATTCCTTCGCTCAATGAAATAAGAGGCTCTGCCATGAAACAAGATTATATATTTAACAGCAGTGACAAAATACCATGAGATCATCAGCTACTCTCATAAATTTCTTCCTATTAACTAGACAGTGAATGTCAACCCTGCCATAAGAATGATATAATTCACAGGAGCTCATCCCTCAGTTCACAACAGGGCTAGGAACTGCATATTGGTGGTTATCACAGAACACCTGACATGAAATTTCACATCCTAATCTTACCTCGCTGTAACAAATTCAAACATCCCTAACGTTAAAATACTGACAGTTGAAGTTTAACACTCAATTTTTATGGAAATAAGTAATCTTCTGTACTTGGAGTCCATTCCAGCACCTCTAGAAACCAGAAGCCATCCTAAATAGATATAGCTGGCTATGTTCTAGGTCTCCTGTTCAGGCTAGGGATATACAATCTTAAACTCTAACAACACACAGCTCAAACTGCACTCTGCCCTAGCAGATATCTAAACCACTTCATCAGAAGTCACAATCACTGACTCCTACCTCACAGATGTAGAAGTAGAGGCAAAATAGGTAAAGTGACCTTTTTTAGGCTGCTCAAAAGCCCAGTATCAGAAATTTCAACACCAGACTTAGTCCTGCATTTTACCTCTGAGGCAACACTTAAGTCACGACTGATCTTATCGGGCCCCGAAAACTGTTTTAAATATCTGTCCTTTGGGTGTTTTAGGAATCATAGGCTTTCCGATAAAGGTAGAATGTTTTACTAATGCACTGCTCACTGAGCGTCTTCTTAGGATTTGATAACAAATACTCTACATCTTCAGCTCCTAGCTTTCCTTCTCCCAGTCATGTCCCTTAGAGTACTGTAATTAACAGAGGAGCTCCAATAAGCTAGAAAGAGCTAGAAGCATTGGCTCCTTTGTCTTAGAGTTGCATGGAGTTACCTCCTTATCCAATGATGGAAGAGAAAAATCTCACACAACCCATTCGTTTAGTGGCAGCTTGGTACTTGCAAGCAATGCTGAGTGTATCTAAGGTAGACTGACTCAAACAGCCTGAAAGAAGGAGGCAAAAGTGAAGATTTTTTGGCCAGAATCCAACCAGCAACAGTCACTCCAAGTACTGCAAGAACTATACAATCTGGGATTTGCATACTCTTTGTCAGAGAAGAGGGACACAATCCAATCCCGGTGGCCACTAACATCTTATTTGCAGGAAAATTACAGCTGGCTGGAAGAAAAGCAATAGTATCTTATTTGCAAAAGGGACTATTGGTTGATGTTGACAATGTGATTAAATATCTTTTTGAAGCTTCTTAGAAAGGGATGTGCTTTGCAAGCAGTATACTTCACCACTCTAAATGTGTTAATCGGAAGACCTCTGGCTGCCCCCTGTTCTTCCCATTAGGGCCAAGATTCTAATGAACCATCGATGAACTCACACTTGAGGAAAAGGAAGCAGGGGGTTGCACTTAAGTATAAATGGACAGACCATAAAGATGTGCAATACAGAAATGCAAAGATACTCGCACAAAGAAACCATACTTACAGATTTAGAAGGAAAGGCTCTTCCGTAAATCCTCAGCAAAACGTATTTCTCTATGCTATAGCAGAGGAAGTCTGTCAGGAGACTGCAAGTACCTTAGGTTTCCATGTTAATCAGTCCATTATTTAACTGCAAGAACTTTTCTCCAAATCAAGCCAGCAGACGCTCTGTAATACCTAACCCATAATTCATCAAGCTCTTCATCTTTTAAGCCAAAACTTGTCCTCAAGCTCGCCACACAATGGGGCATGAGCCAAGGCCACAAGCTGGGCACCTACACAATCCCTTTTTTATAAGCATGAAGAAGAAACTCTCATGCAGCCTCCGTACTGTGTAGAAGTTCATAAACACATAATAAATTAAATATAGAGAAAAATAGTCACCAACGAGACCACAGTCCTGGACTCCAGCTTTCCAAGAACGGTATCCATCATACTGAAGTAAAGGGAACTGTCATCTTACACTGACTACACTCACAGTTATGCCTACTTTAGCAAGTGCTCACAAAGCACCTTTTATCTGAAGGAAAAACTATCATCTAGAAATAGTATTATGAGATTCCAGCAGTGAATCAGGTTCAATTTTTTTCTTCATCCAGGAAATCCGTTTTGCCTCTCAAAAGGATGCAGAATATTGGAGCATTTGCTAATCTAAGAATTATGTCATGCTTCAGTATTTTAACCTTTTTCTGTCCTGAAGTGTTACCGCAATTCAGGTGAACAAAAGAAATTTTCAGGATATTAAAAAGGTGGGGGGAGGCTTTTTGGGGGGAGAAAGAAGGGAGTACACTTTTTGCAGTTGTACTCACATTGAAAAGGTGATGCAGGTTGATCCTGGCCCAGCCTCAGTGGTAAGGAGCCCTCGGTGGACTGTTCTCCTGAAATCACTTTTTTTACTGGGTAATATTTGGGTTTGATCACATATTCCTGTGTTTGGCCATGATGAAGATTCATCATCAATGTCTGAGACGAAAGGGGTATCATCCTGTTTTAAGAAAAAAAAAAAATAGAAGAGACAGAATGATGTAAGAATTAATAAATTAGACTTAGAAACTACTGGTAAAAAATTAAAGATAAATTCAAAGTTCTCAAAATACAGTTTGGGAAACTTTCTAGCTTCCAATTAAGCACCTGATTTTCCATGCATTTAGCATTCTCATCGTCTTGTCAGCTCAACAAACACGTAACAAATGAAGACTACAAGGATTATATCACTTCCTTTTCAACATAGCACGAGAAGTATCATGGACAGCTCAGAAAACAGGGAGGAATGGGAAAAAATAGGAAAAAGTCTTCCTCAAAGTCATGATTTGGAGCTCAATTTTGTTAGCACACAGAGCTTTCCAGAATGGTCAGAGAAGCAGTGGTGCATTTAAACCGCTCTCTATTTCTTACAACTGTCATTTCACACCAGGTACGTTAAGTAGAACCTAAGCCCAGCTGACTTTCCCCCCTCTGTTCCCTTCCTCACCATACCCCTCTAGCCATAGAGCAGAGCACTGTTCCTTTTCCCTTTTTTCAGCCTGTCTCCCATCTCATCAGAAGGTCTGTTTCTGTTTCCCAGCTCCACGTTACTTTCCCCATCCACTTTCTCTTTGCCTGCACTATTGAACATCTCTGACAAATGTCCCACAACAACACGGCTTCCTTTCACAGCAAAACTATTTCCTCTTCCTGTTTAACAAGATGATTCCTTCAAGCTCGCTGATTCTCTCACTGCCAATCCCAGTTCCTTACTTGTACTGTCAGATTCCTCCCTAAGACCTCAGCTTCTCACTGCACAAGACCTTGCCAACTTTCAACAGAAATTCCCTTCTCCCTCTCTCAAAACCCAGGTTATTTAGCCACCATAAGCAGTAGGAACCATTTATTTACTAACAGACAAACTGGCTTTCACTCTTCCACAGTGCTTCTCAGCAATAAACAAGCAAGGGAGCAAATCGTGCAGCTGTTAGCCACATGCAATGAAACTGCGAGCTGCTTTGGGGCCCTGAGCTGCAGAGTTCCACTGCCTAGCAAGTAATAGCACATCTTCGAGTAACAAACCTACTAATAGCAAGTCTTCAAGAAGTTGTAGCTAATGTAGATCATACTGTAGAGATGTACGTTCCTCAGAGAGCAGTATCAATTAGTAACCTAATAACAGTGGCTATTAGGAGTACAGTGTCCTTTGCTCAAATGAAGGTATAAAGAGTGGGATGCTGTAAGCCTCCCTCACTTTCTTCTCAACTAAGGGTCTGCAAGAAGTTTGGTCTGCAAAAGTGGAAAAATGGGAAAGTCATGGGATTTGTAACAACCATCCCTCAAAGAGCCAGAGTTCTGCAGAGTAAATAACTGTCCTCTGAGAATAAGGCACAGGCCCTATATCACAGAGGACAGCTCAGCAGCACTTCCCCACAGTGGTGGGACTGAAGAGTTTCAGCTGAGTGAGAAGTCAGATGATTATTGTATTGTTTTCCAACATGTGGAGCCTGAGCCAGCCCCTATCTCCAAAGCAATGCCTGATTCCTTAGTCATGTTATTTGAGGATGCTTAGTAACTGCTGTAGCCAATGGATTTGTGGTTAGAACAAACAATGAGGTTTTGTCCTACACAGATGCTCTTGTTAACTTGGATCAGTTTGAGAAAAAGTGCATTCATTAACAGAGACATTCTATGACTCTTACATACAACAGAAACATAACTCCTCAGACTACCTCCAAGTCAAATTTTTCTAATACAGTGCTTACACAGTCTCATATTCAGTAAAAGTCCCTTCCCCAGATTAAGAGAGAATACTGTACTTTCCATGTTGTCTTTAGGTTTCCTACCAGCAGATCAAAAGAGAGGCTTCAGGAATGTTGGAAGCTCAGAATTCACCACAGTCCGATAAGAAGTATCACCAGGAAGACCTCAGCCTGTGATAAAGCTGATGTCACTGCCTTCAGTACTGCTTACATACGAATTTCATTTCTTTGAAGAGTCACTACAATCCTTCCTGCACAACCCGTTTTTTCTACAGATCTCGTTTGACACCTGTGTATAAGGACATCCATTTCTGTACCTGGACCTAAGAGGGTCTATACTGAATTCTTCCCCTGTTATGTGTAAACAGGTCATGACAACAGAGGTCTAAATACTACAGAAGTTGATACTACAGCAATCTATTAGAAGTTAAATATATTTAAGTTTAATGGTGTTATCTTCTTTGACTGGACACAGACAGATGCTGCCATTTAAGTGCCTGTCTGTTTTCTGTTAAGGCTATAACATGTTGTACAGTGTTACCTTTTACATTGCCGCATATCCAGCCACACTGTAGCCCAATCCTGTCAACCTAGAGTCCATCATAACACTTGAAATTAAAATAAAATTTTAAAAAATCATTAAAAGAAACAACACCATGCCACATCAAAGACAGGAATGCCATATGTTGGAGGCTAAAAGTTTTACCCCCAGAACTTATAAAAGTCGCCTCTTCCTTCCTTCTCAGGTATTGTAATTTTCTTCCTTAATTTAGCCTGCATTAAGTATTAATGTTAATTAATTATTGTTAAGGCAGTCTAAGAGTAAGCTTTGTTTTGCAAGAGTGTGGTTTACTCAGTAGTACACAGGAAAGCTGTAATCTTTACTCTAGAACCTGTTTAAAAGGAAACAGCTTCACCTGATGTGCAAGTTGTTGATCTTAGTTTAAATACAGAGTAAATCACCTATTCCTGTATCAAGGTGTATGCTTACAACAGTTGCATGAAAGCAAAGTTCAGAGTTGTCTAGACCCTTTTTCTTGCACATTTACCCTCAGTTTTTATGATCTTGGTATTTAACTACCAAAGATCTTGAGTACAGGTATGCCCAAAAGTACTCCAAATGTTTAAAAGTTGCCCAGTATTGGACATCCACTGCTAGCGTGGCTGTGAGCTAACTGGCAGCACGTTTTTGCCGGCCATCCAACAAGCTCGACTGGTCTTGCTCATGGGAAGTGCAGTTCCAGTAGGAGTTGATATGGTCAAACATTTAGGCATCAAGGCATTTATGAGATCCTTCTGTTGTGACTGTTCTTTTGATATTCAAATTCTTCTCAACATGACCTAGTTCCTAAAGATGTTAGTTCATAATCAAAAGGATATTGCATAGCTAACTGAGATGCTGCATCTTCCACTAGAATCAAGCATACTTCTCTAACTACATCATGGGAGCTGTACGAGATCAGTCACATAGCTCTATCAACGGGTTAGGTATAGACGCTAGTGAAGGACCCGGGTTTTTTCTTCCTAGACCAGCACACAGGGGATCCTTCAGTGCTCCAGGACTTCTAAGAAAAAAGATATGATTTCTAGTGGGCTCAGCAACACAGTGAGGGGTACTTTTTTTTCCTTGTATTGATCCCTGTGAAAGAAATCTTCAGAACTATCCCTTCTAATTGACCTCAGAAGAGAGAGGAGAGCCTGAGCCTCAGACAGAAGTCAAGTAATATGTCAGCACTGAAAACGATTAATAAAAAATGTAAGATGTCACAAGGAAACATTTCAGGCCTAGTTTGGTAACAAGCATCACCCCAGTCCCTATTGAGCCTTTGGAAATTATCTTAACAGCTCTACTACAATATATTCCCAATCCTCTAAACAGCAGTGGCTGTTGCTATGACTGTTGGTGCCAGCTTGCCAAACAACCCTCCTACCAGCCTGGGAGTACTACTGCTTCTTCCCTTTCCTGTAGGGTGGCCTCTGCCAAGTTCTGGAGCTCTGCCTGAGCCCCTCATGCTGGTCCCGTCTTTGCATGGGGGCCCAGGTGCTGTATCCACAGTCACATCACCTGTGTCAGGGGCCCCTGGCACAAAGCAAAAGCCAAGCCTGCTATTATGCTCAGATTCATTTAGCTGTCCCAAGACAAACGGTTCAGGCAGTTTTATCTCTGTTCAGCGTACACTAGGGTAGCAATGCTAGGCACTGAATGGAGCGTTTTCATCTATTCCCAGTGTTGGAATATCCAAATTAATAACTAAGTAGCAGGATAGACTGATTTCTTCACAACACTACTCAAAGTTCAAGGCCACTAGGAATAGCTGGTGCTATCTTGCTACCACAGCCCACAAAAGGATACTCGAAGTAGGTTACAGACACTTTAAACGAGGTTTTTAGAACAAAGAAATGAAAGGCATACTCATCAATTCATGTCCACTATACTTAATATTAAGAGATAAATAGTCCTTATCTATTAATAATAACCATCACTTTAACTGAAGGCATTTTATTGCTTCCCAACTTTAGCATGTTGCTTACTGCACATCTGAACGCTGCACAACTCAGTGGAACATTGTTGCAATACAAAACATTCAAGTACTACTAATGCTCCCTGTAACACTAGTTAAAAAGATGCAATCGTTAGTTCCAATCTTTAAATTTTGCATGAAACAGACAAGACTACACAAGGTTTTTGCATTACACAGGCTTATGTCACTAATTTATCTGGTAGTTTGTAATTAGATGCTCAAAACTGACATGAACTTAATAAACTTGACAAAAAATTTCCATTGCTGAAGTGTACACTAGGCTAACAAATGTCTAATTGCATTTTCAACAAACAAACAATATGATAAATGCTAACAAGGCTACAACAGCACTGCAGAGAGAGAACAAACATTTGCAGCTAACTATCATGCAAAAGAAAGCTCTCTTGCCTGATAGAAGCAAACCAGGAATGCGATGTATCAGAGTAACTCTGGCAAGCACAAATGAGACCAGCAACGTTTGGCATGAAAAGTACTGTCTAGACTAAATAAGACAAGCCTGACTCAGGCTGCTTTCTTCATTTTATTTACTGTAAGTCTGATGCTCCTATGCTTGGCTCCTACTTAAAAAAAAAAAAAAACACAACCAAAACTAAATTGCTAACACAATCATTTTATACAAACCTACAAATTAATTCCTTCTTCACTACCTCCTCTCAAACTCACAATGAACAGTCAAAAGGAGAAGAAAACCCAGCATTTTCTAAAATTATGAGATAATAAAGAAAATATGCAGGACAGTTTAAAAGGCATGAAAATAGAACTAAATCCCCCCCCCCGTAAATTATTAAAATTCAGTTGCTAATTCAGCCTGACCTTTGCCAGCTGTTTCCTCCTTACATTGCTTCTCTGATTTTTTTAAGATACATGAAAAAGTTTAACTTCCCAGCTGATGATGAACAGATGGGATTTCTTCAAAGCCCTTTACATTATCATACCCAACATTAATCAAGCATGGCCTATTTCACAATGTCCTACCAGTCACAACAGATGAAAGAGAGGAAACGTTCAAGCTTTTCTTTCTTTTCACCATTGCAAAAAATTGATTTTATGTACAAAAATGTATTTTTTTAATGCATAATTAAAAATCCTGTCCCTAAAATATAGCGCAAACACTGCAAAACAAGCACTGAGATCTGCCTGCCCTAGAATAAGTAGGGTTGCATTAGTATTTTCATTATAAACGTGCCTTGACTTTGTATCTTTGTGATACGTTTTTCCTCAGGCAAAAATTTGCAAACATCCTGGTTTGGATATGACTAATTTGTTTTCAAACAATACCTTCAAGTTATTAATTTTTACTTTTTTTATCCCTTTAAAAGGTTAAGATGTTATTTACACCATAGATAAGATCTTATTCGATCATAATCAAATTGATTTGGTTTGTAAAGGCAGTAATACTACAAATCTTAATAAAGATATTTAATCTACACCAAGATAAAAAAAGGTAAACAGGGAATCAAAATTGTTAAAGTTTCCCACAAAAATGTAAAACGTTAAATTTTATCTACAACTACCACTTTGCCCAACTTAAATATAATTTCTGTGGTAAAATCCTTATTGAAGACACTTTCAGGGATTATCTACTCTTAAGTGTTTGTTGATAAAGCTACCCGTGTATTTGCAGACTGAACTGAATTGCTCATTCGTTAGAATCCTTTTGCCAGCATAAGCCGGTGTAATAGCTGAACCAAAGCTCTGTGAAACAACAGTGTTGTTTCACTAAGCGTAACTATGACTCCATTGATTCATTCCATCTTCTGCATACAAAACAATAAACTGAAATGTGTAGATTTATGAACATTCTTCCAGGTTTCTAAAGAGGAGAGGTACACTGACTTTTCCAGAATCACGAGCAAGGATTCATTTCCTAGATGTCAAAAAGCATATGTTAATTTTACTAAAGATTATGTATTGAACTTGTGTAGTGCTCTGGTTAAGTAAGTTTGCCATTAACTAGTGAGAGCAAAAATATAGATGTTTAGTCACACAACTTGATGGAAGCTACAGTTCTTGCAAGTTATGCAACAGCAGACAAGCATTTATCATATGATAGAGCATTTAAAGATTAAATTTGAAGAACACTCCTTCCGAAATGGAATTAAATTATATAAATGGTAATTCTATCAGTGAGAAAAAAGAAAGCTTGCCTACTAGATCTTTTCATTAGAATAAGCACAGAAAGTTTGTTCCACCCCTCTCCCAAAGTGCCATCAAGATACAATTGATGCAAATAAAAAAAACCCAAACAAACAAACCAAAAAAAACCACCAAAAAACCACCACCACCACCAACAACAACAAAAACACCTTAGAGTATTAAGGTGTTAAGTCTTAACTATCCCCAGAGTAAATCAACACTTAAGGAAACTATGCATGAAGGCTAGGAAAATCCAGTATGAGACAACAATGAGCAAGAAACAGACACAAGTCTGTAGCATCACAGTAACAGCAACTTACAAACTTCCGTTTTCACCGTGCACCAAATGAACAACTAGAAGCTACGAATGATTCGTTATCTTATGCATACCTTCACCAACACTTAACCAGTGAAGCTCTTCATGAATCCAGATGAACTAATTTGATATCCAGATTATTTTATACAGGTTCTCAGACGTACAAACACCTTCAACTTGTCAGGCACCTCTTACCAGCAAAGTTCAAGGAGGCAAAAAAAAAAAACCAAAACAACCAACCCAAATCCCAATACAAAAAACCTAGATGTCTTGCTGACTTGTTCTTGTTGACCTGCTTTTGTTGATTTTGTTGTGTTTTTTCTTCCCCGGACACTACATTTGCTAATACTACGTTCAAGATTCTTTGTCAGTGTCTTTTGGAAATCGGGGAGAATATCACACTCATTAATAATTCAGCTTTGAAAAGAGTGGCTGCCAGTGTCACAAATATTTGCATTAAAAATTTGACCTTCAGGCATTCACTATGTTGCAACAGTGAGTCAAGATGAAATTCACTAGTTAATGGCAAACTTAACAAGAGCACTGCGCAAGTTCAATACATAATCTTTAGTAAAATTAACATATGATATCCCTTCCCTGTTTCACATTACATTTTCTACAGAAAAATCACTTTTGTTTTCACAGGGCTAGTGGCATGTTACTGAATATTACACTGACACTCTGTAATAAAAAAAAATTATTCTGATAAAGACACATTAACTAGTGATAATTTCTAATCTGTCCATGAGACAGACTTTGGTATTAGAAAAGTATGCTGAAATGACAGTTAAAAATAGAAACAAACTCCCACGATGGATGTTATATGATAAAGGCAAATGAGCACAGCTGCTGCAAAGGAAAACCATGCATCACTAATCTACTCAAATTCTTGAGCATGTTAAACAAAACAGCAGACAAAGAGCGCAGTTGGTTGATATAATTTATTTGAAATTCAAAAAAGACTTTGAAGACTTATCTTACAAGAGGCTACTAAGAAACGCTAAACTATAAAACAGTGTTGCAAGCTTAAAATGGGCAAAGATATGGAACAGAACAGATACCATAATTAGTATGTCCAAGAAAAAAAGTGTATGTCCGTTTGAAGTCTACCAACACATATACCGTTTGGCAATACCTCACTTCAGTTAAATAAGTAACTTAGAAGTATATGAAATTCTATTACAGTAATTCAGAAAATCCTCAAATCTAATTTGGTCTTCCAGACTAGCAAGTATATATTTACACAAGATAAATTCACTCTGAGAATACACTTATGGCCTTCTCTGAATTAAGCAGAAGTCTGTAATTTAGGAATCTAATAACTAAATAAAAGTAAATATGCCAGTAAAGAACCTGAAACCTTGGTCTACCCTTGAGATTCTGACAGGTTAAGTCATGATTATGAAAAATAGAATGCAATGAGCAAGTAAGTACACCCTCAAGTTTCTGTGTAGATGCAGATGGATTAGCAAAAATGTTTTGTTACTACAGCTTGTTATATCTAGGAAATGTTTTAAAAGTATGGCCTTGCTGGTATAAGCAGAGCTTCTCAGAAGGGGACAGAATACATCATAGGTTTATAACCTGTTTATAAATTAGACAAGTAGGAAAAGGCACAAAAAAGACAAGACAATTAATAGTGGCTAGACAGGAAGAGAGAAGGACTCAGAGTACCTGGACTGTAGATGAAATCAAGCACTGATGAACATGATAATGTGCATCAGAAGCAACCAGAACTTGTTACACATATTACTGATGTCTACGCTGACTGCAGCCAACCAAACAAGAGACTCTAGCATCAGCCTGGTGAGAGTTTCCAGCATACAAAATTGGATTAAAAGATAAAACTCAAAGCATTACTGAGTGTAAAGAGCTGAGGGAAAATAACAAGGAAGGCTTTTAAAGGCACTGATACCCACAAAGCTAAAAGAGAGTCCATGAAGTGCCCAGGCAGGGAAAAGCCAGACTCTCTTTGGTTCCAGAGAAAATTCTTTAGGGAATGTATGACAGAAAGATACAAAATAACCCTTAATTCAAAATGAAATGCAGTAAATTCTAGACTAAAAAGGAAATACTTTTTCCACATACTGCAGAATCAGTTTATGGAAAGAACTATCACAAGATATTATGGATCATAATTGCTTCCAAGGATGCCAAGGTAAATGAATGATGAGTACACCTCAAATTTGATTATGAGATCACAGAAAAAAACTCAGAAATCCCTGAGCTTAAGGGTATCAGTTTCCTACATAATAAACAATGTGAATAAACCTTAATTTTCTCCTCCTAAGGAAGTGCCAACAAGCATGCAAGTCAGAGCACTTTATCCCTCTGTAATACACACTGATTTGGTATGTAAGCAACTACCAGCAGATGTAGTATGACACTGACTTTGCCCAAGTATTATACACAAAAAGTGCCATGTGCTCATTAGATGAGAATAAACTATGTCTTCATGTGTTTGAATGGGGAGATGGTTATTGCACAATAACCATCTTAAGCATATTTATTGAAGGCTTTCTAAATTTACTTGTCAAGAAGCATAAAATGCATAGTACTTTATGACAGGCAAGCCTAGAAATTTCAAGATTAAATCCAGACTCCACCTTCAGTACATGTATTTCTCAGCAGAAGCTCTTTTTGGTATACTAAATCAGCAGAAAGAAGCTCTGACAGACTGTACTGGCTAGAGGATACACACTCTGAAATACCCCAGGGACTGCTCTTACTAAATTATGCCACAGAATTTGGCAATCCTAAAGATGGAGAGTCAGGGAAAAAAGCAAAACCAAAAAGTTTATCCAAGTTCTCCTTCACAGTGGCCACCTAAATTCAAGTAATGCAACAACAGCATGCTCCTGCCACATCTGGGAAATCTGGAAGTGATGCAAGACAAAAACAGAAGTACATGTTGTGCCATATCCCTGATGGTGAAAAGATAAGTGGTGAAAAGTTTTGGAGGTAGAAATAATATTTGTATTGGGCCAAGAACACTTTTAACATCTAAACTTTCAAACCTACAACATCTTTCTTAGCTAAACTAAACAAACAACTCGGATGATCTATTTTTTCATACCACAAAATTGAGTAATAAAGATTATCCTTTGTTTTAAGTCACCACAAAAATGGAATATTTCCCTTTGCAGGCAGAACCAGGGAAAGGGGGAACAACAGCAAGCAGTTACACTTACCAGGAGTCTGACTTTGGAGGTCAGGAGCTTCCAAAGCCTCGTGACATATATCTACAAATAGTTTGAACATAACATCACACAAAACATTTTCTAAGTAATTAAGGTAGTACATTCATGAAGGATTAGAGGACAGCAATTTCCAAAAGTTATTAGTGAATTTTAGTTGTTTCTTGAAATTCAGCCATGTAACTTTTTTTTCATTAAAACTGCATACATATAATGCAGTATAACTATGTTTTCATCATCATGGATTTTCAGATAAATAACATTCAGGGAAATTGTTTGTTCGTGCCTACATGGCATAATGTCTTAAAAAGATAAACAGAAGGTAGCTCTAATCCTGTTTGTGTCAGTGCAAGATCCCTGACGTAAGAAGATCACTTCAGCAGAGCTACCGACTAAAGCTAACGGAACTAATAAAGCATTTATTCTCTGTCGTGACCTGGGAAATTCCTCTGCAGAGAAAACCTTGACAAAGGACCTTGACAACAGATTAACAAAAATCAACATGTTTGTTTATATTTCTATTAGAGATACCACAAAAAATAATTAAACCCCACCAAAACACTATCAGCTTATCGCTTGTTTAATAATGGAGACCAGATATAGCTGATTTTACCTACATAACTAAGTGCTTTAAGGCTTAACAGGAGCAGCACTTTAGGAGTATCTCTATTGGCTTAGTGTCCCAGAATCAGGAGAGGTACAATATATACCTTTTAATTTCAGACATTAAAGGAAGAAAATATAAGTTTAGTACATCAACACTAACTCTTGGCATATATATATAGATCACTACACCATTTCATATAGCAAGTAAATCTAAAAACAGCACACAGAGAATCTAGATTTAAAAATAGCCTGTCTTTTTCTCATTTACTTGCTTAACTTAATCCTACTAGAAAAAGATTGGTTACTTGAAAACTGAGTGTTAAAATAATCTTTCAGAAAGGAAACCCAGATAATATAAAGACAGTAACATTTTTGTCTGAGAAAGGTTCATGACTTTCAGCAAAAATTACACGGCTAAAGGTGAGCATAGATTTCAACTGAATAGTGACTCACCATTCCACTGCTAATGAGCCCAACAAATGCTATAATTATAATTAATATTATAATGATGCACTGTTGTTATTTCTAAAATAATTAGGTAGAAAGTAAGCTTATCTAGTGCACTGAGGTCAATGATGAAGGCTAAACTGTTTGAAACCTCAATTTTACTACCGATCTTGCTATACTGAGCAATACAGTTTACTCCAGAGACAGAGAAGTTAGCATAAAAAGGTTAGAATACGCACACATTTTTTCTCCTCTCTACTTCTGTATTTGTAAAACAATGATCTACATCACAATCTAGTAAGATGCTGCAAAGCATTTAACAGTGAAAGGTTTTAAGATCGTGCAGTGCTCAGTACACATGCAAAAGTATACCGACACGGTTAAACTGGTTTTAATACAATCTGTTTGCCCAGACACTAGCATAAAATCCTGACTCCACTGAAGTCAACAGCAGAACTCTCATTTATTTTATTGCTGGTCGCGATTTCATCACAGGACTTTGTTACTTGTCAAACACAGCTTTGCACCTTTAGACTTAAAATCCATAGATGCTACGTTCAGCAGCCTTTACCCTGCCTTTGAATGCCAAAGTAGAGATTCCTCTTGGCTCCTGACTCTAGTTCCTGAAACCCACATTTGTCACCTGGGAAGGCCAGTGAAATGCAAACAAACTTAAAGAACACTGTATCCCCAACTTCAGCCCATGATCAATACAGGGATAAAGTATGTGAAAGCGATCTAATTCCTTATTATAAAAATAAGTCCGACTACAGTTCAATTCAGCTTGCAAGAAAGCAGCTATGAAGAATTTCTGACATACGGCTGAACCAACAATGTCTGGAAGAACTTGGATCTCCTATTCCAAACCACTTTGCCTACTTTAAAAAAAATAAAAATACTGTGACCAAAAGCCCAGACTGCATTCCAGAGGTCTAGGAATAGCTTGTTTTCCTATTTGCAGTAGGTAAATTTGAAGTCTGTGAGGCATTCCTCTGGTTTTTAAGGATGTCTCCGATTTCTCCTCAAAAATTCCCTTTGCTTCCTTCTTTACATGTAAAATTTTGCTTTCCCTAGAACTACAAGTTTTGTTATAAGAAATATTTTTCAAAGTGACTTTTGAGAAAATGCAGTTGCTATAATGCCTTCTTTCTGATACTGTCTCAGTCCTTCGTTTTAGTTCACAGATTTTGGTACAATATATTACACATATATTCTAAGTTGCTGAAGTTTGTGACTTACAGGTTTGTGTTATACACAGGCATAACAAAAAAAACACATTTCACAGTACTTAAATTTTTTTTTTTCCCTGTTGCATAAGGGATTTCTTTTAAACATAAGCCGAATACTGTCATTCCAACAAGTCTAAACTATAAAAAGGACAGGTTATAAGGTGTTTGAAATTACGTCCTTAGGGCTCAATTTAGAAGCTTCTCCTCACATTCTTTTGATTTGTGTGCTTCGTTATTGAAATGTCTGCTAGAGTTCTTTTTCTTTCCTCATTAATGACTTCAAAGAAATACATGCTTGAACTCCTAAATATATTAAACTAATTTAAATTATCTTAAAACACCCAGTGACTGCTCAGCAAACCAGAAAAAGCTTCTGGAAATAACATACTATTTAGTTAGTGAACTGCACACACAGTCAATTAAAAAATAAACACATCTAATTAAAGAATACCATCAATACATATACATATAATCTGAGTTTGTTAAAGTTGCTAAAGCACCACAGTAACCTAGAAACATCGAAATAAATTTTAAAAACTCCTAAAAGTACCTTATTTTTTTAAATTTTTATTTCAAAAAAGGTTTTCATGGCATTTATGCTCTTTTATTTCCTGCAGGGAAAAAAGTAAAAGGAAAAAAGCAAACACGCACCTTCCACAATGAAACAATTCAGATGTGCAATTCAAATCTACAAACTCATCAGTTTATGGTATCATTTTAACTAGCATCTGATATATCTGGTTTTGTTAACTTAATGAAAAACAAAAATCTAAGTATGGCATTTCCCTCTACAGGGATGAGTTCTAGTATAGAATTTTTGAAAATTAAAACAAGATTTCAATATTTAAAAAATTATACACAGAACTAAAAAAACATCCTTAATGTAGCTACATTTTGGGCTGTAAAGAAAAAAAAAGAATTATTCTGTTACTAAAACAGGTATCTTAATTATAAACCAAATCAAAATTTGTATTTTCAAATCAGATGATTGACAGTGACAACTTACTGCCAAAACCAACACAAAACTGATTGTTCACAATATTTGCATAGGCTAATACGTGTTGAATCACAAACAGGTCAAACAAACTTACGCACATACCAAAACATACACATCTTGCAAACCAAATCTACTGAGATAATTTGTCACGGTAGGAATATAAGCAAAATAACTCAGTACCATCTCAGGACCACTGATAAAAGCCTGTATTTTGAAAACATCCTATTCTGTAGTGCCAGCTGGTTTGTGAATTACATATCCTCAGCAGCCTGGCAGAACTTGTTCCACTGAACTTTTGGAAACTGGCATTCCTGCCAAACAGACCTTTGAGGCTTGTGTTTAGCCCCTTATCCAAACAGCCTATAGGAACGCTGCAGTCCTTGGTTCTACATGAAGCAAATCCACCTCTACGTCAGTAAAGCAACAAGGATTTCAGAAAGCTGTGGATACTACTGTGAAACCAACAACATTACACATTTCCAGGTCACTTCGCTACCTTGAATCACGATGGTGCTGAGCACATTCTTCCTGTTTCCACCACTTAAACGTTCCTGTAATTGCCTGGTATTTCTTGACACTTTTTGAGTCCTTTGGCAGGACTCACTCAGTGCTATTTTTAGAAACTCCACCAACAAATACCGTAGGTACCTACCCTTACACACCATTTAATGATGAAAAGGCATAGCTGTTTGGAACCCCTGGGCTTAACACGCTACTTTTGAACAAAGAGTGAAAGATGGAGCTCATCTCCAGTTCTTTAAATGCTACTTTGGCCTTAGCTTGTTCAAATGCCTCCATCCTCTCTTGTCAGATCCAGGCTTACAGGTACACCTGATCACATACAACGCGAGCAATGAGCAAACACTCTAAGCTCCACTATGCACACCCACAGGTAACAGCTTTGTCTGATGAAGGCATTGGTTTTCCCCTTTCAACTGACTAGAGGATACAGAAGTCCTGCAATCTCTCCTTGGTACTTGCTAGCCAGGCAGCCTGCCATCTTGAGATCGGCTCCTGTTCTTCTGTGGGAAATGGCTGAACCATCCATAGGTGCTTTCTAAATCTGCAGCCTGCCTTCCAGGGGAGATTTATAAAGTTGGATTGGTGTAACACTCCACTTCCTCTCTGTAACAATCAGCAATGGGGAGGTACCATGAGTATCTTGCCCACAGAGATGGTTTGCTCCTGCTCAGGAGGATGATAGATGACGGTACTGATACTGTTAGTAGGCAGATGATGATCCTCTGCTGCAAATACTAACTTCACAACTGAACAAATTGGGGGGGGGGAAGGTTGGGAGAAAAAAAATAAAGGTTGGGAGAAAAACACAAGGTTGGGAGAAAAAAAATAAAGAAAAGAAAAAAGCCCCCACACGGAGCCACAGTATGCCTACATTATTGGGCCTAGGATGGTCACAGGCAGAACTGACTGGCAGGCCTTTTATAATCCTTACAGCCTGCTGCTTCTTAGCTTATAAGGAGCTTTTTCTCATAAATAGACTTCTACATACACAGGAACTGCTATAGTAGAGAGGTTTGTTTTCACAATTAAAACAATCTAGTTACACCAAAATAATATCTCTTGTGCATACTTGTTCTTAAAGAGCAGCTTTTTTCAAGTTCAGCTTAACTATTGATGCAGCACAAATGCACTTAACATTTAGCCAAGAAATACCCCAAGTATCTTCCTGGACAGGACTTAAGACAAAAAACCCACAAGCATCTGAAAAAATAGCCAATTTCAGATGTACAGAGCACGCAGCAATTTCCTACTAAAATTAAAATTAATCAGCTGGATGTTGAGAATATTTTGACTTTAAAAGTACCTTTAAATTTTTTTGCATTCTCTGTTCTGTAGCTTAGTGCATGAGCTGCTGTAGTTCTTTGCACTGTTCTGTACTGTATGAGGCTCTGCAGTTTCACAGTTCCAAGTGCTTTATTATTAATTGTGAAATAACGCATAATGATAAAAAAGAACAATATTTTAAAACAACATGCGAAAGGGTAAAATTTGGGCTCCACTTCCAGCCATAACTATTTTTCCTGCCTACTGATCACTCGAGTTCTTAACTACAGCTCCTATGAATGCCAAAACTTCTTGTATGAAACTGACACACACAGAGCTGCACACAAACTGCGATCATTTCATTTTACTAAATTCTACTAAAACAATTTAGAAAAATTACAATAAATATAGTGCACAACAATTACAATAGACTTCAACTATACAGGATAGGGTTTTTTTGGTTTGGTTTTTCCCCCCAATAACACAGGAGGGATGGGAGGAAGAGAAGGAAGAAGGAACAGAAAAGGCAAGAGCTGACACTTGAATTTTGTAATAGAGGCCCGTATTACTTTTTTGATTCTCTGTAACAAGTTTGACAATTAAAATGATGTATTTTCAGAAGACAATCACTCTAAGTCATAGTTGAACTGAATCTGAAACTAATTATTTACCTGAGCTACATAACCACAGTCAAAACCAGCTATGGCTCCCCATAGCATGTGTTTAAGGGTACAACTGAAAAAGTAGTTCTGAAAGCTTGTGCCAGGCATTGCAAAAAGTCTCTAACAATAAGTCTTTTCTAGCAAGCACTATCATGTTAAGCAGCTAAAGATTTTAAGAGCACATGCATACTGTTTTCTATATGTTTGGGAAAGTTTTCAAACTATTTTCAGTTACTATAACTGCATTATACTCTGTGTACCAGGAGGATGTTGAATCAGAATAGCAACCACTTCTGATATGAGTCACTGGTATTTTAGAACTTCATGAATATTATCAAGAGATGCAAACTTAGTAAAGCCACACCAAGTTCAATATGTCAAGCAATTTAACAACTATTATGCACAGAGCTTATAATCTACCCCTCTCAGCATCAAAAAGGAACTTTGACTTTGAACTGTACTTGCGGGAAGAAAAACATTTAACAAGCCTTCCCACAGAATTTTGTATCTACAACAGTACAGCCACCAAAGACTAAATAGAAAGAAATGTGTGGCAATCACCAGCTTTTATTGCCTCTTTGGTTTCATTCTTTTAGGCTGGAGGAATCTCCCCCCCTCCTTTCTCTTTAAAGAGAAAATAACAGACTATTCAAATATTTTTTTAAATGCCATGATCAAAGTAAAATGGCAATGTGCAACCTTTTGTGTTAGAGATGCATTGTTTACAGTGTAACCTAACAAACTGAAAGTTATGCCTACTAAACTCTGCACCTGGAAGCCCAGGTACACAACTCTCACAGCGTTCAGGATGTGTTTTGTAACATTTGCTGAGAAGAATCTTTCAGCTTAGAAGACTAAAGCTGAAACTTGGCACGCTTGGTCTTGTTTCAAGAAGGAAACTTTCTTTTGCCAGACTTGAAAAAGAGTGGATTTTAACATTTCCAGCTTGGAAGAGAAAAAAAGGTTCTTTTTATGATCGCATAACTTAAAACAAACACAGAAAACCAAGCAAACAGCAACTTTATGTTTTAAAACTCTAACATATCTTAATGAGGATGAATATTTTGCCCATTTAAAGAAAATTAAATTAATTGAAAATGTTGTAGAGTGCCCATGAAGCATAACATTTTCAAGAAGGGAGCACAGCCAATGAAAGCAAAGAATGCTCATTTTAAATTGGGAATCATCTGCTAGTTTCCATAGCTACTTTTTAAACAATTGTAAGCTCTATCATTTCTTAGAACAACCTTGTTTACTATGAATAACTTACAAATGGCCCTTCTCAGAAAAAGCTACTTGAAAGCATTATAAAAAAAGTACAATATATAACAATATATAACAGCGGCTGTTGTTATAAACTTTTAAAAAGACAAATAGGCAGTGTTAAAATGCAAACAAACAGCAGATGATACGTTTACCTTTTTCATAACATTATTACTAGTAATACAGCATAAGCCTTAGATACCTCAACCAGGATTCCAATCTTGCCAGGTAAAACACTTCAAAAATACATAGCAAGGCAGAAATTACAGTGCAAGGATCATACAGGCCAAATGCACACCGCAAGAAGTAGGAATGAAAGAAGAGGAGCTCCAAGAGAGAGGAACAGAATTCCCAAAGTGAAAGAAAGGATGAGCAAAGAAAAAAAAAAAAAAAAAAAAAATCAGTCACCAGACCTCCCCCAGGTCATTTTTATAAATAATTTGTTTCAGTTTCAACAATGACAACATAACACAAGTAAATATCAATTAAGCAGATAGCAGCTATAACATCTCATCCTGCTATGAATAAACTACGCATCATGGAGAAAAAGCAGCTGCAGTTCATGTTACATGACAACACATAACACGACAACATCCTGCTAGCAGCTCTACCCTGTGCAGAGCAACCTAGATGCTGTGTAAATTAAAGGAACTCTAAGTCTCCATCCGTACTTAGCAGACCTTGCTGTATCTTACCCTTGGATAAAGTTAAAGCACTCAGTAGAGAAGCTATATAGTGTTTACACAGTTACCCTGTTTCACTTCATATTCCACCAGATAATCCAGCAGGCTGAAGATTAACCCCTATGACATTTCCAAAAGGAGCTTTGTCATAAAACATGGAAACATTGCAGGAAAAGCTGCATTCTAACAGTGAGCCCAGGACATTCCTCTCACTTGGCTGAAGTACTCCACATGCAGGTGGAGTTAAGAGCACTAATAGTATAGCACTCAAGAAGAAATGGCAATGTCCACCCAAAACAGTTCTCCAAAGATGTGTTAAGTGCCCAAAGGCAAAATGGCAGGAAGAGTACGAAAAAAGTGCCTATGTCCTCTTTCTTTAAGGCCTTGACCAGCCAAAGCAGCCAGAAGTAAAACCGGCTCCCCCCAAAAAAATGGCATCCCAGCTACAGGAATAAGCGGCTAGGAGGAGTCTGTCTCCCTTCTCCAATGGGAACCTGAAAAAGGGGTGAAATGCTATCCGTCCAAACAGACTAGATATTACAGAAAGGACTGACAGACTGACTACTCTGGAATCACCCCCGAATGATCTCCTTACCAGGAGCACTGCACACAGAATTAGCAGTTCCCCTTCTACTCTTTCAATAATAGCAGAATTTGGCAATGAATGGGAATAAAGTGGGGAAAAATAAAATAAAATAAATAAATAAAAGCACTGAATTTATACACCTCTTTTTCCTTTTACAACCTCATTCTCTTCAGTCTTCACCGCCTGAATTCCCATTAGAAACGTTCCGAGTGTACCGCTGTGGGTTACATCTCTTTCTAATCTCACTTCCAGAAGCACATCAAAAGACAATCCAATTTAGGAATTCACTGGATTTCTAAACAGTCCATCAAAAATAAATTTATAGATACAGCCCTCCAGGGTGCAACAGAAGGAAAATACTTCAGGATGCAAAACATACCCTGCAGTGAAAAGCCGCTGGAATAGCGAAAGGGGGGGTGAGGGGGAGTTGGCTTCTTGTTAAGGATCTGCATGTGTGCAACAGCTGGAATTCCCAAACAGGCATTATATAATAACAACAAAAGCTGTTCAAAGCGGTAAGGAGGCACAGCTGGGACTGTGGTGACCAGCCATCGTCCTCCACTTTAGAGACTCAGGGTTCTAGTGCAGGAAGCAAGAGAGACACCAAAGCTTTTGCTCCAGTAAATAAATATAGAAATGTAGACATATATTTCACCATAATTATTAATTTGACAGTGGCATCAATTCTACCACCATTCTTGTCCACCATGCAGAAACCAGAACAGAATCCATGTCAAAGCAGTAATTAAGATCAGAGTATTTATCAATTGTACAGGATTTACATCTGATTGCTACCTTTTCCAGAAGCATATACAGGCTATAAAATGTAAAATGGTCTAAGGAAAGAGCTTTAAAAAGTACTTAAAGCTAAAGGGATTCTAGACTCAGATATTGCTGTCCAGAGGTGATCACTGAAGATGATTACCAAAGCATTAACTTTGCTTCAAGGTGATCTGGGAGTGTGGTTCAGAAAGTGGTTGAGCAGCATTCTGGGGGTGTGTGGAATCAAAGTGACACTTTTTCAAAAAAATGTAAATGTATTAAGATTGTAAATTTTCTAACTATGAAGCTGATGTAAAGACAGGAATACTGCCTACAGCCTGTACGTTTAGATCTTGGTTGACTGTTTCCTGTACCACAACTTTAATTAGAATAATTCTTAAGAACTTAACATTCTTTGTGTTATAAAAATATTTTGGAATCAGGTATATTATACAGATGCATTTACTTCTTCTGTGTTATCATGACCTTAGCTATTGAAAGGACAAGGGACAATGGTTTTAAACTGAAAGAGGGACATAAGGAAGAAGTTTTTACAAGGAGGGTGGTGAAACACTGGAACAGGTTGCCCAGAGAAGTTGTAGATGCCCCATCCCTGGAAGAGTTCAAGGTCAGGTTGGACAGAGCTTTGAGCAACCTGATCTAGTGAAAAACGTCCCTGCCCATGGCAGGGGGGTTGGACTAGATGATCTTTAAAGGTCCCTTCCAACCTCTATGTTTCTGTGAAAGTGCCAAATGACAGCACATTTGTCTCAGGCTCTAAAGCTTGACACTTTTTGCTAACAGTCTGCACAAACAAGGTGCCAGAGAGGTCGACAGTTTCAGTGCATGGCTCAGAAAATGTTATAAACATAAGGGACTTCAGAGTTGTCAGAAACTGGAACAGAGAAGCTCTGTGGAAGGCACAACTCCATCTAAAGCTTAATGGAACTAGGTTGATGGCACTTACAAATATCATAGGAGAATTTTTAAATTGGAGACTGAGAAAGAAAGTATATAGCTCTGAACAATGCAGTCGCACTTTTAGTGAAGTCAGCACACTCAATTAAAGAACAGAGCAAAAATTGGTAACACTTAAATAGGTAACAGTGAGAAAAAGAACAAACTGTATGCTTTTTAAACAGTATGCTTTTTAACAGAGGAGGCAATCAAACCAGAAGTACCTGGGCTTCTATATGAAACGTAACAAGTTCAAGAAATAGATGGAGAAAGAATGACCAGCTTTATACAGACTTATTAGAAAGGAATCATTCCTAGCTTGGGAAAGGAAAACTAATGGGAGGATTGGGAAAAATCCATGGAATATCCCGGATATGAAACAGACCACCTGGTGGAAGAGTGATGCTACTTTTCAAAGAGTAGCCTCTCAAATTATATCAGCAAATTAACCGTATCAATTGCCAACAGAGCATCTCTGTGAACTGTGATTTCCATGCAAAGCAGAGGAAACAGAGCATTAGGACTATATTAGTAGCTGCCTAACATGGTGACAGCTACCATATCACTGAAGCTACAAAGACAGGAAACAACAGTAATATGAAATTTCAATTACTCCCAAACACCACCACAACAGTAAAACAAAATTTTTAGATGCGATTAACAACATCTTTGTGGATCAGCTCATCAAGAACCTAGAAGTAAAGAACAAAATCTTGGTTTGGCCTAACCTGTGTACAGGATCCAATTCAAATGTTACCACTGAAGAGATGCTGCAAGAGTGAGCAAAACTTACTTAGAGTTAACATCCTTGAAGGAGGAGCAAAAGTCAAAGATTCGCTACAGCAGTTCATAGTTTCAAAACAGAATGAACTTAATTGGAAAAAAGTTAATGAGCTGAAAAACTGTCCAAAAGTCTTTAAAACCAATTAAGCAACGTATTAAAGGAACACACAGAGAAGAAAAGGCCAGAGAAGAAAGTCTTGATTAATTCTTCCCATCTGTGTTCATCATGAAGGAGCTTATGAAGGTTCCTATGCCTTTCTCTATGAGGGATTCTCAGGATCTGTTTCAAATTGAAGGACAGAAAAGGTGACAGAACAGACAGTCACTCAACACCAAGAGGTCATTAGAGCAGATAATTCTCACCCAAAACTTCTAAAAGAAGCAAAATTCTACCCGTCTACTATGTAGTAGTCTGGGCACAACAGAACCCAACAGAGAAGAATATAGTGACTTTCATCCAAAAAAAAAAAAAAAAAATTGGATGGGGTTTTACTTGCCTTACCATTGATGTGAAACATGTTTTTGATACAGTTTGTTACAATCCACACACAGTGCCTGGAGAGGTGAATCAAACACAGTGAGCTCTTGGAGACTGACCGAAATTTTGACTGAACTGTTTTATCTCTCACTGTAATGAAGGTTGTCTGTGTTGGCTTCCTAACATAGCTGAGTCATGGCTGAATGATATGGGAAGGGTTAGAGGACTCCCCTACACACATTTGGTTCATCCTTCCATCGTACTAAAGATGGGATTAGCAGAGGAAATTGTACAACAGTAGAGCCAGGCAACAATTTCCCTGACCACCCTCTTCTTGCACCAGAGCTTTACTCAGGCAAGTGGTGTTACATAGCCACATAAAACCATAAGTCAACTGGCTGTTGCCATCACACAGATTAGCTTCCTGCTCCTGTCTGCAATAAGCTCTGGCTGGCTTGAGATCCCAGTTGGCACCCTATAATTTAAGTCTCTATATCAAAAAGAGATTCTATTTCTGAGAATCCTTTTCTGGTCAAAGATACTAATGAAAACACTGAACATCCTCTAACGCCTGTTTGTGAGACCTTCACTTCACTAGATGATAGCTCAAGTGTGGATAAAATGTGATGTTCATGCAAAGGTAGGCTGCATCATGTCAGGAGCATCGATAATCCAAAGTGTAGGACTCTACAGCTGAATCTCATGAATGTCTTGTGTGGCAGTGCAATGGTGATACTTTACATTTTCAAAATTCTTTCCGAGATATCTCTGCTTTTCTGGTGGATAGAAGTCAATGTACTGCTGAGAGTTCACTGCATATGCACAGTACTTGACATGGCCAGATGCTATCTAGCTCCAGTCCATCGAAAGGAGTCTCTGCTGAACTCTCACACAAGTAAACTGGATACTTGCAGCCCCAAAGATTTCAACCAAAACAGGTGCGGTAAAAATCACAAATGTTCACATCTAAAAGGTCTTACAAACAAGTCTTAACACTTTTGTCCAGCAAAACACCAAAGGCTTCCCTCAAGGCATTTTGCCGTAACAATCTACCCACTTCTCATAGATCCTGTTAGTTCACAACAGTATCAAACGACTTACCTATTTTGTAATAGACTCATGTTTTTCTACCTTTCACACCACACTTAAGTAAGGCCATGGTCTTTAGGCCCAGGTCTGTTACAAACCAATTAACAGCAAGAATACTCAATCCAACAGAGGTAATTACAAATTACCTGTTAGCTTGTGGACTAGCACTGAAGTGTGCACCAGCACCATTCAAAAAGGACACCAGGACTGAGACTGATATCATTCTCATCAAAAAATCATCTCCATGTTCTCTGCCAACACAAATGATCCCAAGTCCTGAGGGAGACCAGCCATTTCAACTAAATAGTGACTTCAGCTCCTGCAGTCCGATGACTACATTCCCCTAGAATGATGAATGGAGGTGTTCTTGAGGGCTGACTCAGTGCCTGGCAGCACAAAGAGATGAGTAACTACCTTTGAACCAGTTTTTGTTCTAGCACACATACATCAATAGCACTGCCAAAGACTACAGAAGTGAGAATAGCTGCAAGTATCAGAATCTCAAAACACTGGTCTCAACTTACCAATAATTGATGCCAAAGATCCTTTATGTATGCCTAGTGCTGCTGCAGCAATTAAGTTAACCATGCCCTCAACTGACAGCTCAGAACCATATTACTAGTCCCAAAACACTTCTGACCTTCATTAGGAATAGTGTGAAGACACAAAGCCTCAGCAGTGAAAATGTAAACTCATATGCCGCCTTTATTAACATAAGGAGACCCCTGTGCAGAATGCCCTGCCATAGTAAGAAAAAAATGTTAATTATTGTTTTAGAATTTCTAGGATGACATAATTAAATAGCTATCTACATTAATATGTTTAAGTTTGGGATCAAGAAGATCTAAGATAGCTGATCTTCCTCAGAACAATTATTGTAAAGTGCGTGCAGGACAGAGTGAGAGAGAATGAGAGGACTATCATTTTTTAAATCCAGAACAAACCTTTCAAAAACTTTAATAGCGAAGCAAGAACAACTCACTCACTATGAGGAAACTCAACGAAGAATTAACTTGGCTAACAGGTAAAAATGTGTTCTGGAGAACAGCTGAGGAGGTCTAAGCCAGACAATAGCTGAGAGGAACTGCACAGGAGGAGAGGTGCTATGCCCCCTGTATCCTTGGTGCAGATATACAGCTAGCTGCTAATTCATCGGATGTCAGGTGATTGGCTCTAGGCAAGAAGTCTGAGAAGGAGCATTAACAGTCACCCACAACAGGAAGTACCTAAGGACAAGCACTCAAGCATTGCCCTCTGTACACACCCTTAGTTTTAGCTGGGCAATTTGCTGCTGCTTTACTGTCCCATGCCTGACCCTACACATCAGCAGAGCAGGCTGGGTTTGTGAGGAGAGCTATACCAGACTAGCAATTTATGGGGGGGGAATCGGGGGGAGGGCAGGAACAGACAGACCAGGACACAGGATGGGACACAACACATCAGGAGAAAGGCAAAATAAATAATCTGTTATTTTTCCTTTTCAATTATTAGATACAGAGTTAGAAGTGTAAGTCCCATTTTGGGAAAGGTTGTGTTAAAAGAAGGTGTTGTGCCTCCTCCCCCCCCCAGCCGTACTGTGCTCCACAATAAAAGTTGAACAGGATAAAACATAATCCCAAATAATTTGGGATTGACTGACTGCAACTCATTTGTTTTTAATTTGTGTATTAGTAATCTGCCTACTAAAGCCATAAGAGAATACAACAGAGCTCACGTGTATTGATTTGTGTCCATCTGTCATTTGAAGAAGAGGGGCTTCACTTCAGCATTCAATAGAAAGACAAATTATACACAATGAACAAAATGGTTCAAAAAAATGTGCTGCCAATAAATGACATATTCCACTGAATTCAAACCACCCTTTTCAAAATTCTGGCATTCTGCAGTATGAAAATAAACCCTAAGTAGAAGGAAAAGCAAAGCTTGCCACCTACTGCCCAATGACATAATAGTATGTACTAGTATTGTCTATCTCCTTTTAACAGACTATCTTGCCTTTAAAACTCATTTCCCTGACATAGAATGTACAGAATTGCATCTTCAATTGTCTTTTTAATAAAACAGAAAACACAAAGTCAATGCACAGAATATCCAAAAGCAGTATTTTCTTTAAACCAATTTTAAACTGCTTATAAAATCCCTGACAAGCCTGAAACATCATTTATCATAGCATCCAAACTGACAAGGAATTCCTTTTAATATTCTCCAGTGGTGTTACGGGATTTAATAAAGTCTGTCCTCAGCTGCATGATAAGTTTTCTGTATAGAGAGTACTTTAAATTAAAAAAATTATTACAACAGATAAAGCCTATCAGAAAAGATTTTTTTTTTCCTATACGCATATCTGGAGGAAATATTTTTAAAGCTATAGATTGCAATAGTAACAAAACAGGGCTGTAATGAAGGCTGGTTTACTGCAAATACTTCATTTGTCCTGGAAATTTCACGTCTCAACAGGAGAAACGATGCTTCTTTTTGTCTTCAAGAAAAAGCCGAGAAATTCTCTTCAATAATTACAATGCTTCAGTGAGCTATTAGTCTGAAGGGATTTATTTTCCTAACATACCATGTGTAAAGAGTCCTTTCTGAGTAACAGTAAGTCCTTTGCTTAGCGTAGGAAGTTGCTTAACAAAGTCAAGTAGTCATGATTCAATTGCCTACATAACTTCTGAGCACAGTAGCAGACTTATCTTCACATACAATGCTATCTATGCTAGGCACTTCAAATTAGCCAACAGTCTACCTTCTGGTCCTCCAACACCTCTCTCTAAGGCCCTGTGAGATAATTCAGGGAAAATCTGCTAAAGAGCAAAATCGACAAGGAATTACTGCAGAGTCTCTCTAATAGACTACTGGCTGGTTACAAAGTCTCAACTGAACAATAACATCAGGAGAAGATCCGGCTTTCTCCAACTGCCTAATGTTCTTCACCATTTACACTCACGTCTTAAATCCAGTCATACAAAAAAAATCTGTCTCTCACCAGATACTAATGAACAGTAACACACAAACTTCAACATAAGACGATATGAGTAATAAACCTCCTCGGTAGTGGTTAGATTAGCAACTGATTACACATTGTGTAAAACAATAGTTCTGAATTTCTGGGAGGAATTTAGCAAAGTACAAGGATACATGTCATACGCAACCTTTATGGAACTTAGGTAAAGTGGAAACTGCTTCTCAGTAGGAAAAAGTCTGCTTCTCAGTGAAGTATTCAGACTCTAGCACTGAAGAAGTAAGTTTATTGGAGATGAAGTATATGTCTCTCCGGGTTCCCAAATCATGAGCAGAACAGGCTCTTCATAGATGAGAAATCAATGAGGCATTTGTAATTAGAGAGGCCCAATCCTGAAAATACATCTGCCTTTCTCTAAGGCCAGCCCACATCATTCTCTGAATGAAGATTCTTGAAACATCTAGTTATCTGCTACCCTCGCAAAATGCTAAGATTAAGTAAATCTACTGAAGAGGGGTTCTTTGTGTCTTTGTTATCTACTTAATAAGGTTATTAAGAATGAATTCTCAATATAGACTGGAAGTGTTAAGACAATACCAAAAATTATACTAATACCCAGGACATACAAATCAGCTAATAGTTGCAGCTAATTTTATTTTTAAAGGGCTGAAGATCAAATATTAAGAAAGATTTCTGACACAAAGACCAAAGGCAGTGTCCTGGCTGGGATAGAGTTAATTTTCTTCCTAGTAAATGGTATAGTGCTGTGTTTTGAATTTAGTATGAGAATAATGTTGATAGCAACAACTAAAACATTAGTGTGTTAAGCAGTGTTTACATAATCAAGGACTTTTCAGCTTCCCATGCTCTGCCAGGTGCACAAGAAGCTGGGAGGGAGTGTAGCCAGGACAGCTAACCCAAACTGGCCAACAGGGTATTCCATATCATATGATGTCATGCTCAGTATATAAACTGGGGGAGGGGGCTGGGGGAGCAGCGATTGCTGCTCAGGGACTGGCTGGGCATCGGTCAGCGGGTGGCAAGCAATCGTGTCGTGCATCACTTGCTTTGTTTATTCTATTATTATTACTACTATTTTACTTCATTTTATTCCAATTATTAAACTGTCTTTATCTCAACCAATGAGTTTTCTCACTTTTACCCTCCCGATTCTCTCCCCCATACCACTGTGGAGGGGGAGTGAGCGAGTGGCTGTGTGGTTGGCTAGGGTTAAACCACACAGGGAGACACATCTACAAACATTGTGAGCCTTTCCTCCAGGTTCAATATACCTAAGACAGAGGAAAATGTCCCTGGTTCAGCAATCATTACAACACTAAACAAACTAGATTTTTCTAAAGACAGAATACTGTTAAATCAAATTTCTATATCTGAAATCAGTAATAAACCCTATTCTTCCTTTGGAAGTTAAAGGTACAGATGTGTTTTTACAATAGACATCCATTTTCCAGATCAACCTACTGAGATCTATTCCCACAGCTCTAAAGAGGGGGGAATGAAAATAACATGAAAATTATTCCCATTAGCTCATTGATCATACCTACTCCAAGGGAAATGGCTACTTGCAATGTTGTTTTTATTTCAGCCACATTCTATAATCACTACTGTTGCACTGTAGTTTGCTTAGAGGAACAAACTTTAATCTGAGTGGGTTACTTTTACCTATTTGGGTAAAAAGTCTCAGTCAAGTATAAAATTGTTGCATAATTGTTTTGGTATCACAAACATTTACTAATAGAGCAACCTTTTTAAAAGTAAATGTTCTGAATGCCTAGAAAGATTTTCTGCCACATGACAACAGCATTATGTCAAACCAAATTTTAACAATACAAATACTCCTTCCTAAAACTGAAAACACAACTGAAAACATGTTATCCATGAAAAGCTGTGCTCCTTCAGTCCCCAGCAAGCCACTGGAAAGAAGTAAAGTTCTTCTGATTGTTTCCCAGTATCTCCTGAAATAATTCCTTGATGATAAATGTTAAAAGTTTCAATAGTAGTTCAATTTAAAAAAAAAAAAAAATTGGAAAAGCCACATTGGAAGAGAACATACCAGTTTGCAACACAGTAACAAGTAACATTGAAAACTCCTCATTAAAAAGCCATCACTGCACATCTTCATGAAAACACTGAATGGCCAGGCACACATTTTTTTAAGTTAGGAAAAAAAAAATTTAAAAACACTATGGTTTGGAATGATGGCTTACAGTCAGTCCTCTTTTCAAAAGAAATAACTTGATGACAAGTTAATTAAAAAGTTGAGTTTACCTTGTGGAGTGTGTTCAATTTGCTGGGGTTGTGGGAAGGAAGGCTACAATGACATTATCAAAAGGAATGTGCCTTACAGGACAATATGAATAACTGGCCTGCATAAACCCTTTTCAAGTCAGTCAGGAAGAAATCAATAACCTGAGGGATAATAGGGTACACTACGGTTCCTCACAGCAGGTCTTTTCTTAAAAGCATTGTCCAAAGGCACCTCAGAATCCACCCCAAATAGCTCACAATGGAAAATTAACTTCCCTGATTCTCCCTGGAGCCACCTTGCATTATCTAACAAGTACACCATGAGTCTGTTACATATTAGAAACCTATTCTGAAGGGATACAGTCGTCAGCTTAACACTGCGGAGAGACTGCCAGATTTCCACCTCTCTGACACAAACCAGTGGGTTCAAGAACTGCTGGAAAAACCTCACCTCTGACCACTGAAGTTAAATTTTGAAGCCTGAGAAGCAGTAACACCCCGATGTGTGCAAAGCACATGGTGCTGATACAAGCTCACAGGATTTAGATGGTCTTTTCTTAGAATAAATCAAACAGCCAAGGCACTGGGCTCTAAGAGGGCAGAACCTAGTAGCCCATGACTTACAGACAAAAGCTCTGAAGCCCAAGGTAATGGTCTATGGTTGTATCTTAACAGTGTAGTCATGGCTCACTCAAACAAGGATTTGTTCAGACTCCTCTATACACTTAATATCCTCAAGTACGCACTTAGGTGTATCAGCCCTGAGCGCACATACATGCATGTGCCCAAGAACACAGATTAAACCCCAAGTTGCACCAAGAACAGGAAAAATCAGGTTTAAAAATATTAATATGGAATATTTTGCCTAGAATAAAAAAAATATTAATTTTCCAAGATATCATCACTGGAATTATAGTTCAGTTGCCTCCAGCTCCCCTGTGTAGCCCAAGAGAAGAGATTGTCTCTCCTCCTGAAGAAAGAAGGCAGTGTATGATACAAGTTCTTGGCTTTGAAGGGAAAGAGTATCACCAACAGAGAATGAAAACAACTGAACTGCAACTTTCAGAAGTTAAGAAGTCACCACAGACTTTCTAGTTTTACCTTGGATTAAAGTTGTTTTGTTTTGTTTGCTTGGGTTTTGTTTGACTTCTATGATGAGATGACTAGCTCGGTGCATGAAAGGAGCATGATGAATCTCTTTAACCTGGGTTTTAGCAAGGTATTTGACACAGTTGTCTCCTTATGTAAAAATTGGTAAAATAGGGATAACTGGATTACAAAGCGGGTGCAAAAACTGCCTGGCTGAATAGGTGGTATTTGGCGATACAAAATCCAGCTCACAGGAGGTTAAGTGGGTAACTATCTGCTTTCCTTAGAGATCAATCCTGGGACCAATATTGTTCAACAACTTTATTAATGACCCAGAGAAGGGGAAAAACGCAGTCTCAGCAATTATACAGACAATTCCAGTTTGGAGGAGTGGTTGTTACACTGGAGGGCTGAGAGATTTTGACAGGCCAGAGCAATGGGCTCACGAAGTTCAAAGGCAATCACAAAGTCCTGTGTCTGAGATAAAGCAACACTGTGCAACAGTGCAGGTTTGGCACCAAAACAGCTGGAAAGCAGCCCTGCAAAAAGTGATCTGGATGTCCTGGTGGACAAGCTGAACGTGAGTCAGCAGCATGCCCCAACATGAAGAATGCCAATCATACATTGGGCTGCATTAGCAACAACACAGCCAAGCACATCAGGGGAATGATTATTGCCTGTATCTGGCACTTGTGAGACTGCCTCTCGAGTACCGTGTCCAGTTATGGTCTCCCCAAATGAAGAAAGATACTGACACAGTGGAGCGAGTCCAGCAGAGGGCCACCAAGACTGGCCGGGACCGGAGCACGTAGCATATGGGAGAGATTGAGAGAAGTGAGTTTGTTCAGCTCTAAGAAAAGGCAGCTCAAGGGGATGATATTGCAATCTACAACTGCCTCTTGAGAATATATAGAGAAGACTGAGCCAGACTTCTTAGAGACATACAGCAAAAAGACAAAGGGTAACAAATGTGCAACAATGGAAATTTCAAGTAGATAAGGAGAATTGTTTTTTTTTCTGAGGGTGGTCAAACACTGCAAAAGGAGCCCAGATACTGTGAGATCTCCAACTGTGCAACCTTGAAAATGTTCAAAGCTCAACCTCACAAAGCACCAAGCAACATCTTATAGGTGATCCCACTTTAAGCAGAAGGTTGGACCAGATTGCCTCTACTTCCAATCTAAATTTTTCTATGCTTCTAACACCAACACTACCCCAAAGTCCTTGCTTTCCTTAAAAAAGTTTCCTTTTTAAAAAAACAAACAAACAAAAAAAAAACACAAAAAAAACCCCACCAAGTCAAGGCCTTTTTGGACAGAAGTCCAATCTTCCATGAAGAAGAGCTTCCATAAAGTATTTTTAAACAGACCTCACAGTTAAGTTCAAGTGCAGGGCTCTTCTAACTAAAAAGTAGTGAAGTTTACTTGCTCTGTACATCTTTAGTACAAAAATCTATCATAATGGTGATGAAAATGGATGTCCTCCAGAAATATTTACTCTCACACTAGCTATTAACCTTCAAAAAACATTTCTCTAATCTTTTTTTAGACCATCACCTGGTCAGTCATCACATCTTAGAACCACATGTTCTAAAAAATAAATTACATACAGTCAAAGATACAAAAATGAACCAGTACGCAGGACAGGAAATAGCTAAAAGAGCAATCTCTTATATTTTGCAGTAAACCTCAGCCAAGAGTTTGTACAACAAAGTCAATAATCTTTACACATTGTTTTACATATATATGTAAATTTATAACTTACAATTATAGATTATATAAAGAATATATTCCATTTTCAGTTACAACTGTCCTACATTGCTGATTTCAGTAGGGTCACAGCATGCCCAATTCTTCTCTCAGTCAGTTTTTCCTTCCAATCTAAATTCACACTAATCTCACATCAATTAGTAAAAATTGCGGAACTACTGGAAAAAATATTACATCCTTGAACAGAAGGAAAAAACAGTTTTAAGACAGGTTCACTAAAATTAGCAGGTGATACGCCTGCCTGCAATAGCATGGGACTAGACCCAGTGATCCAGGAATACAGGTTTGGAGCGGACCTCTTCAGAAACATTTCTAGGTGCGTCAGACACACCAGTAAGCCCAAATCTGTGACCTAAAGTCTGCGCATCCACCTCTCCTTTGACAAGCTTTGCTTTGCCCAACGCAAAAGCAAACTTTCAAATTTCACCAATAACTACCTCCAAAAGAGGCTGAAGGAGCAATGCTGTGACACTTCAATGTATTACTGAGCTCCAGCTGGTTGATCCTGTACTCCTTCTGGTGACCACTTCCAAAACTGTACTAGAAAGTTCCCTTTAAAAAAAAAAAAGTTCTGCTCTGACAGCTGGTACATGCAGAAAATCAAGCTGTTGGAGCTATACTGTTGCCAACAAGTGAGAGAATGAGATGTGAAAGGGACACCCGGAGTTATTGGAGAGCTATCACAGGAATTCAGGACCACAAAGCACGTCTGTTATTGAGATCAGAATTCCCAACAGGTTCCAATAAGAAGCAGATTTTTGTTTCTGAGACACCACTTGTTTTCAATTACAGCCATCTACATCTTCTGCTAACATTCTTCCGAGATGAGACCTTGTACCTGATAATATCCATCTTCAGCCCAGGGCTATGACAGACTTTGCTAGTGTTAAGTGCCTGTGTTCTAAATCCAGGATATTCCAGGAAATTAATCTCTCTCCAGGTTTCCTTCTGTTCAGCACCATATTCTTCAAAAAAAGATCTCTGGGAAGAAATACATGAATTCCCTGCTTCCCTAAATATCATTGCCACCATGATCCTAAGAAAACAAGTAAGAACACGTCTCAATGACTGAAGTTGGAAAAGTTGCATTCATGTACAAAACAGAAAAAATTGACAGAGGATGGCAAAACAGAAGCTCTGTAGAGACAAGCTAGGAGCTTATTTTGGTGCTCCAGGTTGGGTTCTACCCTGACTTTCACCAGTCCTTGACAGTTCTGCATAGAAGCAGTGTCTAGATCAGCACACCAACTGCACTGACAATGGATGTTTCCACTCCTGCCATAGCCTTTCCTATGTTTCTAGGAGTGGGAACAGAAAAAAAAACATTCCAAAAATATCTGGGCAGCCTCACAGAACAGACGAGATCACAAGATATTCAAAGAGGAACTGAAGCAGGAACTAGCCCAATGGTAGAGACCTGACCTCAGAAGGATCGTTCAGCCCCATAAACTGTCCTAATAGTCCACATGAGAACTACTGCTAGCAGTCATTTCAACAGCTGTATCTAAACATCCACCTTCTTCTGCTGCACTTTATATGACTGCTTTGGTTTGTGAAACAGCCCATTTCCTCTCCATCTCCCGCTCCTATGTCTGGCTCCTGCCAAGGTTGTAGGCTGGCTTTCTCATGACTCCAAAGACTCAGTTTTCCATTTTCCCACTCTATTATTAAGCTGGCTGAAATAGATTTGTCTTCATGTCATCTCAAAGACTAGTAGTCCTATCTACCTGAAAAGGTCTCTTTACATCTAGGAGAAAATCCTTAGTTTGAGAAGGGTCACATGAACAACAAAGCCCACCTGGGTTAACACTGCTTATGGAAGCATGCAGAAGCACTTTGGATAGCAGATAACAGATGACTGGTTTTGTTAGTCTGAAGTTGCTTCCTCTACATCTGGCATGTTGTCTCACACAAGCAAGAACAGAGATTTTGGTAAAACATGATATGCTGTAGGTACCCTCTAGAAACACTTTGAGCATCATAGCGTGGCAACTATCATAGTAGCACAGAAGAATACCAGTTTATCATCTTTTTTCATACAAGAGGAACCCTTTATCCCTGGACTTTGCTTTTCCAGGAACAATGGAAAATCAGTCTTCTCTAGAGGCATCCACAAGTCTTCTAAGCACAGTTTCAGAGTGCTTGGAAAACGACAGATTTTTTTCAGGCAAGAACAAACTGCATTCTTCTCTTCTTTTTTTTTTTTCTTTTCTTGAAGTATATTTTACCACCCAATTTGGATAACTGGTCTTTCTTACAACAGGAAGAATCCTTCAGAATGTTTCTGTGTGGAGGAAGGAAGAAAGAAAGAGAAAGACACACAGGACACTCTACAGGTATCAGTACTGATGAGACAGGAATTGTCTGGTCTCTTTGTACTGATTTGCTATACTGCACTTTGTGAAGATAAGCAGAGAAGCCAGGTGCTGAGGATTAGCAGTCCTGCTATTATGGATGGGAGGGAGCAGAAAAAAGCCTGCTGATTTTACTGGTAATTTCCCCTTCATATTAGTCACTTCAATAACCCTTGCTTCACTGATAGGAATGAAAATGGGCTCAGAGTACTACAAAATATTAAAATTGGGTAGTAATTTCTCTGTCCTTTAAGACTGTGGATGTATTTGTTCCTAAAGCCCACTCTGCCCCACCTTCTACCTTTCTTAAAGAACATACTGGCTTAGGGCTTAGAACTCCAAGGGAACTCAGGTAAATTCCTCTTCCTATTACACAAGACATGCAAGAACCCAGTTTTGCTTGTGGCTCCACAGTTAAATGAACTAGGACAACAATAAAAGGAATTGGAAGGGTTTAGGAGGAAAGAACCTGATAAAGAGGTTACCAGACAACCCCTGAAACTGGAAGGACAGTAGTTGCTGCACACACCTAAACCTGTTCGCATTCAACTTGTTTGCCACCATCCCATGCACCTCCCTCTCCCCACATCAAATGCAGCCCTGAAACAAGTTAAGGTCAGACACATTAATAAAAACAACATTATAAATACAGAAATTTCAGACTCACTTGAAGTACTTAAACTAATGAAAGTCACCAGCCACTGAAGAGGCAGAGAAAAAAAATTCTCCAACAAGAGTGTTTCCTTGCTACCTGGCAGATACAATCCTGAACCTCAAATGCAAGCAAACAGAAGTATCCATTGTAGTAAAACCGTACACACTTATTTTAAAAAAGAAAATATCATGCAAATGGAAGAAAGAAACCAGAACACAACACAAGCACCAAATCTTACTCTCTTTGGTTATGTTAGGTGTTGAAATCCATGCCAGACTCTGTTCTAGACGAAACGCAAAAAGTCACTAGTGTAAATTAAGAATAACTCCTCTGAAATTAGTACAGCATTGTCATTCTAAGGAAAATAAAATTGACTGATATTAAGGGATATTCTGTTCAGGTGAGAAGATCTGGCTCATAAGTAATAGAAATTCAAAAATCCACTGAAGTCTGTCAGTTAAAATAAAAAGCTCTTAAAACAAAAAAATCTGTGTAAGTTTCCAAGTATGATTATTTGAAAACACTTGCAGGGAACAATGTTTTATAAATCTAACATACTGGACTTCTTTGAAAGCAAAGAAAACACTTACTGTGGTTGCATTTGCTGAGGTAACCCAACAGGAGGCTTCTGCTTGATGCTGAATGCCATCTGAGTCATAGGGCCAACCTTCGGTGGGACCTGCACCTTCTGAGAGAAGGTCTGCTGGGCAGCCTGCTGGGGTATGGGCCACGGGGGAACAACAGAGCTCCGGCCTCCAGTGGAAGATGTGTCTTGCATGACTGTATCCTCACAGGAATTACCTTTTGTTCCTGGTTTACACACACAAAGCTGAGGTCGTAGGCACATCCCTCCATTTTGGCATGGTGGTGCACAGTTAGCTAAGAAAAGACATTTTAAAAAGTACCTGTGAAACAAAGCATGAAGGAAAATGCAACCCCCCTCCCTCCCCGCAATAAAAAGGCGTTAATTGCTAATGTTAATTGGAGTAGGAGAGCGCAACATTGCTAAGCTCCACAAGATAGTATGTAAGTATATAAGTTGGTATAGCTTTTACTGCTTTCCTACCTAAGACATGCACAACATTTGAACAACTGCAAAAACTAAAATGCTGGTGAGTTAAAAAAATAGGAAATACACAAGTTAAATCAAGAAATATAGCATTATTTCAAATCTTCCTGTCAGCAGCCTTTTTTAGTCTCCTTTCCTACATCCTCCCTCCCCATACTTTAACAACCAAACTGCATCTGATGAAACAATATTATGCAGATTATAGAGTTTTACTACCGATCCAGGCTTGGATTCATTCTATTACTATTAAAATCACAGATCCTCCATAGGTACCTAGAAGGAATCCTTACAGTCACATTATAGATGACCAAAACGATGCAGAGAAGCACGAAGTGATTCAAACCTTTCCCCTCTAAAGCCCAAATGAAATTCCCTCCGATATCACCACTGTAATAACATAAAAAAGGAGACGCATAAAGTGCTGCTACAAAGACATAGCTATGACTAGGGGCTGCATTCTTTGAAGAAACAGGTGCTTGTGATTATCCTGAACTAGCTTCTATACGTTCTTTGTACCGCCAGTGAAAAGGGATCAGATTCTTCAAAAGACAATTCACTTTCAGATACCTGCCTTCAGATACGATTAATTACATTGTGTTGCTCTATCCACTGACTATAGAGGGAGTCTGAATAATCAGCCTACACTCAATACCCAGCTTGTAGACCTAGTTAAAGCAGGATCAATTCCATTCTGAATGAGCAAGAAACTTTGAGAAGAAGCAAATCCCACCAAAAAAATGAAAAAAAAGAAAAAGCAGTTGCTGATCATACGTATACATAACACTGCAAAGGTATGCCTAATTTGAGGATTTATTTTGGATGCTTAAACTTACAATGCTATTGTGTTTACAGAATGTTAAAATAACACAAAGATGGCAAAACAAATTAATTCTCTTATCCAGAGGATACAATTTAACAGTAAAATACAATACTAATTAAAATAGCTATCAGAATAATTTCTTCATTAGTCCCATTAGAGATGGCATACAATGAAGCATTTATAAGAAGAATCACTGCTGAACTACTTTGCTTCTTCAAACTAAGCATACTTTTAATATTGCTAAAGATATCTTTTAACATAGACAAAATGATATGCCAGATCATAAAGTCTACAGGTTTTACTAAAATAGGTAAGATCATATCTTAAACCATGACATGTGATTCTGCACCATATTCAGGTATATCCAATTGCACAATTATATTATTTTTAAAAAAAGTCAGTCCACAGCCCTGGTCCAAATAAATTGGAGTACTTGGCACTTCGATCAAGTTTTAATACATACATTTATATATAAAAATAAACACACAAGCATACATACGAAATAACTTATTAGGATGGGACTGTGTTAATTTGGAGGACTAATCGGTCAACCGTTTGACACAGATGTATTACGCATACCACCAGGACACGACACCAGAATTGCCCTACAACTTTAACTTGAGCTTTGCATGGGGTTCTTCTCACATATACCTCCCCCTTCCGTATGTTGTTCAGCAACATATCTCCTTTTCAATACTACTTAGCTGAGCTAGCTTAATTGCATATTATGCATCTCCCTGGCAACAAAAAAGTAATCATTTGCTTACTTATATTTCTGTTTATTTTTGAGACTATATTTTGCCTTTGACTGCTGGAAGACTGAAGACCATTTTCACTGTAAACTTGAGAAGGGATTTACAACAAGCATATGTTGTAATATACAAAGCAATTCTTTCTTGCGCCTTGCTTTAAAGACCTGGATTTTGCTATGAACAGTAAAAATTCTCTTATATGCACATGACTGAAATTAATTATATCTTTGGAAAATAGATTAAGGAGCCTTAAATTCTAATTAAGTTTCAACTGGCTTTGGAGAAACTCTAAGACCAGAACAGTGACCCCATCTTCCAGGTCATCTGTAGAAAATGTGCAAAGATCACAGTGAAACTGTTTGGGCACAGTTGGGAGTGCTTTAGAAAAATATCACATAAAATTTTCTGTTTTTAAAAAAAAAAAAAAATCATGATTTTCAAAAGTCCCTATACATGCATCTATACTAACCTGCAGGCTTCTCAACCAGTTATTTAAAAAACAAAAGTAAGCTAACAAGACCACCCCAAAAGTCAATATAACAAAATATCCACTCTGCTAGACATTGATCATTGTGTATCTCCTAACTCTCAAAAGTGAAATAACAATTTATACACGTACAAAAGACAATCCTGAGAAAACTGCAACTCTTTTTCTCCTGTAGTTAAGAACCAAAGCTGTGCTTCAGAAGCCTAAGAAAACTTAAGTTTCCACTTATCAAAGTGAACCTAATAAGGTTGCAATGAATTTAAAACTATGCAGCTGAAAATAGAACCTGTTTTGAAATGACTTTATCTTTTTTATCCAGACTTGAAGATTCTTACTTCACTGATAGCAATGTAAACCGTGAAAGTTTCTCTGCTTTACATATACATAAAGCATACGAAGCTCTGCAGGACAAACCGCAGTACTCTAGCTGGCCTTATAATAAAACAAGCATCAGCAGATCCAGCAACTATGTTATAGAAGACCCAGTTTGTCTCAACCATGTGAACAGTGACAACAGGTTAAAAAACCTGCTCTGTTAGATCTTCACAGCAATGCACCCTTTTATTGAAGTTCTTCAATAATATTGTGTAATAGAAGATCACAAAATAGGATAAAAGATCATATCTTTGGGAAAGAATTAAAATGAACATTTTAATTGACATAATACAGAGTTTAGTTTTAAAAACATTCAAGACAGCTGCAGCATGCCAAATGTATGACCTAATTATTTTGTTTGAAGACAACAATAATGGCACATCTAACTGAAAACACCACTATTTTCCATAAAGCTAAGCTTGCAAAAACCGGAGCGTGGAAGTATTAAGTTTAAAACTGAAAAGCGGGCCAATATACTCCTGTTAAAGGCAATAGGCTTGGTCCTGTTCAATTCAAGGAGGTCATGACTGGAAATTCAAAATGGAGCTTGGCAAAAATGCAAGTAACGAGACTAGACTTAGTGGGTCGGATCAAAGATCCACTTAGTCCAGTCTCCTCTCTCCATTACTAAGGTGGATGCTTAAGGACAGGTGTAAGGACAGGACGAGAAGCAGTAAAAGTTTGTACCACTACAGCCCTCAAGAATTAGAGGCTCAGCAATTTCCTGAGCAAGAGTGCTGGTTTTGTGTTTAATAACTTTCAATAGATTTTTCTGTCAGGAGTTCACTCAACCTGTTAGTTTCAGCATCCAAAACCTGCTATGCCAAGGAAGTTGGCCACGTATAGACAACATAACCAACCTCTCCCCACCTTCCAGAAGTGTGGTGAAGGAACATGGGGTTCTTTTGGGTTGGTTTTTGTGTTTTAAGACCATGCAATCTGTATCTACTAAACATAAAGCCATAGTGCCACATTTGCTTTGGAAGTCCCTAAATTACACAAAGCTGAAAGCATTTTCTGTGGCTGTATCCCAACATGTTCATCTTTTTTATGCATCTTTCCCTAATCAACTACTGCTCGCCACCGTCACAGACAGTATTCTACTGGGTTAGAGGGACGCTTATCAGGCCTGGTATGGTTGTATTTATGACATTCTTTCAGAAAAAAAAGTATAAAATAGTAACATTACCATTAGGCTTAAACACACCCCTTTGAACACATCTGTGTGTTGGTTTGGGACTGATCTATACACATGCACTTTTCAGTCCATGTTTTCATATTATTTTGGTTAAAAAGTATATAAATATTTGCAGGAGCAAGACCTAAAATATAAGGTTTATAACAGTTTTAAAATATGTAAGCATTTTAGAACTTATACATATACAGAATGTATTCCTGTTTTAATACATACTAAATTAAGCATAATTTATTATACTAAATCAGTAAGCATAAAATATTATAATGTATTGAAGAAGTTTAGATAAAAATTTCGGACCTTTTGAAAGAATCACAATACAGGTATAACTAACTCCGCTTGTCATGAAAAAACTTCTATATTAAATTCCTGATAATTCTTGAACTAAGATCATTAAGATCTGATCCCCATGCTAATCACTTTGATCTTACCTTAACTCACAATTACCTTCTTCAGACAGTAATACCTCATTTACAAGTTTATTTCCTTGTGTTTCTAGATCATGTGGAGAATTGAAATTCAGAAAAATGTACTTTTCAGTGAGAAACTCAAAATAAACAATTTAAACATCCAAAAAGTTTCCTGCACCCAGAAGTTTCTAATCTTTTAGCCTCAGCTCCACCTTTAAGCATCTCTTTTATCAAGCAACTGCTGTTAGTTATTACTAAAAGGACCACAAAAATTTTTCAATGTTTCAGTATCATTCCTGAATTTCTAATACTTTGATACAACGATCACACTACAACAGTGTTGTGAGTTTTGTGCTATTTCTAGTGAGCCCATCCACTAGATTTCTCCTTTCTGTTTCCACATAAAATTTAACATACTTTTTTTTTCTCCTCTTAACCACACATAGTCAAGCAACAGTTTAAGCAGAATGCACTGACTTCTAACAAGTTTTATCACTGCACACATTGGCACAGTATATATTAACTTCTCTCATAGGAGTACGCAAATCCTGTCAGATAAAATACATGCTAGAGGGCAAATAACAGAAAATATAGTAATTGGAAGGAGGATTAGAAGTGTGGGGCTTTTTCAGATTCCAGCATTAAATGGTCGAAAAATGATGCATGCATCAATTTTACAGAAATGAGAAAAGCTGACACAGTGACATGAATATATCTGTGCTAGAGCAGAAATTTCAAGTTCCTTTACATACAACGTAGGAATACTGTTAAAAGCATAGCAAATAGTCTTTCTTATTTCATTAATTCAAGATTTCTATTCCTCAAGCACATAAGACAACCAAACCACAGCTCATCTTGGTTGAGTGCTCATCCTAAACAAAAAGTCTAGGATGATACAAAGGCACCTTTAACTCCTGCTGTGTTAAAAGACAGTGTGATGACTCCCCACCGATTCCAAAAGAAAAGAAGTGAAGCACTTTCTCTGGAGAGCAACAAACCGTGGGTTCTGAAAGGAAAGAGGCATATTCCAGTTTCCCTCAGAAAAATCTAAATATGGTGCCGACATCCTGGAGAATAGCAAAGTTTGTAATAATTTCCTGTTCTCTGAATTGCCTTATTGATTAGCTAACCACTTATTTTTACCCTTTTATTCCGGATACCATTATGAGTCTTTTAAGTCACTGCAAGCGTGGAGACTAAACTCAAAACTGAAGGAACACTTGGTGCTCACCATCTAATGCTTTTCTGGGGATCTAGTTCTCCATCTGAGTATCTCTCTCCAAACAGTTTTAAAAAGTTGAATTTTACCAGAAATATATCCAACAATTCTATGCAGTCATTGAGGATGGGGGAGAGAGGAATTTGTGACCAAGGGTGAGACAACCACGTTGTAAGACCATTCTATAAAAAAAGTTGAAATTACTTAAATAATGAGAAGAAATGGCATTAACTGCAGAATACCTGTATGACCTCTACACTACTGATGGAGGAAGTATTAAGACCATCTGTGTCTTCCTACACAGGAACTTTGTTTTCATCATAATTATATGGTCCTAGGGAATTCTGTCCCTAAATATACTTCAAATAAAAGCATGCGTCACTGTTGGAATTCTTCACTGGTCCACTTCAAAACATCTGATGCATTGCCACAGTGGTGTAGATGGCTACGTAAACATGACCTCCAAGAAAGGAGGGAAACAAAAATGCTTTTGGTATACATATTTCTTTTAAAACAAACAAACAAAAATCACAGAGTTTCCCTCCTAATCTAGTGACAACATAACGTACTTTACTAAGATTATTTCCTATGTATCTTCTTAGTATTATCTCTAAATGCAAAGATTTATCAGAATTTAATAGCAGCTATACTCAAATACTTCAAAAGCCTAACTTCAGCAAAAGGACACATTATTTTCTCAGTCATAAGAAAGTAACATGCTGTTTGATACTTGGCATTTTCATTAATGTTGTGTTTACTGGAGTTTATATAGTATAAATACTTCAGTTAGACTGTACAATCCGGGAGACATTTTAAAGTATTCAATTATATGAGATCATAATTATACATATTCTGACAGTACAAACATTTCACATGCTATAGATCCTTCTATCATTTCAGTATCAAAAAAAAATTATTCACTACAGAATGACTAAGCCAAAGAAACCAGCAGATTCACATGTTACATGCTGTTCTTGCTTGCTGGAGTGGTTAACACCCCAGTCTGCAATCCTTTTAATTCTCTTAACCTTTCTCATTACAGTGCTTATTCATTTTGTTACAAAATACTTTGTAAGAAATACGCAGGAAACTGAACAAACTAAGAGAAACTCAATAAAGAGACAATTGCAAAATTTTAACTGGATGTAGGATTCAGACAACTGAAGTGTTACAGAAAAGAAATACCAGAGGAAAAAGCTATTAATCATGATAGAGTAATTAAAATGCTCAGAACAATAAAGTTTTTCCTAAATCCAACCAACTTCCAATAAAACTTCACCATTTAGTTGAGCTTCTCTGAAAATCCAGGCCTAAACTGCCATCTAGAGATAATAAAAAAAACGATTTGAATTATGAAAAAAAAAATCCTGCCATAGGACACAAAACAATCCCCCTTTATCAGGAAGCAGCTCTCCAAAACTCTAGGTTTATGCATGGATTACTATCTGCATTTCACAAAAAAGAACATGGCCGAGCAGAACTATTTTTAGCTCTGTATTTAAATGAGCATCTTGCCTTGCTAACACATAAAATCCTTGTTCCCCTTCAGTGTGCAGTTAGAAACGCTGAGAGAGGCTAAAGCTTTGCTTTCTTTCTGTAGTCAATGGAGAGGATCTGTTTTCTAGGAATACATTAGGCTACGCAAGTCAAGTACTGGTGCTTTTAAAGCAGAACAAAAAAACTAAAGCAAAAACCTCAAACCCAACCCAGTATCAGTCTATGTTAGTTACAGAACAGAGACTCACTTGACAACCTGAATCACCCATCATCTTCTAACACCCAGTACTGCAGTATTTAACAAGGAGCCAGCTGAGGGAGGTGTGTGCCCCTCTCTATCCACCCTCCACTAAAGCTTGCTTTAAGGCAGGATCAGTTGGCACAAGCAGCCCTTCATGCTGGAGGCTGCAAAGACGACTTATCACTAGAGGTGCTGCACCCAACTTCTTCCCAAGGCCCCACAGAGTGTAGAACCCACGCCTCACTACAGCCCCGCTTTCCCACAGGTCGGGAGGCTCGCTGATCCCATACACACAGCTGCTTTGCCCTGCTCTCTCACTTTCCTGCAGAGGAAGGAGCGGGGAGCACACCCTGCTTCCAGGTCTTCCCTCCTCCACGCTCAGGAAGAGCAGCTGTACAGAAGAGAGGTGTAAGACTAGTATTGTAAGTATCAAAGTATCACTACACTGACAACACGTCATTTTGTTCCTGCACGCTTGCAGAACTAGGAGAACACTGCGCAATTGCTGGATGAACCACAGTTCCCCCAGCACCTACACAGCTTTCTACACCACTTCCAAGTTACACATTGAAAACAAATAGCCAACAAATCTGAAAGGGAAAAAAAAAAAGAAAAAAAACCCCACAGTTTTCTGTGTTCCTTCTGATACTATGTTAACAGAGGAAGCGTTCAGGACTTTTTATCCACTGTAGATTTACCACAACTTTACTATATGTTCTGCTTCTTTTGTTAACACTAACTGCTGCTCATTGATAGTTCACTATCAATCTGTCATCTGCTTCAGTGCAGGAGCACAACATCTTGAGAAGCTTCTTTTAAGATTCTTTTTTTTGTTTTGTTTTCAATCTATACACACCTGTAGTATTCGTATGAATTGGAGACTATGTATCATTATAATTGTACTTGTTTCCAGTAAAGTCCCAAATGGCTCACAAAGAAATGGCTGGGTAGGTTTCACCTCATACTAAATGTGGACTTACATTTCCTCGACGAAATGTGGCAACGGCACATGGCATGGTCTCGTCTGTACAGCAGGGAGCAGGTAACAGCCCCCTGTCTTCTCACAGCTCTTACTGCCGCCTCTCGCGGGAGGGAGGCTGGCTGCCACCAATGGCCAGGAGATGGACACTGTGCTCAAAGCCTGCGTTACTGCTTTAGCTTGGGTCAGGATTTTCTCTTGATGAAAATCTTACCCATCGCACTCACCAAGGTTTGGTCCGCGTTGTGGGGCCGTCTTAAGGCACATGCACTGTATTTCTTTTAGATGCAGAGAAAAAAAAATTAAAAAAAAACCAACCTAAACTCAAAACGTGAACACTCCAACAATGCACCTAATGTATTTCAGTCTCATATTGGCATTCATTCCATGAGACCTGACTACACCTAGTCCAAAATAAAACACTAAGCCCTGAAACACACATACCACGGGCCTCAGGTCACCACAACCAAAGGCTTTAGTCTATAGATCTGCTCCTGTTAGTCCATGCTGCTTGCTAACGTAGACAAAGCCAAAGATTACAAGAATTTGGATCCTCTTGTCTCCCCACTTCCCAAGGACAGTAAGCAAAAATAAAGCAGAGTGGAACTACCACTGAGGGCTAACAGGAGCTTTCCCACTTCAAAATCCAATCTATTTCTTGTATATGAAATTCAAAAGTTTTATTTACATATTACAGTAGCAAGCACAGCAGAGGCAAAACCAAGCTACTCAAGTAACGGCTTTCAGTTTTTCAATTTTGAAGTGTTTAAAAACAACATCAAAGAAGAGATTAAAAAGGACTAATCTATAGGTCAGTTACATGAGGTCAAAGTAGTTTGTGTCATCAAAATTGAGACATTTAATTTTGATTTAGACATAATTTGAAGGAGATTGATACTGTTTTTACTGAGATGATCGTCTTAGAATGAGAAAAAACAGTATGTTTTAGGGAGATTATGTTATAGTTAGGCTTTGTATACACAATGTAAATAAACAGAACTTGGTAAAACTCAAAGCCATAAAACTGATTAAGCACAAGCCTCAGGAACCGTTTATGACCAGAAAACCTCCATGAAGCACAGCTGCAAACATTTGAAGTACTCAGTTCCAATGATGAGAAGTACAGCTGCCTGGATACCACCATTTCTAAGAGCTGAACTGAAGACAGTGTACATTCAGAGCAACCAATATTAAAATATTTAGTGGTACAGAGTTTTATATCTAAACTGGGGGACCCATGTATGCTTCTAAGTTTCCAGGTCTGGATCCTAACCCTATATCAGAACAAGACCTAAGCATGCAACCTTTCCCTCACCTCCCCCAAGAAAATTCAAGCTAGAAGCAACCTAGGGTGTGCTCCATCCAGGTCTTGGACAACTGGGGGTCTAGAACTACTGGTCACATTGTGAAGTGCTGTTGTCCTGAAGGAGACACAAAGCTGCATGCTAACTCAGCAACAGTGAGAAGTATAGCTTTGGAGGTTTAGGGATCAGATGATCCTAAATAGCAAAACTGAATAGCAAAACACAAGCAGAGGCCATGAAGTTTTGGGAACTGAACAAAAGGGACCTTCCTCTGGGCAAGTATTAAGACAACTTTCTCATTTCCTTCTTGTCCAGCAGGAAGGCTCTACTGTTGTATATATTCTTCTTCTGAAAAATAAATTAAACCTTGTTTATCTATAGTGCATTTATTTAATGTTGAGTCAGGAAGTCTTTCAAAAGAAAAGAGAACAAGCAAGATAATCTTTTAATACAAAAAAGACAACAGACTCTCTTATTTTCTGATGACCTTTCCAAGGTGCCTGAGCACACGACAGACAGGATAAAACTCATGACCAAACTCAAAGAATCTAGTCCAGTTCCAACTCTAAAATCCTCTCCTTATACCCATGCATGGAATACATGCATGCAAACACACACCACCTTCAGCTGACGAAGATGCAAGATCCTTTTTCTCTTAATTGACAAGGATGGTGTACATGGGTTCAACATCTACACAGACAGCAATTCCTCTCCCTGTAAGAAATTTACTCTAAGCATAATCCTGCAAAATCCATTTCCTCACCTGTTTGCCCTACAAGCCTTCCTTACACCTCTGCAATAAGGAGCTCAAACGTCAGTACTCCATTAACAACCAACTCTCTCCTTCCCACTAACATTTGTTAATTCTCATCATTATGTTCATGAAAGTTAGAATTCCTCTAGGCAATGCTATTTTTTAAACTCTCCAGTTTACATTGAGAACGCTCACAAACAATTTATATTAATACTTCAGACAAAACATATTATTATACATTTTAGAAGGGGTCTACTATTACAATAAGGTGGTTCTGTGAATTTTTTTTTTTTTTTAAGATTATCAGATCCTGCATACAACAGGTAATTTCTTTCTTGACTTCCCAACATGAAAAACAGCTCCTTGTAATCATTAAGAAAAAGAAAACAAAAACAGAAAAAACATAAGAGCATATTTTGTAGGAAGTAGTATTAACTAATAGAAATTTAGTAGCAAGTAACAAAGTAGGAGACAACAGGTTTCAATAGGATACACATGCAGTTGAGAGGCAGGAACTCCTAATTTCCAGCCTAAGCCTTCTAGTCAGTTGTTATAACTTGTCCAAGGCTGCATTTAACCTATAGTTCAATTTCCATAAATGAAATAAATAACAAAAAACCCACACTCTAGGTTTTACTTGCCTTACAGCCATGTTATAGAGCTAATTAATGTCTGTATAATGCTCTGGTAATGCAACAAGTACTAACAAAACATGATGTCTCCAGCCTTGGTGGTATCTTATTATTGCGCTTACACAGATTATAACCTCTGATAACTATGACTGGAAGACAATCTTTGTCATAAACCCTTTCACGTGCTTATAACTTTCCAAGGAGTTTATTGCTGTGGTTGAATTTTTCCCACCTTTGTCTTTACCCAAAGGTGGATGTTCTGAATGCTTCAGAAAGGTCATTTTTGATTGTTAGACATCATTCTCCCAGCATAAAACAATTCTGAATACTTTTAACACTGAGCTTTATGATTTCATCTTTTTAATTAGAATGATGCAGTTCTTCATAAGCAAAGTCACACCAGGTTTGAAAAATAAGTTCTTAAGATAAAACTTTACAATGTAAAACTTAAGTTATTAGGCACAGAAGGGGGGAAACCTATATACCTAAAATCAGATATAGTAGACATTCCCATACAGGTAGTTAATAGGAAAACAGAAGCTCACTTTCTGAGGACACACTGTAAGGCTTCCAAGAGAACGTGAATACTGTAAACTGTAAACACAACAGGCAGTTCAGCTTCAAACTAAAATTTAGAAAAAGGACTTGAAAAGTCAGCTTGCCTCCTCCATACAGGTGCTGCCTTCTGACCTGCACAGAACCATTTCAAATACCCCCTGCTGCTGCTACCGAGGGAAATGCGATGCAGCTGCCACTGCTCCCAGCCAGACCGCCACCCGCCTGGGATGGAAGTCACCCACGGGAACGGCAGCCTCAGCCATAGCCCCATGAGTGAGAAAGCAGGGCTAGCAAACACCACCATGCAAGAGAAAGGGAGAGGGGAAGATTAACAAGGTCTAGGCTGCAAGACCATACCTCTTCCCTTCGACCCCTCTTTCTGTGGGTTACAGGCAGGCTTATTCACACAGGTGCAACAGAGCAGAAACACATGGTGCTTGTTCCAGCCTGGGATTACACCTGAGCTAATAAGCCTCGCTGATCAGAGCTGGCTCTCAGCACTCTGGCTCTGGAAGCACGATGCAGACAAATGTAAGTTGGCTCTGGAAAGAGCCAGTACGGGTCTGGGGTTTATTAGCTCAGGCTTTGCACCATGCAAAAGAATATAAACTGGCCCTAGAGGCCAAATAGCTTATTAAAGTGATACTGAGCCTGAGCTAATAAACCGTGACAGATCCAAACTGACTCTGCATGAACTCAGCTCAGGTGTGCCTGCATCTGTGGCACAATTAATCCACAACTGGAATAATCCACTCAAAAACAACTGAGAGTCCACTATCTGAATTTAAAAATCACGTATTTTTACAGGAAACAAAGGGGTTAACTTTTGTTCAGTTATAGGGTTTCTGTTCTTCTGAAAGGAACATCGGGAGGTTCAAGAAAAGGAGATATCTGGCTTTTATGACTGTGAGACTAATCTTCCACAGCTAAATCAAGTCAATGCTATCTCATGGTTTGCCTAAGTTACAAAACAGACAACTTCAGTACATTTAGTGCTTCCCTTGGCTTGCCAAGAGAGGGGTAAAACTGAGAAGATCCAAGCCAAGTGTATTATACCACTGCTAAGAGGTATCAGAGTAGCATCTGAGCAGGCAGCAAAAATATTTAATGTGAAGGAGAGACCAGTATCAGAGACACAAAATGAGAAAGAAAGGTCAAAGAGAAAATCCCCCCCACCTTTTAACTCTTTCTCTGCTACTCCATTCCTCCAATAACTACATGAATGAACCAAGTAATTCATGGGTTTAAATGAGATTCTACACAGTTATCCCATAAAAATCTAATTGCCTTAGTCCTTATTGAAGGCCCTAAAAATAGAAAGGAATAAAAAAAGAGAAGACAAAAAAGAGGGAACAGTTGGAGGATAATGGGAGAAGTCACAAAGATGAAACTTAAAGGACAGAAAGCAAAGAAAACTACTTAATTTATAAACGGAAGTTAAAAAGGATGAAGTTATCTGGAAATAAAAGTTATGAGAAGACAGAGAAAGAGCCACAAAAGAGAAAATTGTTTGGGTTTTGTTCAAAACAGTGAAAATAAAATTGGTTGACAATAGCATTGCACTTGAAATACAGTTTTTGACTTTTAATCTCCTGAAATTATTAGGAGGTTTTTTCACTTTGATTAGTCTTTCAGCTAAGAGAGGGGTTTATTAAGCCCTGCAATTAGCCTGAAAATACCATCTCAAACAATGTAAGCTCAAGGAAATCATTCTAGTACTTGTAATGTGTGTTAAGCAAAAAAGGTGATTAACCTAACACAGCAGCATGTATTTTAAGCTGAAAATGTTAATTTAGAAGACTACCTTAAATGCATGTCTAAATTGGTCAGGGAAATTGTGAAGTTTTCTCTTTAACAGCCTACTGTAATAAAGTCTTTGCTTCTTAGCAACAGCTCCATGCAGGTCAAAGGTGCTTGACCTTACGGCGGATTACAAATGTGATTGCTCCCTATTGTGAAAAATCCCACACAGGGACAAAAGCCACTATAAAAAACCCCAAACAGAGTTTGCATCTTGAAAGCATTGTTTACTCCAACTCTCTCGGGGACAGAAGTCTGTCCTGCTGAATAAAAGCGATGTTCCAAGATCTGCCCAACCTTGCAGAACCTAAAGGGCTTTCCTGAAGAGGTGTGTCATTCCAGTCTTCCATGACCTCATAGCAACATAACTCCAGTTTAGCCATTTGCAGTCATCCTGAATCCTGGCTAAATTAGCAGAGATTCTTCCTGTTTCACACCAGAAAGGACAACCTGAGTATAATAGTATTGACTCAGTGTTATTTTATGCACATATTTTGTGTTTCTAGATATCCCAGTAAAGTTACACCCCTGTACAGGAGCTTCTCCAAACCTACTTCTTTTGCCTTGTTCAACGCTTCAAAAATTCCATGCCCTAAGCACGGGATCATCACGTGCGCTGCTGGTGAAGGAACAGAGTGGGTAGACGGCAATTCCTTGCTCCCCACCTGTGCTCCTCTGGCAGGTTCTTTACCCCATTAAGCCCCCCTGTTCAAAAAAACTCCTAACACCCAAGCATTAATGCGTGGAGGTTTTTCCCACCAAAAATAACCTCTGCAAAGCTCTCTCCAAAAATGCCAGTATCTATGCTGAGAATAAACATAAGAAGCACCCGCTGTTCATCCTTTAGCAAAGCTGAAGGTTAGCAAGCCGGGATTTAGAGATGAAAAGTGGAGGGTTAAAACTGCCGCGTACCACGATGCTGTGGGAGAAGGGCTCGAGCAAGCGCACCAGTTACCCGCGCCAGTGCGGCGCAGGTGGGCTCTGTAGCTCAGCCGGCACTTCTTTGCCCACAGCCGATGTCGGGATCCACCACCTCGCCAGATGCAAGCGCGGTCCCCACAGGTTCCCCCGGCACTGACCGCAGCAGCGTCCCCACACCCCGGCGACCCACACGGCTACTCACGTTTGATGCACCTCTGGGAGCCCGTGGCCTTGCTCCAGCCGTGGCAGCACTGCCCCCCGCAGACATTGACCCTGCGGGAACAGCAAAGAGGGGCAAGGGTCCGGCGGGGCCCCCCCCAGCGCCGCGGCGGCCCCGCTCCCCATCCCCAGCCGGGCCGCGGGGCGGGCGCTGGGCCGGGGAGAGAAACGGCGGGAAGAATTAAACGTCCCGAAGAGCGTTTGAGGAAACTCCGCGCCCGGCGCCGGCTGACTGGAAAGGCTGGCGCCTCCCGGAGAGGGCCGGGGACGGACGGGCACCCCGAGCACTGCTTTCAGGGACGCCAACGACAAAGGCGGGGGCCGCGGCTCGCCCCTGGCAGGGCCGGGGCCACCCCCGCCGTCCCAGCGGGAGGACCGGGAGGAGGGCGGCTGCGGGGCTCCTCGCGCACTCGACGCCTCAGCCCGGCCGCGGGACCCGCGCCCGGCCTCAGGTGCCGCGGGGAGGCGGCAAAGAAAGGGAGGGGGTTACGCGCCCACAGCGAGTTTGCAGCCAGCCGGCTACCGGCGGCGGGCAGGTAACGCCGCGGTGCCTGCCAGTAGCCCGGCGGCGGGCTCCCCCGGCCCCTGCCCCTATCCCCCGCCCCGAGGGGAGGCGACAACGGCCGCGACAAAGGTGCTCGGGGGTGAGCACCACCGTCGCCTCAGCCACGCTGGGGAGCGGGGGACATGCGGGGCACGGCGGGCGGGGGGGCGCCTTACCCCGGCAGCGGCGGCAGCTGGTGCTTCTGGCGGAGGGGCAGGCCGGCGCTGCTGTTGCCGTGGGGTCCCGGCGGCGGCTTGGGCCGCGGTCCGAAGCGGGCCGGCTTGGCGAAGGAGGCGGCGTGAGCGGCGGAGTTGGGGTGGACCTGCCCGGCGGGGCTCAAGCGGAGCTGGACTCCCGCGCCTCCCGGTTTGCTCATCCGCCGGGTCCGCTCCAGGGTGCCGCCGCCGCTGTAGCGCGTGTTCAGCTGTACATTAAACGTGCGCTGCTGCAGCTGCTGCTGCTGCTGCTGCGGCTGCTGCTCCCCCCCGAAGAGGGTCGGGCGCTGATGCCGGCTGCCGGAGGAGCCCGCCCGGCCGGGCTGCAGGACGTACGTGATCCTTCTCAGCCTGCCTTTTTCGGAGGCAGCGAGCGCTCGTGACAGAAGTGCACAGGCAGCGAGGTGGAGGAGAAAGCCCCATCTGATCCGAGCCATTTCCACAGCGGGAGCCCCTGCAGCCGGTGAGCTTCGCGGAGCCCCGGTGCAAGGGTTTCCTCTCCTCCAAAGGACGTGTGTGCGTGCGACCCGCTCCCTGCGCCCCGGGTGCGGATCCTTCCTCCGCTCGCTGCCCCCCAACCTGTTCCAAGGGGGTAGGAAAAAAGCCTCAGGTTCCCCCCACCCGCCCCCTCAAACTGTTAGAAAAGTTCAGCAAACGCGTCGCCCCGTGGAGCAGGAAAACATCGCTGGAAGAAAGGAAGCGGCGGGTGCGAGCCGAGCTGCGAGCTGGAGCGGGAAGGGAGGAGGAGCAGCAGCAGGGGAAGGGTGTTTGCTGGAGGGGGGTGGTCGCAATGCAGAGCAGATGTTTCGGTTGCCGGAGCTGCCAGGGGTCTGCCTGCGTGTGTAAGAAACGGTCCTTAAGCCAGTCCGGGCTGGAAAAAAAACCAACTCTTTTTAAGAGTTTCTCCGCGAGTGAGTGTGTGCGGGGGGGGGGACCGGGGGGGTGGGGTGGGGTGCCCCTGCCCCCCTGCCGGCCCCGCGCAGCCAATCTGGGGCCGCCGTGACGTCAGGCGGCGCTCCCGGGGCGTGGGGGGCCGGGGCCGGGGCCGGGGCCAGGTGACAGGGATGGGGACGGGGAGCGGGGAGGCTGCGGGGGTCCCGGCTCCGAGCGGGGCGATCAGTGCCTGCGACAGACCCTGCGCCGCTAAGCAAGCCTCAAAAATACGTATTTTAACTTCTGGGCGCTAACTTGCCATCTGCCTGTGGCACAGAAACATTACTGTCCCGTACAGTTGGGGCAACGTACCGGTACTTTTGCAACAGTTGAGCATTTCTTTTCCACTGTAATGGATATGGGGGAGTTGAAGAATAAAAGGGTAATACCCTACTCGCTGCCTGTGTCTTGCTGTGAGGCTCAATGCACCAGATTAAGAGTCCACCTGGGTAAAGCAGTGGTGTCAGATGGAGGTTGGGCTTTAAACCGCCAAAAGCTTTATTTACATGCTTCACTTTGTAGGTAGGAACTCAATGAAAGCACTTACACACGTTAAAGGTAAGCACGTTCCTTGGTCTCTGCTTGATCATAGCCATAGGTCAGAGATTGCTCTTAGCAGAAATCCTAGCAGGATTAGGAGGGACCATATTCTTTCTGTTTATGTTTGTAAAGCAGTATGTATTCCTAAAGAACAAAATACAAACCACAACTGTACACTTGGAATTAATATATAGGCAAAACTGCCTACATTTTTCTCCAGTGTGTCTTAATCAATGTCACCCTTTAGATTGTAAATGAAGAAAAAACAAAGTTCACAAAATAACCTGAAGGTTGCATCTTTTAAAATACTCGGAAGCTGATGTGTCCAAGTTCTTTCCAAGAAATTCTGCGGAGAATCAAACAGTTCACAAATCCAATAGCTTGGAATCCAGGTCCTCCTCCCTGGGTTCTCCTCTGCTCTTTTCCAGAGCTTTAAGGACACTGACCCTGGATCCAAACTGATGAGATTTTTTCTTAAATGTTCTTGGTGCAGCTATGCAGCCGGCACGGGAAGCAGGAGGGTTTTACATTGACAAGATTCCAGGCAAGAGCCAGTGTTAGGAGCACAACGGCCCCTTCCTCCTTAGTTCTCTATTTAAAACTGCTCAAAAATAAATAGATGTTTTAAATAGATAAGAGTTTGGAGCTTTCTATAGTCAGAGTGTAAGGGAGCCACATTGGCATTAAAGGCTTCTGCTCCTGTGCCTCCAGTGCTCTGAATCGAAACCCAGTGTTGAAAAGAAAATGCCACTAGCACTGGGGGCTTGTAAATCCACCATGGGTTAAACTAGAATGAAACTCTGAGGTGGTTCAGAAAAAAAACTGAGATAAAGCCTGAAAGTAGCTCCAGCTTGAAGGTAACTAAGAAGTTAACTGCGAGACCACTGCCTCCTCTCTTAGAAAACATATACATCTGTTGTTTTTTTAACTTGGAAGACATTCTCAGCAACTGAACTGTTCAGTCTTCCGAAGGCTAATGATTGTCAATTGTGAGCATGCTAAATGTTTTTACAGTGTTTAGGGAACAAAAAATATCTCGAAACCACCGAGGTGGGGTGAGGACTGAGTAAGTAGAGAGAAACTGATGTGGTACTCAGGATTGTTGCTTTGCACAAGGCTGCTGTCCTTCAGAAGTTTTCCAGAATGAGATCACAACTACGTGTGTGGCTGGGTTTGTTGAACAGAGGGCAAAAACTGCATCATTCCATAGCAGAAGCCAGTTGCTTTTAAGAAATGTGGGGTTTAAGTCATGTCAAGCAGGGGGCAAATGCAATGTGTTACTGGCTACTGTACAGCAAATGGTAAGGGACCTTACGGGAGATATCTCCACAAAGGTGGGTGCCTTGCATAAAATGATCTACGTTCAAAAACATTCTTGAAAAAAATGTTAAGTATTAGCTGAGATTAATTGGTTGAGGTCAAGCACTCCTCACTAATTTACACGGCAGATCTGACTTTCAGTGTTCTCTTTTTTCCTCTAACGAGAAAATCCACACTTTTCTTCTCTGTTTGTCTAGTTTTGGTCACTTTTTTTTTTTTTAACCCCCTCTCCCCCAGGTCTGGAGGGTCTTGGGTGTTAGGGACCTAGTTTGGCTGCAGTAACACGTAGGGTTAGCCATAGAAGTTTTAACAGCTAAGAGACAACTTCAGTGAACTGCCACTGCAGTCTAAAGCTCAGCTCAAAATTTCTTCACATGTAGAGTCCCTGCTTCCAAAGGACAAAAAATCCATCTGTCTAGCAGCAAACAGCTAGATGCTGGCCTTTCAAAAACAAGCCACGTGGCTACTGGAGTTCCTGAGGATCCTCTAGTAAATGGTATAACTGCTCATAAGAAACCTCCTCTGGCTGCCTCCCCAACTCGTGCGCAAAAGGCAACAACTGAGTTTGCAGTTAGAAGCAGGAGTTAGTATCTCATACCACCTACCAGGCACAGCACTCTGTTAAAAAGTCGGGAAAGCAGTTCTGTTCCTTTCCCCCATGGCTTGTGACTAAAGGGTGATAGGGAAACATACAGAAAGGTCCTTTGTACACCTCCTGCCAGAGGGGCAGCCCTCTGGGTGCTCTGCTGTAAGGGCATAGCTGAGGCTGAGAAGGGCAGAACTGGCTGGAAGATTGGGAGCAGGAGGGATGCAGGAGGCAGAGTTGCTGCCCGATGAGATGACAGGATTGCTTCAAGAGTTAAAGGCTTAATGGACAGGGGAGAAGCCAGTTTGAGACTGTGAGTATCTGCAATAAGAACCAGAAAAGCATTATTCAAACCAAAATGAAAGCAAGAACTAAATTGCCATATATGTTTTTGTTCAAGTCTCATGACTTTGGGGCCAATCCCATGAGTTGAGTGAGGAAGGAGAATTGTTTTCGAGCCGTCAAAGCTGGCAGCAGTCAAACCTCCACAGTCCTTTTTCATCAAATGAAGGAGACAGGACTGTGGCCCTGTGTATCATGGAGGATGTCTGGTGCACAGGCTCGCAGGGCAAAGCAGGGACCTTCAAGGATGCTTCAGGGAAGATGTACATTATGTTGAGGGTGAAGTCATCTGAGCACGGGTGATCACTCAGCCTTTCTTATGCAGCATAGTGCCACAGTGTCTCCCTGTGACCCGATGTCCAGGTTAGCCAAGCAGCAAGTTGAATGATTGGCAATGCCCGATGTGTTGGGCTCCAGGGCCAGCAAGGGGCCCTGGTGCTTTTGTAGATCCCCCAGGCAGCAAGCCTGAGCCTGCAAGGAAAGCTGGGTTGGGAGCTCACAGTTAACATATTAGAGCTTGACAAGGTTGAATGCTGTGTTCAGCCCTAATTTTGGCTCTAGAAGAGCACTTTTACAGTAGTATAGCTCCTTTAGCTTCAATATTACTCCAAACTTCTTCTGACCTAAAGGAGGAAAAGCAGTCTCTCTAATTTCTTGTAAGCTGAGAATCAGCTGGAGACCTGTATCGGCTGTTTTCCTTTTCCATACTATCCAAGTATCTGCAAAAAACCCCTGTATTTTGCAGGCTAAATTATACTTTTAGCCACAGCTTTGTACAGGTAACATGACTCTAATTTAGAAGGTATTTCTTTCGAACAAAAGAGAACAGCTTAGTCTCACTGTCATCAGAGTAGGGAAAAGAAGTAATTGACCTTTATTATGTCACTAAAGTATATAGCACACGTGACTCTGAATGCATACATGAAGTAGATTTGCAGAGTAAGACTGTGTCAATGTTAATATAATTTCTACGGTATTTTTTGAACAGAACTGTACCTTTCAACCATGACTGTTGTTTATTCCTTCAGGTAGAACTGTAATAACTCTATGAATTGCAACTAATATCCTGAGGCCTCAACCGTTCCTGAGTGTTACCACAGTATAAATATCATTAATAACGTTTCACAAAAAGACAAGTCCTGCTCACTCTATTCATGTAGGCACTTACATTCACTTTCAAGGAACTCAGATAGTCAGACTAGGTCCAGATGGATGTGCGAGGCTTGGAAGGAAGTGGCTTAGCTTTGCTGAACCCATTCGCTACTGATGGCCTTCCTTTGTGACCTGGAGATCTGTAATGATCAACCCTGGCACGTCTCCGTGTTTCCAGACTCACACTACATTACCTTGGGTAAACAACCTTCTGCCTCCCCCTCCTTGGATTTGCTACCATGAATGCATCTTTGTAGTGCCTTCCCCAGCACCTCCTCTGAAAGAAGTCATCCTCTCCCAATGCATCGTTATTGCCACTGCGATCAGGGCTCTGTTGCATTAGGCGCTATACACACATGCCGGCAGATAAATCATATCGGCTTTTCTGACTGGGAGTCACACACTCCTGAAGCAGACTAGCTTTTCAGGGACGAAGGAACTTCTATGACGAGACTTAGAGCTTGGTCTGTATATGAATTCATACCCTGGAGCAATACGGGTCCTGTGTGGCGCTGGGTGTCTGAAAGCAGTCAGATTAGCTTGCAGATAGTCCAGAGCTACAAGTCTGGATGGGAAAAGAAGACAGACTAATGAACGCCAGGGTAATGGTCATCACTCCCCCTCAGACTACTACCAGAAGCGATTGCCATAAGGACTTTTTTTTTTTTGCATTAAGTCACACTGAAAGTTGGATCCATTTGGCAAAAGTCTAATGCCAGTCTATCACTACTGACCACCGCCATATCCAACAAAATATGTGCTTAAGGTAAGTAGGAGTTGGCTTCTTTTCAAGTTGCTGACGTAACTGTTGTAGTAAAAGAAGTTGTGTGGATTTGCATAGTCTTGAATTCCATTTTCCTGAACTAGCAGAAATCTCTACTAGAATATTTGGCAGTTTCACAGTTATCCTCACATACATAAAATAACTGATTCAGAAATACAAGATTTTTTCCAAGATATGAAAATCTCCACACTGTGCTGTTGCAATTATTCTTCCCCTCAAGGAAATAAATATATCTTGTCTACAAAACAATTAAAATATCCGTTGAACTCTGTTATTACACTATTCTTTGCAATTGGTTGTTTCTTTGTACAATCCCATGTACACTGAAAATAAACAAACTGCAGAGGAAATTAGGTGGAAAGGACCACAAAAATGAGAAAATACATTTAATTATTTCACTTTACTTTAGGAGAAGACATGTTTAAACTAACACATTCTTCACAAAAGCAAAGTAAATATTATAACTAATACTTGAAAACTCTTGCAGCATGGCTATGTCATATGCCAAGAATACTAACCTCTACAAAAATAAACTTCAGCGGTGGATCCTGATTTTTCACCTTTGCACTGTGTGCTGCTCAGACTTATGAAAGCTGAAGGAAAAAGCGTCTGTGTAAAATAAAGCCCCTCCTGACTTGAATTAGCATCGAAGAATGTCTTGAAGATTTCATAATTATACATAACCCAGGCAGACCAGCCCATCGGCGTAAGTGGAAGAGAAGCAGACAGAAGTCGTATGAGACTATGGCAATAGGAGCCATGGCTCGTGGGAACAGCAGCCATGATTACCCCTGCAGCAGCTGCTTAATAACCTGAAAGGTTATGTTTTCGCCCCCTTGTCTGTGCTTGGTCTCCCCCTCTGACAGCTTGGGATGATGCTGGGTGGGTGGCTTGGGTATCTACTCTCTGCTTTAACCTTGCTCTCCATGTCACAAAGAGAGAAACCCAGCCCTGCTTAGACTGCCGTACTAGAAACTAGTACCTGAGCTTGACTGTCAGGGTAAACAATTGTTTAAAGACCAGCTGGGCACACAGAGCAGCAGATCCTGGCTCTCTGGATTAAAAAAAGGGCAGAATACTACTTCTAATGATGCATTTGGAGCAGCTCCCAGCCACACCAATGTTAGACGTTGGGAGTATGTGTATAGGTCCTCTGTCTGCTGCTCTTTCAAGGTTGGTGGTGGAAGGTGATGAAATGAAAATTACAAGCTTTTTTTTTTAAAGTAGGTAGGGAGAAAAATGCTGGGCTTTCATTTCCATCACTTTTTCTCCAGTAGAAAAAGGTGTCTGCAGAGGTGTTTAATGTCAGTCTGCAGTGCGTCTGTCTGTGTTTTACATCAGGATGCTTGAACGCTGACCCTGGTCTGAGCAGGAGGACCTCTGAGGGTCCCCTCCACCTTCAGTTATCATGTGAGTATGTGATGAGGTGTGGCATCATGCCTAACAAGCAGCCTCAGGTGGAAACAGGCCCCGCTCATGCCCATTTTGGGTGGGACAGAAACCAGTTTCAAGAAAGTAAGCCTGCAGGGTAATAATGTACAAGGCTTCCTGATGTAAGCTGCAGGTGGGAAGGAGCTTGAGGACTGGGAAGAGCTAGGACATGCCAGAATGGATGAAGCAGACCCCAGAGAAAGGCTAACCACCTGGGTTCAAACACAACGCCAGGCACAGCCTGGACTGATCTTGCCACCAGGCAGGTTGTAACATAAGAGTGCCATAGAGAGACACGCCAGCCCAGCACAGAGCCTCACCTGTATTTAGAGAACAGAAATTCAGTCTGGCCTTATAGCAAAGGGGCTTAGCCAAGAAGGGCCTGGTAGGGGCTGACAACAGCAGATAATTAAAACGTGGCTTGTAACCAGCCAAATCAAAATGATGTGAGTGACTACTTGCAAAGCAGAGGAACTGTAGCTGTCCCAAACAGCCTGTGAGATCCTGAGCAAAACAGGCAAGTGGAGGTCAGAGGGAGCCAGTGACTTGATTTGTCCTTATCACACTAGCCTCGCGTCTGATTCCTAATTGAGGGCCTTTTTCCTGAGGCAGGCTAAGTATGCCCAGCAGTAGTTCAGATGCTGTTGCATTCCTGTACAAAGGGACAGCAGCAAGAAGCCCTGCTCCAGAGTGGTCTTCCTGGGACACAAGAAGGAGAAGGGGGGAAGCACCTGCCTAGCAGTTCTCAGCAAGAAGGACTGTGATCCCAAATTGTGTGCAATGGACCACCACCCTCTACAAAGGGGTGGAGCAGGGGCATAAAAAAGTAGATACACTATTTTTCTCACAAGGCTTCAATCTCAGTGAGCTCCAATCAATGGAAAGACTTCCTACTGATTTTGCTGGTCTCTGGATTGAAGCCCATATGTGGAGGGTAGGGTGTTTTGTGCAATAGCTTTAACCTGCCTCAGAGTCTGTCACACCACCAGATCCTTTTTCCATTCCTGTTGGTTAGAGTCAGTTTTGCAGTGTTCGCCTGTTGGGCTCAGGACACTGAGCCTAAACAAAGGATGATTATGAAAATTACAAATTTGTATCCTCCCTTAACAGCTGTGTTTAAAATAAGTCTCTATAATTGTCAGATTGCTTTAAGCTTGCCATCATAATTTACCGTGCTTCCCTAAAGTAGTAGCAGATGAATCTAAATAGTGCACGGCTTGTGGTCCGTCCACAGCATGCCCACAACATCGTCCTGCTCTCAGACATTCCCGTGACGGCCAGCCGGTGAGTCACACAACCGCAGCTCCTCATTGCCGGCAAAGGGAGCCCACCTGAGGGGCAGCCTTTCACTCCTTCCTCCGTCCAGGCGCTCACTCACTTCTCCCAGTGGGCCTCCAGTCTCCAGCATAGGCGGTGTCTCCGCAGAGGCATGCTAATGGTCTCTTCAGAAGCCTTTTGCACACAAAAGCAGGCGCTCCTGCTACACATCTGCAGACTGATTTATTAGAATACACAGATTCGCAGGGCAATATAATATCACATGCAGCAGATGGGAACAGCGTGCACAGAGTCTGTTAGCTACGCACATCTGTATTCCTATTTGGAAATAACCTGAAGATGTGCCTCAGTGCTAAATAATCTGTCTGCAAGTTAGATTCTTGTTTGAATCACATGTAGTTGGGGTGTAAAGAGTAGAGCCATTATCTGTCCAGACTACAGTTATCCAGGAAAGCACGCTTTTGTAGCAAGAAGTTTCAGCGCATATAGCCCTTTTTTCTTTTTCTCATTTTACTTGTGTTGACTTTTAGCTACCAGCACACAGAAAATCCAGAAAATTCTCTAGATTCAGGATCCACACATAGATTAATTTGCTAGCTTTGTTCATATTAAAATTTAAAATTTTCAGAAAAAAAAAAGCAGATTTCTATCCTTTTCTTTCAAAACAAGCATAGCATTTTCAAGGACCACAGTTTTGAACTATCAGCATATGTACAATCTTGAACTGAAAAGATGTAATCTGAAGACAAAAAGAATGACCTACCTCTGTACAGAAGCTTCTCGTCTATTCCTATTCATAGCACATCGATGGCCATCTCTGATCTAAGATCAAGTAATTTCTATACTCCTCCTAAGCTGAATTTATCTGTGTTGCCCCTCATTTTCTGTGGGGCTGTAGTCATGGCTGACAAGGATCGGGATTCTTCTCCAAGATGGTAGGTTTGATGATTTCCAGCAAGGTCCCTTGCAGGAGCTTTTCAAGCAGAGTTGATTTAAAGGCAACTGCAATTATGAAAATTTGAAATTATAACTGCCAACTCTTTAAATTGAGAGAAACCCTCTCCAGTTGAGAGAACCTGAACAAAGACCATACGTAAGTCCTTAGCATTGACTGGGAAAAACACCAGTGGGTTTTTTGAGTGTTTGCCAGTGTTACTTAAGATACACTACATAACGTTCTCAGGGTCTGCAGGAATCTCTTGTGATTCTTTACAGTTCAGTTCATCAAACACTGACATTTTCAACTTCAGTGTTTCGTTATTTAAAGCAGCTTTTGCAAGACACAATCATACAATTCTTCAGTCTTCTTTTGTCTTCTATGTTATCATATATATTTGAAGACTGGAATAGATTTCTACTAAATAAAGTAGCTCTAATCAAAGATAGGGCTGATAAATTGAACTTTTACTCCTACTACCTGTTATTATGTTTTATTAGTTTTAAAATGAGGTGGGTTTTTTCCTTCTGAAAGATTTGTTTTTATTGCAGAGAGGATCTAGGTGATTTGACAACACAATTAGGTAGAACAAAGTCTTTTTACAAAACTATACAAATAGTTACTCTGAACAAAAGATTCACAACACCAGTTTAAATATTTCCTCATAATTTGATGTAAAGTTTGTAAAAAAAAAAAAAAAAAGAGAGAAGATCCATATTCATAACTCATGAATTAAAAGTGTTTGTTTGGAATCTGCATCCAAATCTCATCTCATCTGTCTTCCTCTCTGTGATCTCCAAGTTTTCAGGCAGGCAGCGCCTGAGGATTAAGTTCTGCTCTGTTCTGGAGAAACTGGGGAGAAAAGAAACTGCTTAACTTATGCATGTTTTAGACTGCTATTAAGAGCTCTGATCAGCACATTAGGGAAGTAGGGTTTTTTCCCCTTTCTATTAAAACATGTTTGTACAGATGAAGTGAGGCTGAATTTGCATTTAAACTAAACCTCTTTAGCAAGTAATTTTCTTGAATGTAACTCTTTCCAAATGTTTCCACAGCAAATTTTTTCAAGTGCCCATAATGTTGTCACCAGGCAGGTGGCTTATTATTCGCATTAGGAATAAAAATCAAAAAAGAGTTTTGACTGAATTCTCTAATGGAGCTTTTTGTGAATGAGTATATGGGTATCATATTGTTGAAAGAGCTACTAGGGATTCTCAGTTTTTATTTATTTTTTGGTAAGTGTGTCTGCTGTAAAGAAATGTATGATGGTTTATCTTGTATATTGAAAAAGAGTTAATGTGACCATTTAGTTAGTACGACATATGTGTTGAATACTCCATTAGCTAGTTTTCACAGTTAAAATAAACATCCTTTAAGGCATCTTTTTCCTCTCTCGCTGTGCAATACATGTTAGCCTTTATCCTGTAACATGAAAGCTTATCTTCTCAGCAAAGGAGACTTCAAGTTCTCTCTTATTGGTAAAGTAGTTTAGCTCTATGCCAAGCTGGAAAATTTCACCCTTCCCCAGGGGTAAATAAAATCCCTATAAGCAAGAGTTCAAGTCAAGCAAGTTCTTCACTAGTTACTCTTTCCATGAGTCACACGCTTCTCTTCTGCGGAATCTGTCCAGCTCCTTGCCTCAGCGATACAAGATCTGCGTAACCCAAATTATCCTTTAAAGCTGAAAAGAATACTAACCTCTAATACTAACAAGAAAAAAAGCCCTCTGCAGTTACAAACCAAACTTTTTGCCTCCCTTCCTTCTGCAGTTTTCTTCACTTTCCCATTCCTCTTGCTGTTTTCCTAGGTCTGGCTCTCTAATCAAAACAACATGCTTACCTTTTAGGTTTCTCATACTGATTATTTCTAAAGCAGCCACCAGTCTTCCTGATGTTTTTCAGTCAGGGAGATGCTCTTCTTTTCTTATACTATCTGATCGCATCTGTATTAAGAAATTACATTGTTCGCATGTGATCATTCTTCGCAGTGCTCCAGTCCATAAGGCTTAGACTGAAATCAGCAGCAGTGTCGGGGTGGACACCAAACCTCGGTTCAAGGGCTAGCACCGCCTGTTACAGTCCACTTTTAATTTGTAATAAGATTCTTATCTTGGTAAAAGCTAATACTCTTTGAGCATACTGACTGATCCCATAATCAATTAATCTCGCACAGTGTCTTAACTATTCTATACAACTGTTGTTTCCACAGGGTAATTCCAGTAAGAACAATAAATAAGAAAATGTTTTGACTTTTGTGACTTAAAAAACCAGAAATACTGTCTCAGAGGATAACCTGTTCTGTCCAAACAGGGAAATATAGCACAGTGATAAGCATCTTCCAGGGCTAGGTGTTATGTATGGTACATGGGAAACCTTTCTTCAAAAGTAAGAAAATAATGCATTCAAAAGAACAATGAATGCTTAAACTGAGAATGTGGGTGAGAAGTCGTGAGTTAGTTTTCGTCACTGATAGTGCTGATTCCACATATTACCAGCCCATATGAAATACTGTTCACAGCAAGCAGAGCGGTCCCGAGGGGGAGCTTTGATTTTTATTGGGTATTATGGCGATACGTGCACAAAGGTCTGTGTATTGTCCAAGAGGATCTTGTCATAGACAATAATCCCACTGAAGCGCTTGGAATGTTTTCAGAGTTTCATTTTCCAGGATATCTACACTTCTACTCCAGAAGTGTAGCTGGTGATGTCTAGGCATTGTGGAAGATGAATTATATTCTCCTGACCTTCAGTAGTAGGTTAAGCCACTAGGTAGCCTGTTGAATCCAAAAGGAGTTACACTAATATTTTGGCTGCCTAAACCTGTAATTTAAAGATGTTTAGAGTCACAGGTTTATGAGTATACCGGAGTAACACAAACTATAGCACAAAACACTTTCAGCTGCAGGCAATGAATTATTTTTTGTTTATCTGTATCTGTTTTACTAGGTCTCTTTTTTTCTACCTACAAGTTTTATGGTATACAAGAACAAATATCATTAGGATTTATATATAACAAATGCCAATGTACTTAGAGGAAAAATCCAAGCCCCATAACAGGTTATGCTTTGTTTTAAAAGTACAATGGTGTGAAAAATGAGCACATGTTTTAGGTTCCCTTTTATCGCTTTAGAGTGTTGTCTGGCTTTTCCAAACCATATACATAAATATGACTATATAACACGGAGATAGGAAAGCACTTGTTTAAACATGCGCATGCCCACAGTACCATAATTTACAGAGACTCAGAGTTGGCACTGTGTTCTGATATAGAAATTTAGAGTTGCACCACATGTACTGAACAATTGCTCTAATGTCTGAAATACAATGGCCGCACTGTTTTGTTTCCAAGTTCTTTAGGAAAAATCAGTACAGATTTTTTGGTACGATATTACCTCTCTAGGTACTGTAGAAAAGCATTCAGTGTATTATTTCTGAATATAGCTATTACTTATAATACTGTAAAAAAAAAAATCTTCAAATTAAAGCTTAGGCACAACTTACCCACTGGCACTTGGGGCCAAAACTCTGAAATTCAGTGGAAATGCTATGGTAGCCTGTGGATGCAGAAGCTGCAGGTGGAACACTAAAACACAAACAAACAAACAAACAAACACGCTTTCTAAAATATCTCCAAGTTACATATACTAGTTTCATCGTTATAAACCACCAAGTCAACCAAGCACTTTGTTTTATGAGGTGTTACAGGGTCAGAGGAAAAGGGGTTGGGGGACTGTATCAAAAAGTAACAGTGCAAAGTAGGGGAGAAAAACACGCACATTTGTCCGTCTTAGAAGACAATTCCTGTGCTGAGTGCAGTTGCAATCTGTGCTGTATAACCACACACATCCTGGTGCTCTTCAGCCCAGAGAAGTTCACTCAGAAAACCCCAAAGGTTTTCCCAGCTTAATCTCACAGGTTTTCCCTCCATAACACTGCAGGGATCACAGTTCAGCCACCTCTGCATATGGCCACTCCTCAGTGAGCGGTTGTAAGACAGAAAGATTTTGGTGACATGTTCATGCTAAGCTTATTTCTTGATGGGAAGTCATCCCTCTGCTTTCCTGGTGTCCAAAACTGACCTTGTCATCTCGACTCAAGGAAAGCACCTGTGTGGGGTGATTGCACTGAGCATAGAGCTGCCAGTAGTATGAGAGGACGTACTAGCCTTTCAGGAAATCTGTCTGCAAGGCTCTAAGAGGAGGAGAATGCAGCTCAGCTGTTCAAAATCACATTTTTTTGAAAGAGATGTTGAAAAATGTGAGCCAAGAAATGATCTTTGTAGCCTTGCAGGACCTCCATGGTCTCTGTTGCATTTGACTCAGCTAGACAGAAGCCTTTGACAGAGTTGCAGGAACGCTACAGCAATTTTTTTTTCCTTGTGCTTTAGTAGTTCTCAGCAAAAACTTCAGCTATCTGGGTTTAAATTGACACTGCTGTGGCTCACTGTCTGCCTCAGGTTCATTTCTAATGCTGTCTAGTTCTATTAAGCAACTAATAATACTCACACCTATGCAACACTTTTCATTTATAGACTTCAGCACACTGGCACAGCTGCACCCCCGTTTTACACAGGGGAAAAGTCAAGGAAAGCGAGACCGACACTGGACTTTCTAACGTGTGTTGCAGTTTGGGTGGCAAGAGGCTGACGGATATTACTTGGTTTTTTCCTCTGGTGTGCTGGAAAAGGGTTTAATTAGCCACAGCGGACTTCAAGCGTGCAGCCATTTACGGGGCTGAAGGCCCCGCAGGGTTCCCACGTGTCCTGCAGGTGCAGCTGGTTGTGCTTTGGGCGCAGAGGCTCAGCCCTAAGTGCGGCAGCACCCTCCCACCGCAGTCCCAGGCTCAGCATATCTGCTACACGCAAATACAGCCAGCTCCCACATTACAACGATAAGCAGAAATAAAGCGGAGGGAGGCAGGCAGCCTTGCAAAGGTTGGTGCATGGGGTCAGAGGGAAGGCGAAGGTGAGAGGGAGACCGTGTAAGGAGGAGGGGACACACTGCAGAAACTTCCAGGATGGGGAGGGAAAATGCATTCAGGGAAGGAGGAGGGGGGGAACACTCTCCACCTCGTACACTCAAGTTTTGATCCAGCAAAAAACCTAAGCGTCGCTTGAGTGTCCTTTGAATTTGGGGATCTGGAATACAAATGAGGTGCAGTGTGCACCTGCACCTGGCAAGATGTGAATTAAAGATGTGCAGGCAGATTTAAGCCTGGAGTTCCCTATTTTGAGTGTCTGAGTTTTCAGTCTTAACATTTTTCCACATAGACATCTGTCCATATTCCTGCCCTGTACTGGAAACATGCACAGATTTATAGTCCAGTTCTCCTGATTACCATGCTCAGGTAAATGAAAGCTTAACAGAACAGGAAGCCAAGCCCCTATCATTACACGAGAACAAAATGGATAGTAAGTTAAGATCCCAGAGTTAGATGGGCCAACAGTGCAGTCCTCGTTGTTAGGAGCAGCCCCCTCATCCATGGTGCAGAGGTATATCAAGCTTCATTTTCATAGCCTGTAGAGTTTTTGCCCCACCACTTCTTTGTAAGGCCGACACCCTCTTTTAATTTCCAGCCTCCATTTATCCATCACCACTTTATATCAACTCCCTGCTTTTGGTGTGAGAATTTTCTTTCCATCTTAGCAAAGTTCGGGGCTTTTCCTGAGTGGATAACAGGTATGTCGAGTTAACTGCAAGTCTATTGGCACATCACCTACAGATTAATAACAACTGCTATGTTAATACAGGACTCTCTATTAGAAGATCCCAGTTCTGGACATAAGAGAGAGACTATATATCTAATGTACTTCCTAACATTTTGCAATTGTTAATATAAAACATTAATTTCCTTTACAGAGGTGTAGACTATGTTCTTGACTTAAACCACTAACAAACGTGTCATGTTTAAGAATTACTAAGCAGACTAACAGATTCATCAGTTAAAGAACTAAGCTTTAGCCTTAACAAAACACTTAAATAACATAGCCTTAACAAAACATTTAAATAGCGTAGAATTAAGGCTTAAATAAGTAGAGACATTAGAGACAACACACTTAAATAACTTTTTAGAAAACACCAAATAATAGTTTAGTCTGACAGTGAAGCTTATCAGCTTAAAAAAACGTGAAATATTGGGAAGCATATAGTTACTTGACAATCTTATCATGGCTCATGTGTTGAACAAGAAATGCACACTGGGCGCCTCTGTTGAGTACAAAATACTTTTTATGTGGTTTAAGTTTTAAGGCATTTGTACATTTTTTGGTTAGATTGCTAGATAAAAAAAAATCAGCAATGAACAGAAGTATATTCTAAGAATAGGCTATCGAATTTTATAGCATATGCATCCAAATACTCAGAAAAAACATAATCTGACTTTTTCTAAAACAGTTTAAAGAAAGTCACCAGCAGCTGCTAGATTCTGTTTTCCTTTCAAAATTAGATTATTAATTTAGGTGCAACTAGAAGGTAAATTTGGCCATCCCAGTTTAAATCTCAGTATTTGTATAAAGTTGTTCCCTATTTTGTAATGATTTGCTATTTAAAAAGAAATTCTGAGTTGCTGGAAAGCTCTGCCGTCAAACAGCTGGCACAGCCAATCAAAAATAGGATTTTGTTTTTAAAGTTAATATTGCCATTCACGGCCGTGGGTTGTGTGTGGCTTTAACCCAGCTGTTCAGGATAACAAGGGAGCAGACAAAGGCATGTTTCGCCCTTTCAGACCTTGCTGCGCTGCTTCTGCTTAGCTTTTGCTTTGGGAAATGAGGGGAGGGCACGAGCTGCCGGCTGGGGCATACCCCTGGGAGCTGATGGGCAGAGATATCCATTTCCTTGAAGCTCCTGCCCACTCGTCCGCGTAGGCACAGACTAGGATAGAAACATGGTGTGGGGTGAGGAAGCCGGGGGCTGCAGCCCAGCTTTGCTGCCCCTCTGCCTGCTGCACGAGGGAACCCCCGACCCAGGCTGGAGCGGGCCCCTGCAAGTGCTCCCCTCCTCACCAGGGCTGCTCCCTCCTGGAGACTGAACACTCAGCCTAACCCATTATAAGCAGAGAGCAAATTTCTGCCTAGCAGCTGGGAAGGGGAAAACCAAAACCAGGCACCCCCACCACTTTGAATCTTTGGTCACGTTTGAATGAGTGAACGTAAACAAGTGTGCTGCGATACCTTTGTGTGCATGGGAAAGCAGGCAGAAGGCAGGGCTGGAACATGCACACGGGAGGTACGCACAAAACCCTAAAAATAAAAGACTATAAATGTACTGCAGAGTCAAAAGTAAGTGAAATGTTTTTAGAAAATCCTGAAGGGAAGAGTGGAAGAAAAGCAGACCAGCCCTCTGGGAACTCTGCTTTCCTAAGTCATAAAAACCTCTGTTTTCCCCGTCTGGAAAAGTTGTCCACAATGCTCAGAACAATATGTTTTTATTTTTAGTCTTTTACACCAAATAACCATGAAAAAAAAAAAAATCAGTGTCAACTGCTGTGAGTGGGCAAAAGTACCATCTTGTAGTTGAGAGAGATATGTTTCTAAAAGCTGGAGTTTGAGACATGAAAGTGAAATTGTTGAACAAAGTTAACAAGTAAACTTAGTATTTCAGAAACATGTTTATGTCCTTAACTCAAACATGTTTTCCAAATTGCTTTAGTTTTTTATGCCATATGTAAAAATACTTCATGCTCTTCACTTAGGAAATTCACAGAAATTTAGAATCTCAAAAAGTTTTGAAAAATGGTCATGTCAAATGTGTTGTTAATAAACCAAAAAATATATTTTATTGAATGAAATGGCTTGAAAACAATCCAAACTTCCAAAATGGAAAGGAAGATACATTTTTCCTTCTTTTTCTGAGGGCATCCGACTGTGCAGGAATGCTTTGTTGAAAATTTAAAGATGGACAAATAATCAAAAACTTGGTGGAGCGTGGAGCAGCAGACTGTATTAATTAAACCACAATTATCTTTGCGGCACTATTTGGTTTTGCATGGTCGCGCAGTATATTCATGCATATTGTATTTAATCCTGCTATCGCTAGATAGACAAAACTCTAGACATCAGGAATTTGATTTGGCTAAGTCAAGCACAGTGACTTATTTCAGATGCTGATACCTGTTTCTTAAAAAGACACATTGTTACTTTTTCCTGTATATTCTATAGCTGTACTGACTGAGACTCAGATCGCGTGGGCATGCTCAAGGGAAACCTTCAGACAACACCCAGATATTGCAGAAGTTTATAAAGCTGTTAATGAGGCTTTGCCTGGGTATGTTATTGTATCTGAACTGGATCAGAGACTGAAGCTCCTGGGCACCCTCCCAGCTGCTCACTGTTGCTTTTTCTTTTTTCCCCTGCCAGAGGTTACCCTCCTCTGAGATCTACCTCTGTCACTGCATGCTTAGGTTGACATTGTGAAATTACGTAGTCGTCATTGTCACGATTGCTTTATCATTGATACCTCTCAATAGGTACTCACTTTATGGATAAAATCCCACCTGTATCTCTCTTAGGTCAGGGGTAGTCATTGGCTTTTTAGTTTTTCATGGGTGGTAACCAAAGCAGAGTGAGCTTGGTCAGTGGGTTTGCTGACGCCTGCACCCAGCAGTGTGGCTAAGGCTGCTGTAGGAGTCCGGAGTTTATAGCAGCAGAAAGTCATCAGAGACACTTCTTGCCTCGAGGGGCTGGCGAGCCCCTCTGGGTCCATGAGCCCCTCCTGAGAAATGGAAACCTCTGCTCCAGTTCGCTGGGCTAGTCCTTATTCTCAGACTCTGCTGTGCCATAAATGCAGACTCCCTCAGACGCCAATCAAACGCAACCTTCTAGTCCCAGTTTGGCACACCACAGGATAGGTGTTAAGGAACAGATACAGATAGGGTTTGGCTGCAGTAACATGTGCGGCAGTGTTCCCCAGAAATCTAACAAACTGTAAACGGGGACGAGGTGATAAGAGGCTGGGGAGTTTTGGCAGCCTGCTGCCCCAAGCTGGTGTTTGTTGTGTGTATGTCACAGGCAGATCCTGTGCAAAAGTCACAGCAATCTAAACATTACAAATCCTAAAAGGTCCTTGCACAATTAACATTTTAAAAATAATATATATTATATAAACTGCTGTGTTTTAAAGAGGCCAGGAACAGGAGAAGGTAGCCTGCAGCCAGGAATGTGCTAATTAAAGTATACAATAGAAATATTAACCAAATGACCTTAGGGGTGGGAAAGAGGCAGGAGGAAGGGGGAAGACATGACGTAACCCCCTTAGTATCACGTTATATTCCAGTGCCCTGAAAAACGGGACAGACAGACAGGAAGAGAGTAGTCCTGCCATCCTGGCTGGGAAAAGTTGTCTCCACCGAGGCAGCGGCTCTGCCTGAGCCTAAAAGCCACATATAGCGTCTCTGACAACCCGCCAGTGCGCACCACGGCTGGGGTACACAGCACACAGTGGCCTGCAGCCTCATGAGCCCATGGAGACCCTAGAGAGGGTGCTTACCAGATGTAGTTTTAGTAGTGGGTTTTATTTTACTTTTTCCTACCTTTGTATTACAGATCGATGGTTTGAAGTAAGCCTCTTCTTTTAGCCTTAGTTTAAGGGAAAATCTGACTGTAAGTAACCTCACACAATAAAGCACTCCGTTCCTGCGAACATGGCAATGTTTAAAGCTTTTCCTGTAACTACCAGCCCTATCTATATTTTTCAGGATACCGTAATGATAATATAGTCAGCCTCCTCTTAGTCACACAGGCTGTTTGGGAGATGGTATCTCTGGGTCTGAGGTGGGGGAGCATCTGCCAGCAGACTGCTTTAGCCAGGAAAATCCTCTGGCACACAAGGTGAGCCAGGAGCCTGCCAAGTACAGAGCACTATGAGGGAGTTGTAATGAAGCAATGAAGTCTGCGCATGCCTCTTTGCCTCAGTTTTCTTGCTGCTACGGAGGAACATCCTTATGTTACGGCGAAGCTCTTGGCTTGTTTTGTTTAGATCTACCAGCTCATCTTCCTCTTCTGTCCTCAGCTGATCTTGCAGGTAAACTGGGCTCTTGTAATTGAAAAATCCTTTTTGTCTCTATTCCCCTCTTCCTCAGCACCACCCTTGCGTGTGGCTGTGAAATTCCTCACTTAGTTCTTTCTGTCCCTCGATCATGACCTGATGTCTTTATCAGCCTCTGATATTCAGGCTGCTGGGTGTACAGCACACAGCAGCTTGGGGCTGGATTTCCCTGGCAGGAGCCTGGGGAGCTGCCAGCAGTAGTAATGAGGAAGAAGGATGGAGAATCTTAGCCAGATTCTGTGACATGAATATACTATCTTAGAGTATTTAAGCACCTCATAGCAGCTTGGATATACATGCCCTTTACACCTGCCCACAACTTGCTTGCATGCTGTATTTTTCTTAGCATTTTTTTCCTGATCTTTTGAATAGCATTTTGGAGCGGCTTTCAATAGCAACAGCAGGATGAATAGGGTAGTCCCGTTCAACTTCGATTTGTAGTTTACGTGAAGGATAGTATTCGAATATCAGCTTTTACTATTATAATTATATAAACTTTCTTGCATGCAAGCGCACAGTCAAAGGAATGCATGCCCATACCAAAAGTTCTTTCAATACCTTTGCTGGCGTCTGTTGTATATTGCCTGAACAAAGAAAGAGAATGAGTCTTTTCAGCCATTTAGCAATTCATACCTAAGGTCTTTGTTTCTGGGGCACAGGAATGAAGCTGGTCCCCAGGAAAAAAAATTGGTTAAAAAGACCTCAATGTAATCTTGCTTCCCTTCATGATTAACTGCAGCTAGGGGAAAAAAGGGATCTCTTTCATGAGCTTTAGGTCGCTGGAAACATATTGGAGTCATGCTGCTTTGTCAGCTGAACAGAAGCTCCCAACATGACACACTGCAAAAAGAGACAATGCTGCTCTTGGATACACAGGCATATACCCAAGGGTATATCAAGTAGGATGGCTATCGTATGTCTGCATGCAGTCCTGAGCAATTACTGCTAGAATACTGTCCAGGCTTAGTGCCTGCAGTTCAAAAGGGATGCTGATAAATTATAGAAAGTTCAGAGAAAAGCCACAACCATGTTAACCAAACATGGACATGACCAATCTTCCTTGTCCTATAAGCCCTGTGCCAAAATCTTTGATCAAAAGCCAGGAAAGGGGAACTCCAGGAACAATCGGTAGAAGGCAACATTGGTCCCCCAGCCGTCCCACCATTCACTGCATGAAAGATGAGACAAGGCCATGATAGAAGATGGGCTGATGACTCACCTTCTTCTGTAACCATGCCGCAGTCCTGGCATGAGATTGCGCCTTAACTGCTGGCATTTCATATAGCTCAAGCACTGCTGGTTAGCCACATGGAAAATAAACATCATATATGAGAAAGACCAAGAATTCAGACTATTTAGAGCATCAAAAAGAAGGTTAAGGACCTACATGTTCAGAGACTGATACATGAGTAACAAGACTTTGATAACAACTGTTCAATTCGCAAAAGAAAAGGACTCTGAAGGTAGCTTATGAATAGTATCCTCGCTTCTTAAGGTGAACAAAGTCTTTTTGAATGTAATCCAGCATTTGGCATTTTGAAAAAGAAAGCTTGAGGCAGCCATAAACTCCTCTTCTTCCCCCTAGAGCCATTCTCTGCACAACCCTGTGCACAAGTATTGCTTTTTCACATGGTGAATGGGTGTAGTTGTATAACTAAAAAAAAAATCTCATCGAAAATTATTCTTTTTTTTTGCTATATTGGAAAGAACAAATAAAAATACTCATACCCATTTCTAACTTTCTACGTTGGAAATATCTATTTATGACATAGGAATTCATAAACTTGAATAAAAAAATATACCCTAAACTCTAAGCAGTCCGGCTACTCTGGCAGTTTGCCTCTTTTCTGATGGTGGCGTGTAGCTGCCGACAGTGTACACTTACCAGCAAATTGTGCAGGGCCTTCAGGCTTACTACAGAAAAAAAAACATTCAGAAGCCCTTGGCCAGCATGACCCCTGCTAGCAGAGTTTTAAAGCTTCACAGTGTATTATGGCACAGAGCCATTTTTTGCAGTCCACAGGTATGCAGAAGAGCTACTAGGAGATGAAGAAAAGCAGGGGGTTCTGGGAAACCAACACTCTCAATTACAAACCCTTAAATAACATTAAATGTATTTTTATGAAACATCACTATCCCTCTTTCTTGGCTTCCTTAAGAATAGGCTAATAAAAATCACGTGACAACAATGAGTGCTTCAGCAGCCATTATTGTGGCTAGTGGGTTTTCAAACAACAACAGAATTATTGTATGTTACTATTAAATCCTCTTTGTCACCATTGATAGAATTGATCGAGTGCTCTTCAGCGAATAAACACATTGGTGAATTACTCTCTTTCTCGGTCAGCTGTTGTGTTGACAGGACTCTTTTATCCTTTGAGTGGCGGATGGTATGTGTTGCTGCTGGGAGGCAGCAGACAGAAAGTCAAGTTGAGGGCTTAAGGGACAGGCTAAGAAATGCCAGTGTAAGCTTGTGCAATGTGTGAGAATCAGCCAGATTCAGAAGGGAAGGAGAAGCCCCAGCTAGTGACTGTAAGACTGATTTTGGACAGCCATTTGGATTATCATCCTGATGACATGGCTGGTAGTTGCTTTTGAAGATGCCAAAGTGATTTCAAACATTGTTTTGGTTTTCCCAGCAGTTTCAGAAAGCATCTCAACCTCCAGGAAGTCAGACGTTGTTGAAATAACTTGCCAGAGAGGACAACACCAAACACCCTCTCAACAGCAAAGGGAAATGGCACTTTTCACACGCAAACATATTAGAGGAAAAGTGATTAGGAGAGTCTTCCTCTAAATTTAAAAGTTGCATATCATAATCCTCTGTGAATCCAAATGTTTTTGTTATCGTGAGCCTAACTCTACCAAATTAAAAGGGAGCCATAGAAACCAGTAAATCAACCTATACTTGCTTTCTGTACCTCGATATGCCACATCCAGTATCCTTGTGGTTTCCAGTGATCAGAGAAAGAGCTGCCTGTGACATTAGGCAGGTATTTTTTCTCAGCAGTAAGAGTTTGTTTCCTATTTCTCCCTAATGCTCTGTCCTGTCTCCAGCAGCGGGCCCAGCCCTGGCATCCCGAGCACCATCCCTACTCCTGCACGCCAGCCAGGCAGAGAGAATCAGTGCAATGAATTTTGCAGCTACCGTGTGCACCCGTCAGTGTCACCAACCACATTCCTGGGACCTGACACATGCTGGAACACCTCTCCTACACATTTTTCTGCTCCAGTTTTGGCTCATTCCGGTGGTTTTCTTAGAAAAATGAACTAACTATGGTCATATGACTTTAAAATATAAAGCAGACATTTTGGCCCCTCAGCAAAACAGTTTTAGAGTGAAATCCCGTAGAAATGTACAGATGTTTTGACCACCAGAGGGGGCCTGCATTGTCTCAGATTCACAGTAAAAACAGAAAATCATGTTTTAGGAGAGGAGGAAAACAGCAAGTATGTATTTGTACTAGGGGAGTACCTACAGGCACTGAGCAATGATCAGCTGATTGCAACACACTGACGAGATGAAGGGAAAACAAGTTTATGTGGGGCGAGCAGGCAGTGCTGCCTGGTATCCACTCCATAAGCTGTGCCCGTAAGGTACCCTACAGAGGAAACTCTTAATATGAGTTTTTCTGTGAATCTGTATGTGAAATACGATGAGATTATTTTGGCTGTTGTATCGAACAACTGCCTCCCCCCATGTTCATTTCAGGAAAAGTAATGCTGTAGATGCAAGTCAAGTTTTCAAAACTGTCATCGAATGTCATCATATTAATATCTCTGTTTTAATTTCAAATGGGACATTTTTCAATCATCAATATTTTATCAGCATTTTGCATAGATCTAAGACAGGGTTAGGCATTCCAGCTACAGCACAAAGAATACACTTTGGAAATACAATTTCCAGTTAATACTTCTAACTATAGTGAGAAATTTTGGCACAAAATATAACATTAAGCGTGAAAAATCTTAAAAAAAAAAGGATTTTTTTCCACTAAGAAAATGAACTGATATACAACAGAAAGATAACACTTTTCATCAATACCTACTTAGTTATCGTACTGTAAATCTCAAAAGCACTTATTTTTCCTTTGCCTGCACTTTGCTTTTTTTATCTGTGTAAAATGAATGCAAAGTATGTGTAATACCATACCCGAGCTTGCCCTCTAAAGCAACTTTGGACAAGCATCCATATATAATCTTATAAATAACAAGGTAGCAGAAATTCTAATCCAGTATTTAATGCAAAAAATCCTGTTTATGTTCTGTGACTTTTACAGTAGGCCATCTATATAAAACAATGGCATTAACACCACCATATAGAATTTAAAAAGATAGGAAAGTTACTGCTGCTTGAATAGCAATTGACAATCTTACATGTTCTTGCTTGGAAACATTGTACAAAGAAAACAAATCTTCCAGCTGAAAGCCTCATTCCTAGAGTCACCCAATAATACATAAATAGGACCACTTAGGCACACAGCATTTTTCCCCCACCCTGACTTATTCATCTATTTGTAGTGGATATGAGAGCTTGTGGGTGGCCTGACATGGTCCTCATTCAATTTTATGTAATTACTCACTTGATTTCACTTGAAAGAACTATTAAAATGGCATCTTAATTGCTCAGTGTTATCCAGAATCTCTTTCAAAGCCCATAAACTGTCAAGGATTAAAAATGATGTCGGTTTTCTGAATTCCCTATTCAGAGGCAAAAAAAAAAACCAGAATCTCCATCCAAGCCAAAATAAATACATAAACACATAAAAATACACAGCCCTTGAGGAGGGGGCCAACTCTCCCCCTCCCCCTATGCTGCACTTCTGCTGTGAGCAGGATTTGGGGAAAACAGATGATAGATGAAGCACTACAGCTGTAAAGCTTTAGGCAGGAGGGGAAAGTCATGTTTGGGATCCTCAGATCCTGGAAGACGGAGGTTCACAGCCACACCCCACTCCAGCCCCCAAACACACAGGAACTGCTATCCCGGGTTAGATGAAAGATCCATCCAGCCCTATATCCTGCCTTTGACAGCAGACAAAGGCAGATGCTCAAGAAAAGAATATAAGAACGGGTATGTGCAGAGTGATTCCCTCTCCACCCTGCCCCAAATATCCTCCTCCCTGTTTCCAACAATCAGCAGTTTAGGGATTTCCTGAGCCAGATGTTGCATCTGGACCACTGCTTTTAATAGCCAAATAGAAATTGAGACCCCTTTCTACCAAGAGAAAGACACAGGCTCTTGGCTGTAACTGCAGTCTGGTTAACGCAGTAGCAGCTGCAGAGCGTGGCTTTACTGTTTCTCTGAATTCAGAGAAGGTTTCTTCCTGTTTCCGACCTTCACATATAAAAATGACATAAATTCAGGATTAGCACTAAGGAGAATTAATAGCCATTGGACTTTATAGAGCTAGATTATGCCATCAGTAGTCTTATTAAGCAATCTTTTAGTTGTGTGGAAAGCCCTGTTTTTACATGCACAAACATACAACTTATGTCTGCAAGCAGATGTTAACTGCAAGGCATATGGAATCTACCCCTTAAATATCTTGCATATCAGAAAAGTTTGGTTGGATATTTGATTCAAATACACTTCAATCTAGCTGGGAACCGGAAAAATAAAAAAAAAAAAGATAAGTGTTGGTGTAGAAGCATGGGGCATTAATGCATTTGGCCATAGCTTCCCTTGAAGTGCTGCAGATTCCTTGTGCACAGACCTCCCATACATGGCTACAAGGACCAGCTCTCATGGATCCAGAAATGAGATTAATTTTTACCTTTGGAGAAGGGAGGAAGTGAAGAAAGAATACTTTCTTCAGGAAATCAGATTTTCCTGTGCTTGATCTCCATGCATAGCTTTGCCTTTTCTTTTTTTATTAACTGATTTGAAAGAAAAATTGTCATTTATTTCTGCCTTAAATAAAATAATCTACCCTTCTCCTCCCAATCAAATGCCACCCACTTTCTTTTTTTTTTAATTTTTATTTTTATGGAGTTAACTCAAAAATAACTGAACTCTGAAACCTGGCATGCAAATAGTTCTAATCTTAGTGTACACACATGTTCAAGCTTGAAAACAAACCAAGTATGATAAAAATAAAGGTGTTAGCAATTCTGAATATGGCTGCTTGGCTTCTGCTAAGACCTTTAGAATGTCCTGATTAAACTTCCCCGTATTCTGTGACTTGACACAGATATAACTGCCTGATCTGGATGCTCAGAAGGCTCTGCAGAGGCAGCAGACAATGAAGGAGAGTGATGCCTCACAGTTATCACAGCAGAACCTTGTGGATGGTGAGAGAAAAGGAAGAAGAAATTGCCTAAACACAGGCACACTGAAGAGTGTTTTCTTCCAAGAACTGCAGCTCCCAAATACTTTTGTTGCATTCTGCTACTTCAAGCTCTGCAGTTATTAAGCACTTGACTCTAAGCGGTTCCAGTTCATCAGTTACTCAGTGTATCACAATATACATTGAACTGGTCATACCACATTCCATTCCAGTGAAACAAGAGCATCTCTAACTAATTTTGTGACAATTTAGCTCCTGATTAATCAGAGTGTCTAGGTACACGTTCACCTTCAAGGAGGAAGGATACCACTCATGTACCCAAGCGGTTTGCTTAGTTGGAGTTTACTTAGTTTTGAGTTTACTTACTCCAAAACCCAAAAGCCATAAACCCCAATGCCTGTCCACTGGAGTTCCCAGCATCTTTAAGCTGCCCAAGGGAGACTCGAAATTGAGACATCCACCAAGATCAAGGTCAGACCTCCCATTAGGTAGGGATGTGCAGGTCGTCTCTATTTCTCCCTTTCTCCCTCAGGAGCCTTAAGTCAAACACCTTCAAGGAGCTGGGGTCCTCTCAAAACGCTTCCCGTCTCACAGAGGGTTGCAGGCAGTGGAAGTAACATTCACCTTCCTTCAATCCCCCCATCCTCTTCTTTTGCCCTTCTGCCCAAACCTCTCTGCACTCCACCATGCAGTCACCGGTTCTGCCATCCCTGTGCAGCCATACAAGAGGGACAGAAGAAGAGAGTCTGTCTGCAGGGCTGAAAAGGGAAGACAAGGCAGATGGAGAAACCAAAAGCATCCCTTTCTGTAGACCCCCTTCAAGGACAGATGCAAGAGATAATCTTACCCATGACTTTTGGCAATTATATTACATTTAAAAGGCTATTAATTTATCTTCATGTTGTCAGTAAACTCTTTTAAAATCATGAGAAAGTATCACTATGTAAAGAGAAACTGTCAGAGACTTTACACATTGATATGGCGAGTTAGGATTGCCAGAAATATGCACCTGCATGTCACAGCTAGTGACTCCTGTTAGAAAGAGCAGCACCACTGCAGTGTGTTACCTCACACATGGGTATGCATGTCGCTCAGGAGAGTGTCCAGCCTGAGCCCTGCCGCACCCATGCTGGGCTTAAAGTTAAACATGAATTCAGTGAAAAGAAGGGAATGGATAGTTCTGGATACCAGTGAGGCATACACACATAAATAAAATAGATACTGGCAATCTTCAGGGCCCTTGAGATGCAACAGATCATCCATCTGAAAAGTCTTTTCTATCATGTGAGAAAGTGCACTTAAATAATCTCTGAATTTTCTGAGCATGAAGCATGGACAGCTTCTCAGAAAATGTTACAAATATTGAAAAATTTCAAAGTATGTTTTAACTTTAAGTTGGATTTCTCATCAAGAAATGAAGTACTGAGAGCCACTGCTAGCAGACCAAAACAAAATAGACATTGTTGTATTTGTGTGTCTACTTTATACATTAGAATTTGGCTTTTTCTCAGGCATGACTTAAAACCAGAAGAAACAGATCAGTTTCTTCTGTGCCTATGTATGTGCATACATGGACACACCTACATACAAGAACAGCAGTCATAACACTTATTTTATCATTAAAAAAAATCCTCCTCTGGGAAAATAATGCTGAAAGTGGCTTTTTCCGTTTCGTTAATTAGAACTCAAATGGTTTCCAGTTATGAACGTCGCTCTCAAGAAACGAGTGTTTCTGCCTATTACTTACCCGATTTACCTCCCATGTCAGTTAAAATTCAAGGAGTCATTTAGCTTTATGTCTCCTACTGGCACGTGCTGACTGCAGACATGTAGTTGCACACAGTCCTGCAAGCATCACTCTTGTCAAGCTTAAGAACTCAGTTTTCCAAAATGCAGCAATGACAATTCAGTTCAAACAAGACAGTCCAGTAGTTGTAGTTACACCGTAATTAGAACTGTCAATGGACGTAGCATATTTTCTGACTGAGAAATTGCGGATCACTTTATGCCTATGCAAAATAAGGGGAAAAACCCCCTAATTAAAAACTTGCTTTAGAATATTACACTAAAGATTTTTTCAAAACAGATTTTTTCCCCTGTTTGCTGCTTGCCAGATGTTAACAGGATTGCTGGTGCATTTGCACAGCTGATGGAGATCTCTGAGGGCAAAGTTTACAAGAGACATATAAAATGCATCTCTTATTCTCGAACACAATTTATTACTTTTAACTACCCCAAGTGAAAGCAATAAAATTCCCTGCTCAGCTCTTGAAGAATGAGTATCTGACAAGGAATGCAGCAGAATTGCCCCCAAATAACTTTGCCCTGACCCACCAAACACAGGGATAAAACAAACGAGATGGTCCTTCACTCCCCTCCTCCTTTTCTGAGAAGTCAGCATTCTCCACTGAAAATAAACCAGTGTCAGTAAGCGACAATTCTGGAATTCTCCCTGGGAGTTAAATCCCAGCTGAGACACTAAATCACTTCATGAGAATGTGTCCGATTGCAAAACATTTGTATCAGGGTCCCATTACACTGTCCTTGGGTGCATTCTTTTTTTAATAAAATAGACATTTTATTCCACTTGGGCACATCATAAAATTGCCACCAAATAATACTTCATGTGGCAGTTCTGTAATAATCAAAGAGACATGCCGGGTACATTATTCTAAATGTTAGTCCTAATCCTCCAGGCAAATACTAACGGATAGTAGCAATTTGTGTAGTCATTGGAGCATAAAAATGAACTTTTTAAAATATCTAACGCTTAAAAAGCAAACAAACAAACCAACACAATAGTTTGCTTGTCAGAGCACAAACAACTTCCCCACAAAACATCTGAGAAAGAATGAAATGGCAAAAGTTTGGACAAATCCAGTTTAGTCATTGTGTGTGGGACTCTGCCTGCACTAGGAAATTCTGATGCTTTCCAATTTTATACTGGTGTGAATGCCGCTGCACTAAAGGAGCAACAAAGGAAGCAGTAATATGCACAAGAGGAAACAGATTTAGCAAACTGAAAAACATTACCTGTTTCCCTGCTAGAGGACAGTGGATACCATAGCTATTAGTAGATGTGTTAGACCAAAACGAGCAAAAAACGATTGCAGAGCCAAACACCAGATGTGTAAGTGACATTGCAGATACACACACAAAGCCAAGGTCCCCAAGTAAACAGGCCCATTTCTACTAGAAAAATAATGACACTATGCTATGTGTGATAACTTACCTTGTTGGAGGCAAAACCCTCTGACTTCAATCCACATGGCTATGATTCAAACTTAACTTGTCACCTGAACTTCTCCAAACTTCCACTGAAAATGGAAGAACACATTGTCTTGGAATCACTTAATGCTTTTAATGTGTCCTTTTCTTTTCTAATTAAGTGGTTGAAAACAAACAAGCAGATTGACCCACACATGCAACAAGCCTATAATTTCCCCGTTTTTCACTATGCTCCCCCTCTTCGCCACTTTCAAATGTTGAAACTACACAATTTGATCTTTCCTTTTTGGAAATTAGGAGCTTTCATGGTTGAGGGCAGCAGGAAAAGCTGCTGCCCACCTCCTCGCATTCAGCCGCTGGACAGCAAGACACCCCAGCTAACATGCCCTGGGAGCCTGCTGCCAAGGTCCAGGCAGTGATTCAGAGCTGCCCCGTGGGACCAGCATGCTAGGAGAGCTATCGAGCCCAGCATGACTTGATCTGGGCTCTTCAGAGCCACAGTCCCGTGGCATCCTCCAGCCATCCTGGCTCCCAGAGAGAATTTTACCCATGAACCTGGAGGAGTAGGGACAGCAGGAAGTCAGATGTCCATGCATTGATATACGCCTCCTGCCATGCGCCTTCTGGGAGCACCTGGCCAAGGAGGTCAGACACAAGCTCAGTTTTTTCCTCAGGTTGAGGAAAGCCAAGTCATGTACAGTAAGCCGAGGACAGAGCTTTCCTCTGTCTCAGTGGTCAGGGCATTCATTTGGGAGGAAAGGGTTCTGATCTTGGTATCTGCGCCAGAGATCATTTGTCGCTTCTTTTTAATAAACAACAGACATATGCATATATACATATACATATATAGGCGCATATATATATAATTGAGCTTTGGTCTAGCATTTGCTGAGGGTGGGTACGCTCAGCTTATTGTGGTAAGTGGTACATGGTACTAATGAGCCCTATTTAAATGTTTGTGCAGGCCTGATCCAACTGGCTGTGTGTTAAATATGTTCTCAGCTTGCTGATTGCACTGGGTTCCTTCTGACGGCTGCAGGACCACTCCAAGCATAGCCAAAAAAGTAAGTGCTCCTGAGGCTCCAACTGGAAGTGCAGAACAGAAATGAAGGGACCTCAAGAAGGGAGGGACTTGAGGACTGGAGGACTGGGAGGCAGCAAAGTGAGGGCTTTTTGGCTTTGTATTTTGGTTTTTCCAGCTCGAGCATCTATGCCCTTTGTGGGGTTGAGCCTGAAGCTCCAAGTTTACAGTAATATCTTGCACGTGTTACCAGATAGGAATGCTTCTCCTTCGAATCCGACCATCTATCCTTATGGTTACAAATACTTTTATCTGAATTACGCCGTGAACATATCTTCCCAAATTGTTTTCAAGAAGCAACTAATATGAAGCACTACATCTATGAAAAAATCCAAACAAACATAGCAATTTTTTTGTAAAGACTAACTACTTCTCATGAGAATATTTAGGACAAAGGAAAAGGAATATGTGTACTTGGAGCTTGATGGAAGGATGAGGTGAGGGTAAAGGATGCATATAATTTGAATGTTCTGTCTTTTGAAAACTGCCACTTCCCCTGCTATTTATAATATGATTCAGTTCATGAAATGAACTGGCCTGAACATGGAAGACATCAGTATTCAGCGAACGCTGTTTATTAGTCAAAATTCACGTTTAGAGAAGCTTAGCAACATCTCTGTGAGTGTTTGGTGGAAATCTGTGAAACTATGCTTTTAGGCGACAGAATCTGCTTTTTGAACTGATCTGAAAAGTACCTTACATTCCTGTTTATAATACAAACAGTACAAATTAAAATGGTAAAGTACTAGAGACGAATCAATTGCAGGCTTCAAAAGAAAATATTAATAAATTCTGTGTGCCCCAAACCTTTAACTGCAGTATTTGAAGATCATTGACTTCCTCTGATATAGTCATCCTAAGCTTCCAAAATCAAAATGTCATTATAGCAATTTCTTGAATAGTCTTCTGCCTTTTCCCTCTCTCTAGATGGAGAATTTCCATGAAAATATGTTGCTCACTTAAGCCTTCATATTTGTGCTGATTCTCTGTGCTAGAAAGGAGACAAGAAACGTCAAGTGTGTTTTTCAAAATCTATTGCCAGACATAGAAGAGACAGAATCAAGTTAGTTACTTTCATGACCTCAGCGAAAATGAGAGATTGTGCTTCTGGTGATGGAAGTGACCAGACCGATATTCGATCTCTGTCAGGCAACATACTCTCAGCTCTGGAAAGACAAGATAAACAGTTAAACCAGTGTTTTCTCCCGCTTAGATGTAGCTCTGCCATCTTATGTGTCTGTGGTGGCTATGTTCAATCACAGTCTCTCATAGAATATTACCACTAAGGAGAGGCACATGGGAATAGTAATTGGTACTAAAACTGCCTGGTCTTTCACCTCTGTTGCTGGTAACTCAACAGGTTTCCCATTTCCGTGCTTGATGAGATACTCTACTTCGGGAAAAATGTTTACGCACTCAGAGCTGTGACACACATTTCAGTGTTAACCCCATTTTGCTGAGCAGACATCCCTGCCTCAGTACAGGCACTGGTGTTCACATTATAAAAACAGATACTTTAATGCTGTGCATAATGACATAACAAGATCCCATGGCTAGAAGATGAATTTAGATAAGGTCAAATGGTAAAGCATACAAATTTCTACTGTGAGGAAATTAAGCAGTTAAACAGCTTATGAAAGGATGCAGTAAATTCTCCATGACTTCAAGTCTGTGTCAATATTGAATTTTTTCACACCTGGCTCAAATGTTCTGGGCACAAACCAAGAACTGCAGAATGAAATTCTATGGTTTGTCCTATAAGGAAAGCTGAAAGAGATGAATATTAATAACCCCTCCTGGCTTTAAAACCTACCAGTTCTTGGACCTCTGATCAGAGTGCAACTAAGACATTTGGAAGAACTCTCCAATCTATTGTTTTCAGATTTTTAAAATTTTATAATTTTGGAAACATGCTCCTTTTTTTTAGTGTTTGCTCCACTTTTTATTTTCCTGACTGTTTTGTATTTTTTTTTTTGGGGGGTGGGGGGGAATCAAACAACAAAACAAAACTCTTCCCAAAAGATCTGCTTAAACTACTAAATATTTTTGCCTACTTCAGATGCAATCCTGGTTTTATGCATTCATTATAAGATAGTACAAAGAATTTTTTAAATTGCTTAACTTTGATTTTATCCTAAAAGACCAATCAAGTAGCTTTTTCCAAAGATAATCAGGGGCCTTATTTCAGCAATCAACAGATACTTCAAGTGGAGCACGTGCTAAGCATCTCTGCAGGCATCACTTACTGTGTTAAGGATTTACTCAATGTTTGAAGAAGTAGAATCCTAAAGTTAAACTCCAAAATCCACATTTAGTTAATTTTACAAATAGTGAATACAAATCAGCTCCCTCTGACATGGCTGACCGACATTAGACCTATTCTGTTATATAACGTTGAAAGCCGATAAGTCATCCGAACTCATTTCCCCTTTGACTTCCTACAATCTAAATAAGTTAATGCATATCTTTTTTCATCACCTGTCTTTCATATGGGGGAGAGCAGAAGATAGAGATCTGTCTTACTAAAGAATCTGCAGACAATTGACTTTCCAGCGAACCCCTATAATGTATAATTCATTTTCCAAATGAGATCCTGCCAAACCTGGAGAGTTTGTGTGCAAAAACATCCTGATGTGATTAAATATTTTATTCAACAAACTGATATAATTATTATTCTCGGCCTAGTTTCCTAAGATATTGAAAATGTGTAATCATGAGATGTGTCTTCTCTTAATAACTTCTAAGCACATAGCCAATTTCAGTCGCATTTTAAGAGGAATAGGGATGTGAAATATATTCCATTCCTACAAGGTTGTTAAACTGAACTGAAGAGAAGCTTCTATTACTGCTCCACTGAAAAATGGCAACAGTATTAGACATCAGCAAACGCAAAACGTTGTGGGTATCCCAGCTCTGGGAACAGGTTTGGTTGGCATTTGCACTGTAGATCAGACAAGATCTACCCATAAGACAGAAAGCTAGTAGCTTTGCTGCTGACAAAACTATTTTCTATACAGTGATTGATAGATTTTTAAAAATATTTTTAAGACAAAAGTGTTTGTGCAGTCCCACCCTGTTGCACACCAAGCGGCTGCCTGTGGGTGCCATCCAGACTGCAGGCTAATTCCATGCAAAAGATTGCCTCTGCCTCCCAAGAACCACTGCTGCCATTCCCCGTCCCGCACTGATGAAGGGGAAGACCTGGAGTCCTCCTACTAAGCCAAGCGCTTCAACCCAGGAGCCATCATCTCTATGCCACGTCCTGTGAGCAGGTCCCACAACTAGTCTCCAGCCCTCCCTCCTAAGAAGGGCTGGACAGCTAATCACACAAGCCATAAAATCTCATGCAGCAATTTCATCACAATAATATTTGTGTTATTTTATTACATTGTTATGGCTTTGGTTTGCTGTTGGAATTCTGTGTTTCTGCCTTCTTTTTTGTAAGTGAAGTTCTGATCTGCAAGCTAAACAATATAGAATCATGCTGTATCTATAAGGAGAAAAAAGCCACTAAAAACCCACTGAATTGAAAAATGACCCAGCCTCTATGTCAAGATTTTTCCTGGAACTGATAAATACTAGATAGACTGCAAGAAAAATTGAAAATAAACTTTAAAATGTGTCTTTAATAGCTAACCAATTTGGACAGTCCTATGGAAACTTAGAAAATCAAGTTCAAACCACAGAGATTTACAATACAAAGGCAGGAAGATCAGATTCTTAGATTCTGTAAACACATAGGACAAATTATTTGTTTTGACTGAAAGATCTCCCAATATATTTTTTTAAAAAATGTTTACTTACAGAATACAAATTTGTATGTATAAAGAATAATGTACTCTTTATATCTGACATCGTCCATCTCATGTCTCTGATGAAAACCAATTGTACTATATGCCTTAAATATTTTGTCACTGGAAGTTCAGCTAGAAAAACAAACGCCTAACAATTTTATTGTTCAGTTCCTGAAAGAATTCTGGTTTTCATTAAAGCAAAGACTAGTTATAAAAGCTGCTTTTCAAAGGCTGTGTATGTTACCACAGACTGACATTAGGTACCTAAATGAAGCCCATGGTGAGAGTAAATCATGGCATATTTGCATCATCAATCACTAGATACTTGCAACCAATTGCTATGGAATTAAAGCCTCTGATAGCATCTACAGTGTGGACAGTCAAAGCATTATAAAATCGATCATTCAATCACTTTCCTGGTGCTTTTCATTAGTTAAGATGACACAGGAGTGGCTATCTCTGACATTGTGAAGCACCACGTATAGACAAGCCACAGCTTTTGTGATTCTGAGCAGGACTGGGGCTTATTGCTAAGAAACTTTAAAGATAATCTTCTATAGTAAATAAACATGCGATAGTTCGGCTGTAAAGATTTCTTTTTTTTTTTTTTAACCATATAAAGAGCCTGGTCCTATGACAAACCAGGTTGTTACCTCAGGAGTTTTGCCATTAACTTAATTGGACACAGAGTCAGGACGTGACAAATCATTCAAGGTGCAATAGCTAAGTGTATGCCCATGCTGGGTAAAAGTGTGCTGCTACTGTTTCTCTAGCCTTCCCTTTCATGTGCTGTCTGAACTAAACCTTTGCTCTACACAGTATACCTTTCTTTCACTCTCCCTTTGTAGGGAGACAACCCTGACAAGATAACATAGATCTCTTGCAATGCAGAATATTAATTGTATTGAATCATTTCCTCAAGCATCTTTATCTTAATTTTGGAAAGCGTGACCTTTCAAGTGTAGCATTAGTCAGGGTTGAGAACCCCAACATCTCCTCTGTCTGCTGTCTAAAAATTCTCTTTAAATTTTTCATGCTTATTCTCATCTGAAAGGTAGATTTTATTGAAAAGTTTGAAAGTAAATATATCCAGCTGTTCCTTAAGTTATGCAAGGTTGGAAAAAAATAAACTTTTCCTACTGTATGAAGAAGAAAAAAACCACCTTGAGTTTCTCTGCACAGCTAGGAATGCCAGCTCCATTAGATTTGGCATGTATGTTATTCTTATTCTGCAACATACACATGATTGTGCTGGGTAATAAAAAAACCCCAAAATCAGTAACAGAAAAAAAATCACTTCTGATTGCATTCACTTTCCCCAAATCCACATCCAAGTGTCATGAAACTCCCCCCCTTTTCAGATTAAATTCTTAGTTTCAGATTAAATTCTTAGTTTCTTCTATTCTCTGGGTCAGTTTCATACAACTGGTTTTAATACAAGCAGGCAACCAGGCCAGTCACTTACTGATTTCAGTTGGTTCTTGTCCTACTGGGTGGTAAGAGCCTCCTAGGAAATGCTTAGTGACTTTAACTTCCGTTGACCTCCAGGCAGCTGAGTGCTCTCACCGTCTTGAAAGACTGAGCCCCTGCATTCACAGCTTCAGATGTGGTCACAATATAACTATGAGGTGCTTTTAAAGTAGTTTTCAGGACTGCCTGTTCCTTTCTTCTGCCAGGGACATCAGTGAAGTAAAGCATCAACTTTCCGTTAAATAAAAAAGGCAAAAAAGCAGGGCTTAAGCTTTGTGTCACAGCAGGGATGTGCCACCCAGTCCTTCTGAACTTATGGGGCACCTTTGCTATCACCTGTGAGTGAAATAAAGACGGCCAACCTGGAAGCTTTTATCTCCCTAAAATACTAGAAAAAAGCCTAGCATACCAAGGGAGATGGGCCCCCCCCATGAAGCACGAAACACGCTGTAGGGCTGACCCTGCAAAGTCTGTGTCTGCCTCAAAAGAAAAAAAAAGGAAGGCGGCATGAGAAGAGACAGGGATTGTACCCTGAGACCCTATGTGTCTCCCTGCACGCGCAGATGGCAGAGCAGAGTACTTCAGCTAGAAAGGGCAAAGCAGAGCCAGGGAGAGGGTGTGGTGGGGACCAGGCATGCTCAACAGTTCTTTATTTCTACAGCTGTATAGGAAATTTTAGCTATTGGCAGTCTGCCTTGGCAAACCACACCTTGTCACCCTTTCTGAGCAGAGAGGAAAGAAAGAAGAAGAGGAGCTAAATAAGAGCCCTCTGTGGATTCAGCCACTAGTCCACTTGGAGCCAGAGGTATACCAATACCAGGTGTTTGAATACCTGCTTTGCTTTGACTATAGGCTAGACATTTCTGTTTTACCCTGAAATTGAGGAATAGTTGTTGGCCTACGTGCTGGAACAGCAAATGCTGGTAGGACTGTGAAAAGGCTAGATGCTTTCCCCTTCTCAGCATGGGAAAGAGCTCAGCTGAAGTACTCTGCCCCATTTGGACACTGCACTTCACAGATAGAGCCAAATGGAGATAGCCCTGAGGAGAGCAATGGAAATTAATCTGAAGTCCAGAAAACCTGACGTAGAAGGAAAGATTGAATAAACTGGAGTTGTTTAGAGAAAAGGATTGAGAGGAGACTTGATAACAATCTTCAGCATGTAAGGCTGCAAAAAGAAAAGGAAAGGAACAAACTGCTTTCCAGGTCCAGTATGGACAGGATGAGAAGTTATATGCTTGATTTGCAGTACGAGAAATTTGGGGAAAAGAGTCCTCTAACAAAGAGGAAAATAAAACACTGGGTAGTTTGTCTGGAGAGGTCATTATGGGTGGTATTTGAGAACAGATCAGACAAATCTCTATGACAATTGATGTTGGTTTAACTGATCCTTCCTTGGGACAGGCAGTGGACTTCATAACCTTCCTGAGATCATAGCTTGAGAAAACCCTAAATTAGATAAACTGTATGTCATGGTCACACTACAGACCCCAAGAGATCGCATGTGAATGAAGGGCAGCAAGGACTGCACCATACTGACAGGCCAAATGGATTCCTTGGCACTTCAGAGGAGGATCTTGGGTACTTATTTCAGGCCATATTGTGTGTGAAACATTACCTACTGACACTCACTCCCTTTTGCCATTTCCAAGTAATTTCAGCTTATCTGGGAGTTGATTCAGAGAATAGTCTTCCAGACACTGATAGGGCCTCACGTGGCCTCTTTTCACACGAGGGAGGAAGGGGTCTGGGAAAAGAAGTCGTATCCTCTGACCATTTATTAGAAATCACAACTATTTCTTAGATTAACCAAATTCTCTTATATCTGCTTCCAAATTTGGATTAACAAGGAACCTGAGCATCTCTACAGCAAGCAGAGCCCTGGGATGGGAAAGAGTCTGCTTCTTAGGTAGGTTAAAAAAGAGGACTAAAGAGACAGAGCCACATCCTACAGACCTCCTGAATGTGCAAAAAGGCCACCCCCAGCTCAGGTGAATCCTCTCCTCCAACCAGCCCAAAGACAGCAGGAATCCTTCCAGGAAGGGCCACCATCCTTTTCTTCCTGCTGGCCAGACAATGTCCTCACCCTCATTCAGCTCTGCAGGAAACACATTCTGGTGAGCGCTGCAGTTTAAGGAATGCAGGCATGTTAATTATTAGAGCTTCAAAAGATACAAGTTCCAGTGGGCTGGATTCCAAAGCTCTGAATGAAATGAAAACCTCATCTTAATCTCCCTTGGCCCACAGTGTGGGTTGTCAGTGGGAAAAAAAAAAAAAAAAAAAAAATTGAGTACACACAGAAGATGGTTTACCAGCACAAAACTATAGTACACAGCTTTAGGAATATGGGATTATTTTAAAGCAAAAGCTGTTGTTGGGCAGTGTTCTTTACACAGGCTTACTCTTCACTGCTGTTAAGAAAATTCAACAGGAAGATTTCAGTGTAATGTTTATACTGCTCTCGTTAAAACAGATGTAAGAACATCTCCCCCTTCTCTAGCGTGTGTTTGGAGTTCACATTTCAGCTCCTGTGCTGTGACCATGCTATGTAATGGGTGCCACCAAGATTCTGAAGGCCTTAAGCAAAAAAGTGTAATTTCAAAATATTTCAGAACTGAGTTCCTCTACCTGTAGTTTCCTATCTTTCCCCACTGTAGTTTCTTGCTGTTTCTCCCCTTTTGCATGAGAGTATGTAAAGCTATTATTCTGCTGCTTGCCTCCCTCTCTGACTTAGGAAGCCTGTGAGAGAAGCAAGAAAAATATCAGATATGTTCATCCTCTGGCTGCTGAAAAGCTGTGATTCTAGGTGTTGGAGGCAGGAAGGGTAGCAAAAGTATTTCTCCACTTCTAGCTACTCAGATAAGACAGCACAATCCAAGTCAGACGTTCAGAATTTAGTTTGTCCTCCCCAGGTTCCTACTGTGATACACATGGACAAAATAAGCTTGTTTAGATTATGATTAAGCATCAGATGGCTCATGTAGTTAAACATTGGATCAGATGATACTAAAGAAATATGAGGTGTGTGCACAGAAGGAAAGAAAGAATAATTCTCTCATGAGAGCTTGAGAGCCCAGCCACCATCACAGTTGAATACTGTAGAAAATAGTAGAATCTCATTCTATACCCGAAAAAGTATTTTTCCATTGAGTGAGAGTGGAAATCATGTGAAGATTGACTCAGCCATAGAGGCATGCCTCCTCTCTAGTCCAGGCAGAGACACAAACTTCTCCTTGCTAGCCCACTGGTGCAAGCTGTCTGAACGTCAGAAGGTGCAAATCTCCAGCTCTTTCTACTCTTTAGACACTCAGTTTGTTTTGTGAACCACAGAGGTTAAATAATTGCTATTTCTAAAGGTTAAAATCTCTACTATTCACTGCTAGCATGTGACATTTCTCCTCCTCTCATGATGGCTGCAGCATGTGTCTGAATGGATTTGGCACAACTTAAAAGTCAGAGCTCCTAACTCTAGTTCTGTTTCTTACTTGCTGGATGGTCTGGGGCAAGTCACTTCAATCCTCCATGCCTCAGTTTCCCCACATGTGAAATGGAGCTAATGATACCTCTCTAAAACCTCTGGAAATGGATGACTGAAAAGTTCTAGATACTATTATTAGCTTATTTCCCCAGCAGTTCTTCAAATTGCATGGGACCCTCTCACAAAAATACAGGTAATTTTTAAAAAGTCAGGAAATTTCCCGCAGTTCAGACTCTAAGCAGAAGAAATAAGGTCCAAACCTAAGAATCTGTCTAGGGAGAATCTGGAGTTTCTCATTTAATTAAAATATAGACAGCTAACGCAAACTCCACTTCTTACCTTGCTGATGTGACTAATTCACAATAGTTCTCCAGCACCCAAAAAAGGCAGGGTTTGCTGTGAGTGGGCAAAAGAAAAGTTAGAGGGAGGTCTCTCTGGGATCTGTGAAAAACATGGATATTATGCTCTCAACATGTTCCAAAAACATCAAGGATGAAAAATTGCATTTCAATATAGCCAAGAGTTCAAGTACTATAAAAGCACCGTTAAAATGTACATTTGTATTGCATCACTGAGGCAGAGCATCAAAGGATACACACTAGAGTTTTACTTCGCTGACTTTAATATAGGCATTGCTATATCCTGGCTGCGCTAAGACTATCTCTTTATGACTTTGCGTTTACTGTCCAAATACATACATGAAGTGCTAGAAGTTGTTTCAGCGGACTGCACTCTTATAAAAATAGTAGCGGATACTTTGTATTTGACAGGATAATTACCTACACAATTATGAATGAGTATGCAATTGTGAAAATGAAAAAATTAGGCTTCACAATTACCAGTGCAGGCTTTATAGTAGGGCCAAAATGGAAATCTTCTGTTCCAAAGTGCAAATCTGTGCAGTCTGGATTAAACAGCATAGGTAATCAACAGCTGATGGTGGTAGTTGTGTGGACTCACCAAAAGAAAAGGACAAAAGCACCATTTTGGAAACATATTACACATCTGCTGTTGTGCACATAACATTGAAAATCAGGAAATAAACCAAATCAAATCTGCCTTCTCTTATGGGAAAAAGTTTGAACCAGGGTTTTCAAGCACACAAAATATCTCTGATATTCACTGCAGTACTGCATCCTGAAATGCCCAAGTCATTTTCAGTAGAATTTCCTACAAAATTGCAGCCTGTGTGAGCGTTCTTTTTGTGTTCACCTGTGTATTCATTCCAACAATTTTTTCACGGTGTTTCCAACCAGCTTCTAACACTGGTAGAATTGTGAAAGATAGCTGAATTCCTCCTCCTTTTTTTCCTGAAAACAGACAGATGGGTAGAGATGCTATCAGAGTCCTGGCTCTGAGAAAACTTGCAGTTGTGAGTTCAAGATATGAGACAAGCCTCATGGGAGAAAACCCTTATATAAACACCCCAATGATGGGAAAAGCTTTGCCTGGGGCTCACATCCTCTTAGATAGTGAAAGTCAATCACCCATGAGACAAAAAACCATAGGAAACCAGGCTTCATTAGTTCTGCTGCCACAAAATTACTTGTTTAACAAAATGGCTATTCCAGGATTTTTGAAGAAAATCACTGAAGTGTAGGCATGTGCAAGTCTGGATTTTTTTTTTCCTTTTTGGCTAAGTGCTTCTTTTTATTAAACTATAAATTGTGTACCCAACTCACCAAGAAACACAGTCTTACTGCCGTAAATAAGAAGACAAATAAAATAGCGACCTATGAAGCACACAACATGAGAGTTGAGCAAATGTTTGCACAACCAAACCATGACACAAATCTGCTGAAAACAACAAGGAATGAACAATCTAAGCTACTTGCCTACTTTGCCAACAAGTGATTTTTAACAAGTAAATCTTTAGCAGAACATGGAGGGGAAAAAAAAGCCAAAAATCAAGCTATTCAGAATTTTCTTTTCAGCAGTATATTTTGTTTTAAATTTTCAGCAGTGGTCTTGCATGCCAAAACATCTGAAACAAGATTTATTATCAGTGAATTTTGAAAACGCAGCTAAAAAACCCAAGCCTATTTTGACATCTCATAGCTGGTCAACTCAGAAATGAGGTATACAAGATCTTTAGTGATTTTATTTTTAATCATGGATTGTGTGTATACTTTTTGCTTCTTGGAGTTCTCACTCGGTTTGGGGAGGAAATTTAGTCACAAAAGTCCCTCTGTATTCTTGACAGTAGGCACTCTTCAAACACTAAAGCGAGTTACAAAACTGTCATAATCTGCCCATCAGATTCTGGATTTCATACATACACACAAAATACCCTCAACACCCTGGACATCTTTTGCTATTGTGATTGCACCAGCATTCACAAAAACAACCTATAGACTTTGGCCAGGGTCAAGGAATTGAATATTTTGGGTTCCTCAGTATTATCAGGCTGAAAAAGTAAGGCTCAGCAGCTTTCTTCCCTGGTGGTCTGTTAGTGTGGATTTATACTGGTTTACATTTTTCAGGTCTGCTTCAGGAAGCAGGCTACAGACTTTAAAAAAAACAACAACCCAAGTTCACCTCAAACCAAGTGGCCAACAACCATAAGCCTCACCGGGCTCTGGCTCAAAAGCCTCAGAAAACAGGGAGGGTGAAGGTGGCAGCAGTCCCATATGTGAAATATACACATTGGTACGGACAGAGATCCATCCACTGCTCTGGAGAGCAATTGCTTGAAGGATTTATTCATTCTCTCACACCTTTCATGATTGCACTTACTCCTTTTTTACTTTTTCATCCCGTCTTTGCAAAGAAAGTATAGTTTGTAAAGGGTTGCAGTCATGCAGACATGGATCAAAACAAGTTCCTTAGTTTAGTCCCTTGTCTTTATTGCTCCCAGTTAGTAGGATGACAGGAAAACACTTCTTAGCTATAGCCAGATTAAAACTTCTGTAGAATAATATTTTCTTTACTCTTCTTAAGCCCCACTTAAATCAACTTTTTCCCTTTACTGTTTTGTTTAAATCCTCCTTTTTTCCCGTGTCCCTTTCATAAGTAAAGTCCCCATAACCCTTCTCTTTGCACCTTAAAAGTTGATTCAGTTTGCTACCTCCTTCCTTCACTTTCTGTGACATTGGAACCATTTCCAGATTATTCCCCTACCATGAGACTTGCTTTATATGTCTTGTCACAACTTCTTCATATCTAATTTTCAGTTCTCTCCACCCAGTTTTATTTGACTGGAGCAACAACAGAATGCAGGAGGTAACCGAGCATCACACTGGAATGAGGAGAAACACTGATCTTGGGAAGACAATGAACATCCTCTAAAGAAAGAAATACCTGCTTATTTTTTCTAGCTTGGCATGCTATAACTATTCTCTGCCTCTCATAATGCTCTGCCCCGAGAGCAAGTTTCCATGTCCTGGGCAGAGCTAACTGGTATCACTCCAATTAAGTGCAATTTTGTATTTAATTGAGATGTTTAGATAGGGGATTTTAACCTGGGCCTTTTGAATCCCAGACAATTACTGATTCTTAGATGATATATAAATACCTCTCTTCAGTGTTTATGGATCATTCATCAAGCCATTTTGTAATTACTTTACATTCTTTCTTTTCTTATTTTAGTATCTTTGGTGAACTTCACTGATATGTTCCCTAATCAATTTGTCTGTAACTCAGTGGTTGAGTCACCATCCCCGGAGGTATTTAAAAGACGTTCAGACGTGGTGCTTAGGGACATGGTTTAGTGGTGGACTTGGTAGTGTTAGGTTAACGATTGGGCTCGATGATCTTAAGGGTCCCAACCTAAATGATTCTGTGATTCTATGATTCTAAATGGCTAATTAACACCAGAACCCTCACCAGCTAAACTCTATGGCACCTAAGCATCATTACTGTAAGTCCCTCTATTTTTTAAACCATGTTGATGCATACATTTAAGCTGATTTCAAAATTTGTATACTGCATATTCCATGGTCCCCCACTGATTTAGTCATTATGTAAAAATAACACAGTCAAATGTGATGAGGTCTGTTAGTGACATATACAAGGGCTATGACTGGAATAGAAATAGCTATATGAAGGCACATGTTCATTGAGAAGAGAAATGATCTGTAAGAGTCAGGCACCCTGGGAAACACGAATTAAGGGGGTAAGTGCTCCAATGCAGATACCTGATCCTGCACGTTCCAGGCTATCTGGGACCTTGATCCTCTGATTCCTGCCTCCCCGCCCCCCGCCTTGTATCTCTGTAAATAACATTTCTGAATATGAACCACCCTGCATCTGGCACAGTACTGCTTATGCCAAGCTGACTACACCCTTCCCCTGGGGCGTAAGGTCATGAATCATTATAAACACAGCAGTATAGGAATTTCACACCTTCTAAAATGGTTGTTTACAAGTAATAGCACTGATTATTCCAAAAACATTTCAGGAAAAAAAGGGGAAAAAAGTTAATTAGATACGCAGACACAGTAATTAGATTGTAGCCACTACCAGTTATCTCTTTACCCAGCAGTCTAAGTCTTCCTTTATTCTTCTTCTGCTTTTTCTCCAAGGAAGCTTAACCCCCTGCAATCCTACCGAGGAGAGAAACATAATTTAAATACCCTGACCCTGCAGCACAATTCAGTTCCTTTCCTTGCTCCCCAGGGAGAAACAAGCCAAGAGGGTAACTTGTGGGGTATTTCATTTTGCTTACTAGCTTGAGACTAGTCAGACTTGGAGACTATCCAAACTATTCAGTCTTGTAGCCCTCCCTTATGCAATTGCTCCAAGCACAATCCCACAGGGAGCAGGCTGTCGGAAGACATCCAGCACTCGTGAGCCTGTGTGTCCTTTCGATGTGTGGCATGGATGGCCAGCCATCACCCAGAGACACCATCTGGGAAGAGGAGAAGAGCAACTTCCCCAGCCTCCCTGTTCCAGCTGAGTAGAGATCAAGGGCAGATGATCTGCAGCGCACACAGCTAGAGTAGAGAAGCAGTTGCTCAATCACACTTCCAACCTGGAGCTGCCACTTCTCAGCTGAGATGCAAGGACGCTGGTCTAACCAAAAACCCGCTGTAGCATCCCCACGCTACAGTTTGTGTTTCTTTCCACTCCAGTTTAGCTGCAAGTACCACCATACTTAAAGTGGGAAGCCAACCATTTTCTATCTCCCCATACAGCTGTTCACCCCCAATGTGGGGTTGCAAATAACACACACAAACTCCTTGTAGCCCTGGAAGCGTGTGTGCACCACACACTGAAGTACAGCGATTCTCACCGTCGTCTCACCCCTCTGTGCAATCAGCCGTACAACATTGGACAGGGTAGGGTCTACATGCCACAAACAAATCTCTTTCCCTCACTCTTAGTCTTTTGGAAACAAAGATTACTTATGGGCTCAGGCTTTCTACATTTAGAAAATTCTCTTTAAAGCTGAAAACTCCACACAGGGACTTTCCAGACCCTTCAGAGCTATTGGAAACAGCAAAAGCATGTGTCCTCCTCCACTCTCACCAGTGAGATATTTAGGAGTTCCTTTGGGCTCATCTTAAAAATACCCAAGGCACAAAAATAAGTCATGCCTGAAGGTCAGTTAAAATGAAATCTTCCAAATGGTGTTGAAAGTGCCCCACTAGATGCAGCTGAGAGTAGGGGCTGGGATTTATTTCCCAACACCTTTCACATAGCTCAGTCAGTACTTAAGCCAATGGCAAGGGGGAGCCAGGGAAAGATTCCGGAGGGTCAGATATTGCAGATCTATTCCTTTCTGTGTAGAGATGTGGACAGACTGACTGAAATGGTGACAGCGTGCCTAGCACAACAAGGTCCTGCTCCATGACCAGAGATCCATAAAACACGGTTACAGAAAACAACAGCTACCCCTTCCCTTGCCATTCAGTCATAGGATGGGTCCGGCTGCTGTTGAATTTACAGGTTCTCTGCAAAGAAGGCTGCTATGGCCTGGCTGCCCCACCAGTGCTGTCATCTGTAGCTGGAATATAGCACATGGGGGACTGCAGGCACGCATGAATTTCAGATTTCTATTTCTTCCTACAAATTAAACACTTTTATAGCTATATTTCTCTAAAGATATTCTGGGCATTAGTATTTGTTCTGCGCAGCTGTGAGAGGCTTCTTTGACTTCATATAGAAGTTACATCTGCTATATTCACCATCTGCTATATTCACAGGAAAGTGTAATATATAAAAATAACATTAAGGTGGAGATAGGAGCTGCCTAAATGAAAACAGAAGATTAAAATCCTTGTTCTGGGGCAGAAGAAAGTCATTAATTTTAGTGGTTGCTGCTCGCTAGCAAGTTTGATTATTTTATGGTTCCCATCTCTTTACCCTTTCCTGTTTAATTATTCTCCCTTATCAGTCATTTAGAGACTAAGGACCTTCAAGACTGGCTTAATTCAGTCTTGTCCTCTTTTATGTTTTCTTGTCAAGACTGCTGTTATCTACTTGTTCTTCCATCTGTGGCTTATTTGTTCTGCCAAGGCTTCTCTTTGTCAGCTCCCCAAGGTCATCTCTGGGACATCTTCCATATGTGTAACTCCATTCAAAACCAATAGCTCTCAGGTCACCTGCAAAGCCCTTTGCCTTTTACAAGGCCTTACCTCACATCTCTACCCGCTCACAGAAAATCACAGTAACTCATACATAAACTGAATGTGTTAAAAACTGATGTTCTTATTCCTCTGCCTATTTGGCAGTCCTTGAGCTGTGGTTTTCCTGGAGGAGGAACTGTATTCTTCAGCTATGTCTAGACTGGTCAAACTAATAGTGTCTGAGCACAGGCCCACCACAGTCACCCATCTTGCTGAATTGGTAGCATGGTCTCTGGCATGATTTTAGCTTAGGCCAGCTAACTCTCTTCCAAGCATTACATGGGCACAGTTCAAGTTTGGACATTAGATTGGGCCAGGGACTGTTCCCAATAAACAGTTAACAGGTCCGGTGTTGTTTGGGAGAGAAGAGCGTTTAGATGTACGGACGTGAGCTCTGCCATGTCAGCATGGAGCCGGCTGACATCCTACCAGACACTACTGTAAATGTCAGCCCTTGCAATAAGGACTGCTTGAGATGTGTGTAGTGCCTATCCCTCTGGGGATCTCAGCCATGACTGAGATCTCAGCTTGCTGCCTGAACCTCAAGAACTAAACAACGGCTGTATTTTGCCATTTCTAAGATTTTATGAGCGCATGAGAAGATTTTTGCCTCCCCCCTGCCAATTACTTGAGTATCGCTTTCTTAAGGCACAGGGACACCTCACTTAACACTGTTGGGAGAAAAAACAATCCAAATCTTCTTTTCACATGAGAGAAGCCAAGAGGAAGGATCAAAAGTCTCTGCACTTCCGCTGACCTCCTTAAACCATCTGAATTATCTTTACTGATTCAAAGGTTAACAGGGAGTAGCCAAGTCCGCCAGGGTCTTCATCTCCAAACCCTGCCTGTGAACACTGGGGGTTCCTCGTAAGGGACCATGCTGGGACAGTGGGAGCTGGAGAGAGCCTGACTCCAGAAGAGCTGTGCTGCAGCAGAAAGGAGGGTCCTGGGGAGGTACAGAGCCTCTCAAAGAGCATCCTGAAGACAAGGCAGCTGGAAACAAGTTGCAACAGGGAAGGGCAATGTGTGAGGTAGCGACTTAAGGCAAGGAAGAAGCAACAGAACTGGCAGCTGCAGAACTTGCACAGTTCACAGAAGGCCTTCCCCATGCTCCCTTCTCATGACTCTGGAGGGAGCAGGGTGTCAAAGACCCCCTTGGTGTGATTGCAGATAAAGCTGTTATTCCCTCCTATAAGGCCCCTCTCTGAGTCCAGGGAGGAGAAGGAGAGATCAATAGGAACCTGGGAGGTTGTCTTCTCTCTCTTATGGGGCATTAGAAAGGAGAATTTGGTGGCAAAAGCCACAAGCGAGAAAGCAAGAACGTTTGTGCATGTCCTCTGCTGTCAACAACAGACACTTATAGCTTGATGCCATTCTCAGGCCAAGCATCAGGTGCTGGAAGGCAAAGACTGATGCCTCGTAGAGTGGTCATCTTGTTCCTTGCATGCCTCTGACAATAGCACATGGAGGTTTTGCTGTTACTTCGTTTTAGGGGCAATAAAAACAAATAGGGACAAAGAGAGTGTGTGCATATTCTTAACTAGATTTTGTTTTTAAACGAGAAAAAACCAGCAGAGTAATTCAAATCTCTCTTAACTGGGATTCCTAGTCAAAGCATGGCTACATCATCCTTTCCAACCTGGCACAGAGCTGAGCTCTGAGATCTTCCAAACACCATTTCTTAAACCCTTCCACCCTATGACTGCAATACAGTCAATATTTAGGAGAGAGATTTACAAAACAATATTTACCCATGTCCTCATTCTGCCACAATTAAACACCATTTCCAGAGTTGTGCTGAGATCACTGATGGTATCAAGTGCAAACAGGACAGTAAATTATAAAGCCATGTTAGCATCATTCGCGTTTAAAAGGCACAAAAATGCACACATACATGCACTCATACATATGCAATTTTGCCAAGCATTAAGACAAAGTTATTTTTAAGCTTCTGTCAAATAGATGCATGACTGTTGTGAGGATGTTTATATATTTAAAATGTCTAATATTATTTCAGATATCTTCCTCTTAAATCTCTACTTTTTATTTTTAATTATTTTTCCAAATAAGTTTTTAAATATTCATAAAGGCTAAACACATTTAAGGTCTGATAACATTACGCTCAGGTAAGTTTGAAGAGTCACTGCTTTTTCGGGGATGCTACTCTTACTAGTGTGCTGGGATCCACCCTCATAAATCTACACACACACGAGTAGCTTTCCTCTACTGCAGCCAACAAGAATATGCAAACAAGTCAGGCTCGCATGCAGAACAAGTTGTGAGGGCTACTGTAGGGGCCCCAAGTTTAGGAAGTATTCTTTACACTACCAGTCCTGAAGTGAGTAGAAAGGCTGTTTCACTGGGTTTCTCTGGGGAAGTTCATGGCCTCTGCATTTGACAGATCAGAATAATACTGCTGCTCCATTCCTGAAGTGCTGATGCAATATTTTCACTAGAACTCTCGCAGAGAAAGTCGAAAGGAAAAAAACCCCTAGATTAAATTTCAGGGACAATAAATCAAAGCAAGAATGCTTAAAACCACTCAAATGCAATTGCTTTTCTGCATAGATATTACCTTGCCATCCCATAATACGAAACCCATTTGTTTTTACTGATGCAGAACCTTGTTGTAGAAATGTCATTACAGCAAGAGGCAGCATCAGGGAGGATATCAGGTTTTCCTTTGGATTTATGTCTTGGAAGGTGGACATATCTGCAGTGATCCAAAACACGTGCAGGCAGTGTGTGACAACATATCCTAGATGTGTTCACTGTTGTCACAGCAAGCTACCTTCACTGCCTTTCCAATACTTTCACAAGGAAGTAGACCCATACGAAAAAAAAACATTTGCTATGTGCAAAATAATTTATAGCATGAATGTATGAGAAAATGTCCGGAAAAGATCTAAACACGCAAAGGAATTATATATATATTTATAGTTTTAAGAAACGAACTTGTCATGTCCTTCCAAGGTTCTTTGGCCCATGTTCAGCATCAAACCGACCATTCAGCTGAAGGCACTGCCAGTGAAACAACAGAGGGTTCAACTGCATTTAGAAAAAAATTGTAAACCCTCTCTTAAAAACCAACCAACCAACCAACCCACCCCACCCCACCATGGTAAGAGTGACATTCACAAAACTGATATCTCCTTCAGTCAGTTAAACCTCATGGAAATAATAAAACCTTACCAGAAACTCTGAAATTTTGCCTCAAGCAGAATGTTTGAAAGAGCGGAAATCCAAAGATCCCATGATATCCACAAGAGACTTGATTACAGTCAGTGATGTTATGCAGCAGGTGCTCAAACACTGCAGTAACAGGTCGGAGCGTTCACGTGCAGGATGGATAAACCACTGAGAAACACAGTCCCAGACATGTCACCTTGTGCAGCAGAACATCCCAGATTGCTTTGCTTTGAGGTAGAGAGAGGGCTGCTACAAGCAAGAGAAGTGCGTGTGTGTATTTGTGCGTGCTTGCACACATACATGTTAGGGTGGTCTGCAACATCTGTGGTAAGTTAGGTAGTTGGTCTCACCCAATCAAAGCACAAAACTCGTTATTATCCAAGAGAGTGAGGCACTCATAAGAATATAATAGACACAGCATGCCAGGGAACAGGATAAGCAAAGGCTTAACCTCAAGAGATTGAATCTTTCTCCAAGATGTTCAGGAAACTTGGAAAAATCCTACTGACCTCAGTGTCAATCCTCCTGATTAACAGTTTGCCAAAAGTTTGCTATAGTTCTGATTAGGAACATCTCAGAACCTGAATCATATCTGACAACTGTTTTTGCAGTAAAACAGCATGTGCAGACGGAAGCGAGTATCTCGCTGCCTGTGCCATCTCTGAATGGTGTCACAACACGGCGCATTCTCAGTACTATCAGTTTCATTTCATTTTATGGACCTCACTTCTTAAATTGTGTCTATAGTCCTTTTTTTTTTTTTCTTCCCCCATGAATTTATACAGGACTCAGCTTGAAGTTCTGTTGAAACTGCGTAAGTTATTCTGTATCGATTCTTTTGAACTTGCTTTGATCGCCTATCAGCCTTCTTAGAGATTACTACAGCAGTAAAAGTCCTTGTGGAGCACAGACCAAATGCAAGACAATCTTCAGCTACAAAAAAACCCCTCTGCTTAGCATGACAGTTAGTTATGCTAGTTTTGTAGTTACAGGTTACAAAAATTATCTGGTTCCAGCAGCTTGTCAAGCTTGCGAACTACTTGCCTGTTTTTCTCTTGCAAACAGAAAATGCTGACTGGCTGAGGCTGTGTTCACTATGCCTGGTTTTAGGACTGCATAGAATTTACAGTCAAATTACAAGCCTCTAAAATAGGAGGTGATAGTGTTGACAACAGCAAAACCTGAACAGGGCAAGATGGACTGCTACAAATAAAACAAATCAAAAAATTGTAAGTATGGCTGGAGTGTTCCCAAACAGACACAATCACTCAGACCATATGGGCTGTTAAAAGCCCTACAGTATACTGGCGTTTGTACCTACAGTTTGGTTCCTTCAATTTTGGGCTATTGCCAAGCTGTGACTTACCTTTGCTTTCCAGCTGCATCTGTTACTTGTGGTTAGTCTGCCATCTCTCTCTGGCAATGTAGTAGTTTGGTCTGGTTATTTACTGCTCAATCCTCTGCTCAAGGGAAGACTTGTGCCTTCCTGCCTGATGAATAGTGCTAATCTTTTTTTCCTTGTTTCAGCCGTTCCACGGGGACCATCATCACCATCTCTGGGCTGCTGTTCTCCCTTCACAGCCTCAGGTTTCTGGCAAAGGCTTACGGTCCTCTTTACCCCCCTTAAACATAAAGGTACTTGTCCTCTGTCTCATCCACAAGGGGCTCAGCCAAGGCAGAGGGAAAAATGTCCTTTTTCCACCCCTTGAAGTAGCTCTCATCTCACTACAAATTACATTTTTCATGTTGTTGTTAGCTACTCTCTACACTAATTGCAACCTTAAGGTCCTTCCTAGCATCCTTCCCACCAAGAACTCATAGAGAAACCTTAAAGAAGTGGGGAAGAGAGATTACAGGGAGTGGAGGAAGGGGCACTACTACTGGAAAGGGACAAAATGAAATTGCCACGGGGCAGAAGCACGCAAAGAACTATAAAAATCAGGGGTGCTTTTCCAGGGACCAAAGGTCACAAAACTGGCAGAGACCTGAGAGAAGATCACATAAAGATGGGCAAGCCAACCCTGTGCCAGAGAAGCTAGAGAGAGAAACACAAAGGTGGTTTCCACAATTTCAGGATCACCATTTCAGCGAGCAGAAAGCCCTGTGGGTTTGCAGAAACTGAAAATTAAGCAGGACAAGAGGCTTGGAGGTGGATGGAATGATTGCACTTAACACAGAAAGAATATGATGCTCATTTAGAGATGACAGTGGAAAAGAGCTAAATTGTAGGGGTTAAATTCTAAATGTGACTTGCAAAATTTAGCTGCTTCACTTCAGCAGTGATGTCACTAATAGGCTAACTCGCAAGTTTTGAAGATTTTCATGCTATTAATCCCAGTTTTCCATTGCAAGGCTCTTGGCTGGCATTTCTTTGCCTGGTGCATTACACTGATTTTTGGCCAAGAACTGTTGTAGTTGACTCACAGGTCACTGAGGTTTAAAATAAATAGGAAAAAAAATGTAGAAGAAGGGATATGTGACATCACTGGTGATTAAAAGGTTCTTGGTGTGTTTTGAGAAAACATTCAGGTTAGAGTAAACTGCAAACAGAAAAATGGACTTTCATACTTATGTCAACTTGGAAAACAGTTCTATACAGAAAGTAGAGTTAATTATCACAGATTTCTGATCCCAAACCACTCTGTTCTTGCAGAGACCCAATTTAGGTTTAGATCAGTATTAGTGGATTAAATTTGTAATAGGTCTTTTATCTACCCCAGTACAGAAGGGCAGTGACTCGCTTACTTGCGTTGTCCCTACCCGGCATCCTTGTCTTGCTCAGTGAGCCAGCCTGAATCCACAAACTTACTTTTCTTGCCTTAACAATGAAATCAAAAGTGTGAAAGAAGTGAGTGAAAGGGTAAATGATATAAAGATAGTAAAACAAACAAACAAAAAAAGCCCAACAAGACTGCTGTTGTTTGTTTAAAGAGCAGAAACAAACCTACTTAAGATACAGTATATTATAAGCTGCTCCTAAGAGTAAGGATGCCTCCATTTTCAGTAAGGAATTCTAACTTAGCATGCTGCCAAGGGTTATGAATTTTCAACTCATTTGCTGAAAACCAAATACAGTCACTAATAATGACTAGACCTTGGTCTTCGAAGGATGTTAATAGTTAAAAAAAGAACCCTCTGCTACTACATTCAGCCTATAAAGGATTACTCTTTTATTAGTGTAGCTGAGGGATTAGTAGAAATGTTTGTCTAATAAATGCAGCTACTATATTTGAGCACATGCCTGAATAAGCTACTTGTTGATTGAAACCTATCTATTTATAAGTACTTCTGAATGGTGCAAAAACTATCTATATTGCAGCATTGCAATGGCTTTTGCATAACAGTAAATACTTTATTGCCATTCACATTGTGAAATTCACCTCATTTGCCAGTTTTATTTCTGAAACCTAGTATGTAAAATGTACGGGATAGACTTTCCTGCATCTGGCCTGATTTGCTTATGACTTTTTAGCTCAAAAAAAGTGTTACTGATTTGGCAGTTCTCAACAGGGGATAGACACATCTTTTATATGCACTTGTGTACATAAAACACCTTCAGAAATGCAAATTAAAGCACTTCTTAAAGTGCTATCCATCTCTGTATTAATTCAAGGTAACCATCAAAATTTTGTGATAAAATAAAATAATTTCTAAAATTCCACTCTCCATTCTTCAGCCCTAATACAAAGTCAATCCTATTACTATTTGAATTTAAAATGCCTCATAAATGGATGAAACCACAGTTTTGTAATGGCAGACATCAATGGAAATTTCTTATGTGAATAAAAAAATGAAAACAACATATGGTAAAATATATCTGTTTACATATTTTAAACCTAACCAGTAGACCAGCAATAAAAAGCTCTCTGGAAAATGGAGTTGAAACAAAGAAAGGAAGAAGTTCAGAGTTAAGGCAGACAGTGTTCAAAAGTATTTAATTATGAAAGCAAAGCTTTTTTTCCCTGAACTACAGTGAGCATTCACAAAGTCTCTAGTTATTGCCTGTTAATAGGACTTTGAAAATAGGGACTTTGCATGAGTAATGTGGGAGAGATTGAAAGGCTCTGGCTGGTTTTCTGAGAGTGCTTAGCACATTCACTTCTAAAGTCAGGCGCCTTTAAAGATTTCTTCAACAGTACACCCAAAATAACTAGTCATTTTTGAAAAGGAAGACTATCAACCCTGTAGTCAGCACTTAGATCTTAGTGGCAAGCACACTAGAAATGCACAGATAGGAGGCTGACATATGTTCCAGTCTGTAATATGCACTTTCATGAGATGTACCTTCCCGAAAACGTACCTCTATCACCTTCAGAATTAACAACTCTTTCTATAACACACACACAATTATATATATGTATATATGTGCATGTTTATACAAGTATACATATAGGTATACATATGTGCTTACATATATACATCCACACACAATATAAACAAAAACAATCAAATTAATTTCTTGAAATAATTTTTGAAACACAAAACACTTAGTTTCAGTAATCACACTGAAAACAACTCCATACAGTTGATGGTAATTTTTTCCTCTTTAGAACAAGATTTTCCTATCAAATTCCAGTTTACTTTTAAGTTCAGAGAACCCAAGTTGTACACTATCAGCTGTCACCTTTTTCCTATTTCGTACACACTTCTGGTACAGAGCTCTGCATGAATGCAGATGAAGAAAAGTTAAATACTTGTATATTATTTGAATTTGTATTACTCTGCAAACAGCATGAGTTTTTTTAGCTTCCTCTTATCCCCTGAAATACATTATGTCCATCTGTACTGTCATTCATACAGTCATTGAAATGGAGACAGAAATACTGAACAGAAGAGCTAAATCAAAATAATTTCAAAATGACTTTATACCTTCTTGGGCAGTACTGCTCCAAAGCAGGATAAAATTAATACCCGTTTTTTTCTGTCTTATTTATTTTGAAAATAATTAGAAGTGTAGTTTTAACCAATGTATGTACATATCCGAAAGCTAATCTCGTAAATGTATCCTCTGTATTTGCATATAAGCCATACACCATTTTTAGATCTGAAAAATTATTTCAAGCTTTATTTCTTTCCAAGGCACTTTTAGACAGAGCTGTGCATGAATGATGGGATGAGAGCTGCCTGCCTTTCTGAATGTACCAGTCAGTCTGGTGGAAGGAACATCAAGGATGATGTGACATGGAACACAACATTTACTGGCATTTATTCGGGATGACCTGCCTGACTCAGCGTGGCCTCACCAGCCCTAAAAACATTCACTTCTGCTCGTGAGTAATGTCCCAACCCAAGAAAACCTTTTAGCACCACACCCGGCTGTGTACGCTTCCTCTGAGTAGACACAGCCCTCGGGGTGAATCAGGAGATCTTCCCTTGGTTCTAATCACCGGTAGCTGAAAATATATCATAGGTTGAACCATATTAAGTCAAAGACATATAAACAAACCCTCTTAGGCCATGGAAATAAATTCTTTCTCATACATCATACTTCCTTCAAGATTTACTGGCTTTATACTCATCTTCAAAATTCTGAGACAGTTGCGTTCCCTGTCTGGGTAGGCAGAGGTTGAAAAATTCTAGACTCATCCATTTTACCTCTACTTCACACCAAATTAGCTCTAATGGCAGACAGATGACAAAATGGGTAATCCCTAATACTTCTAAAGTCAAAAAAGAAAAAAAGATTGGAAGTACGTGAACTTCTGCTGTGAACTGTAAGCCATACCTGCGAAATATTGCTTAATTGAGTCCATGCTACAATAAGTAATCTTATCATATAGCTGTATACAGAGCACTTGAAAATAACATAGATATTACGGATGTATTTGTAGGTGTGACAACTACATCGGGAAAGGACTGTCCAGTTTTGCTAAACCCTCAAGGATTCTGCAGTTGTCATGGGAGTGATTTGAGCAAAAAACATCCCCATGTTAGAAGACAGATGCTCCCCATAAGATGGAGATCTGGAAAGTCTGCAGTCTGTTTAGGAAAGGTTCCTTCCTCTTTCCATACTAGCGTACTAGCAAGTTTTTTTGACAGCCAGAGCTTTTATAGTAACATTGTCTTCATGACAATGGTCTCCTAGAGCTATTCTGAACCAAATGCTGCTGGCATGAGTAGAGAAAATGAGTACAGAAAATGAGTACCATACAAAACTGAGGTGGCTTTTGTGTCTGTAAAGTTTTAAAAGGCCCCTGTGATGAACTCCAAAGAAGCAGTATAGGCTCACCTTGTACCTGAGGAAAATGAAAATGCCTCCAATACAAAGAAAGAGGAAGCAAGAATTTACCTGGTTAAGAGATTTACATCAGGCGTTCAGTCTCATGGATGAAGTGGCTGAGATCATCTGGGATGGTTATCCGTTTTGAAAAGCCAGTGTCTCCTGAACGCTGAGCCAGCTCCTGCCTCTCCATCCTCCACACCACATATATTGTCTGTATGTATTTAAATTGTGTATTTTTAAGTCTCTGCCGACATTTCCCCTCTATTACATTAATTATGACAGGAAAATTGGTGTGCTGTCATAACACTAGCCATCCCACTCTTCAGGAACACAAGTGTCTGTGGATAGTAGGCTTTCCCTGTGTTAGGTGAATGTACAAAGTTGTTTATATTCCACACATTTGTTAAGAGAGGGAAGCTCAAACGAGGAAAAAATCTGTGCTGAGAAAACACGTGAAGTACTGCAGGGGAGAGATATTGGAAGAGCAGAATGACTTTTTCATGTGACCACCTTAGGCAAAAAACCAAAAATTATTTTCAAAATAAAAAAATCAAAAGGGAAAGGAGATAAAAGCCTTCTCACAGACCTCTCTAATATCTACATGAAATGCTAACTTCCCACCTAGCATTATTAAATGCTAGGCAGAAGCCATTACACAAAAATGAATGCAGCTTCATGTTCTGCACCTCCAAACTTCAGTTATAAAAGTGTCTTAGGTAAACTCAAAGGAAATTATTTTCTTTTAAATCAAGAGAACTGAATTCAAGTCTCATGTTTTCAAGTTGATACTGGGATATAATTCTGGTTTAATATTTGCCATAAGATCACAAGAAAAATGGGAGATTTTTCTGCCACTGAACAATTCCACACCTAAACCCTTTCTTCCCAAGAAAATTTAGTGCTGGGAACAAAATAATAGTTTTAAAGATTTTTTTCTTTTCCTTTGTGAATAAGGTAAATCGTATCAAAACATAATTATAAAAAGATAGTAGTGGTGGGAGTCTGTCACAAAACTCACAGCCTATTTTTTTTCAGTCAGCTGGGCCCCCCACTGTACATAGGAGCAAAATGGGAGTATCTCCAGCAAATTCAGTCTGCACAAACTTTAATGCCTCCTCCCTTTCTGGGCCATTTCAATGAAGGAGCCAGCTCTCCTTCACTAGCAGGTAAACCCTTTCTTAAGATAATAATTTTTGTGGGAACCTCATGTTAAAATACCAGCAGCAAATAATTTATTCTCCATTCTAAGAAGCTTTACAAGGATACAAAGCTCTACAAATGCATCAAGATGGTTTCCCCCTTCACACACCAAAATAACATGCTTTTACTGCTGCTTCAAATCCAATTAATTGTTTGGTTTCCTTTTACCTTCCAGCTTTCTCTTCAGGGACAGTATTCTTGCCATTTAGTAACGGTATAGTTTTAATGACCATACCACAGACGGTGCGTACCCAGGATATAGATAACCACATTTTTGGAGACTGCATCGTTCTCATATGGAAGAAAGAGCCAAAATCATGATGAGCGAGGAAACTATTTTGCACAGGTTTCTGGAAAACTCTGAAAAAAATCCTATTTTAAGAAGAGCTGTAGCAAAGATGCTTAGAAATGAAACAATGCAAAATAGTCTAGATGAAAATAACTTATTCAGGTCTAGTCAGATGTAAGTACTTTAGACTAGATTGCAGTTTTATTGCTGCCTCAGTGGGGGGAAATCCCCATGCCTGTAAAAGGCCCAAATGAAGTGCTAGTCTATTGCCCATGGGACACAAGTTATGTGTTTTTGAATAAAATAATACTGCTGTAAGTAATAACTGTTTGTAAATCCTAATGCAGCAAACATCCTGCTACTTTGATTGTATTACAAGAATAACAAAAAAGACTAAATTCTTACTCTCGGGACTCCACTCCTACTCCCCTGTAAGCAGTTAACACCAAATGAAAATCAGAAAGAGCCGGACGACCTAGTGAGCCGCCTCAGGCTCTGGCCCTGCCTGCAGCCCCCCGGTGCCCACGGTCCTCCCCGCCATGACACCCTGCCCTCACCTCAGCTTCCCACCACCGACGGGCCAGCCTTACAGCTCCTCTGATTGGCCAGCGGCAGACAGACGCGCCTTCCGACTGGCTGTGTGCCTCGCTGGTGAGGGTGATAGGCTGGGCCCAGCTCCCGCCTCTGCTGAGTGCTTGTCCATCTCCTCCCGCCCTGGCGCCTCTCCTGCTCCCCCGCTTGCAACATAGGTGGGGCATCCCGCAGAGGCCTGGCGCCTGGGTGTGATGCAGCCAGGCAGAACTAATCCTCAATAATCGCCTTATAAATACAAGTAGCTCCGTTCCAGAAAATCTGGCCCTGAGGAATCAAAACATGCAACTTCGCAAGACAGCAAGAGCAGATAAGAATCTTAAAAAGCAGCCTGAACTCTGAAGAAAGCTGACCGCAAGAACAGCACTGTACAGAAAAATGTTTATTGAGAGCGTTGTTGCATTAGAATTGTTACCATTTCATCAGCAAAAGCTGTGGCAAAAGAAACATGTCATTATTGTCTTCCTGTCACGGAATCCGGTCCGTATGTCAGCACTGGTTTCTCAGCTGGTTACTCAGTCCCTGAAGTTTAGCAATCATGTTGTCCATAGTTGTCACCTCATCAGCTATCTCACTGTGAACCTCATTACTTGTTGCATCCACAAAAAGCTGCTGCATGACAAAAAGAAATACATAATTTTAAAATATACATACAGTTTCTCTGTTTCAGTGTAGAGACGGAATACAGAAAGCTCATCACCACTATCCTGCCTTTCATATTTTTGGTACCTATGGCGGTATCTCTCTCTTTAAAAAGTCCACTTTGTGGCTAATAAACAGAAGGTATATATATACACACACACACACACGTATATAGACCTGTGGTCTGTGCCACACACCTGATATTTTGCCAGAGGGGCCGAATCCTCCTGTGGATGTTGGGTTTCTGCTCTGACTTGACTGCCTACGCTGACTCCTGATCCCATCGAAAGTGAAGGACCTCACCATGAAACTCAAATTAGAAGAGCATCTCACATACTGTCACTGCAGTTTACAAACCCACCTGCTGATAAATTAGTAGTTGTGAATTTTAATGGCCATTTTTCCCAGTGTCATATTCTGTTGTGTCATTTTCTCCAAAACCCCAAATAAACATCTTTTAACATTTGGTGTCAAGACATGCGTGGGTGGAGACATTAATCTGTGTGTAATTAAGTTATACAAGAGAAAAGAAAACACTACAGAGTAATAAAAATAGTTTGTTCTTAAAGACCTTAAGACATTAACAAAAACACAAAGCAGCTAACTTATGAGCAATCATGATCTTCACGTATTTACAGGGAAACCAAGGGAGAGGAATGCTAGATGACTTGTCTAAAGCCTTGAAATATGCAAGCTCTGACTGGAGCTTTGTGCCTACTGCACCAGAACATGTTGCTATTGCAAGGCCAGGACCTGTCATTTGACTCAAGTAATATGGAGGCTGTGTGAGGTACCACTCCACAGAAATATGGTGGTGGTGGGGGACCCAAACATATGTTTCCCCTTTATTATGTAAAGGGAGAGTGATTCACACTTCATTTGACACAAATGAAAAGCCTACATTTAGAGACAAAAACAAACCAAGAAAACAAAAGTTGCTCTGGAGTACATCTGTACATCATTATATCATCAAAACTTAATGGGACAATACAGATACGTATATAAACAAAAATGTACTTAAAAGGCCTGAACCAAGGTCTTCAATGTGCCTCAGAACAGTGTTGTCACTGAACAAAGGAACATCTTACACAAAAATAGGAACATGTTCCTGCTACAAGTACAGAAACTTTTCTGACTTTCAGCCCAAAACCCTCACACTGGGAATGTGACAGAAAAGTTTGGTTCTTTCTGGCTAAGACAGCTAAATAAATCAGGATGATATAATTATTTGTTCATTTTTTTTTCACACAGTTAAAGAGATCTATTCAACTAGATGCAGCCTGGGGAAGTTTCACGCAGCATCATTCTTTGGGCTTTGTGCCCCATGTTTTCCCACAACAGTATGCACATTTCATGCATTTACGATACAGCTCCATGACCTTTCTCCTTTTCGGAGACCCCACCTGTCAGATCCAAATGATGCATGGGGGAAAGGAGCAGGAGAGAGCCCACTCTGCTATTTGCCAGAGCATGCAACTGCCCAGAAGGCTCTGTACAGAAAGGAGCCCAACATATTTTCGAGTTGCAGCCTTCAGCAGAATGTGGGTGCATCATGAGCCCAGCACAACACAGGAGCTGGAATGTCAGAGATGAAGATCCCAGGAAAGGTGAGAAGTCTGAAAAGCGACATTGTTTCACCTGTACAAAAACTACTGATTTGTTCCAACTGCATGTCTTGACTACAAAATTTTGAAATTTTATCTTTTAAAAGTTACTTTCATTGTTCCTTTGTTCTTTCTGAAATCTTAACTATCCAGTCTGCTCTTAGCCCATTTTTTAAAGTGCTTTTCTTTGTTAAAAGAAAAAAGAAGAAAACCCCCCACATTAATATTGACTCACAAGGCAGCAAAAGGAGATGCTGCAGTCAAGCTTGGACAGGCATAAACAGTGCTAAACTGTTTGTGCATAGGATCTTACAGAAGATGACTGAGTTTTTAAACCACAACACACTTTGGAAATTCAATATGACTTCAAATTAAAAATAAGATGGCACCTTGGAAAGTATGCAAAAACAGTGATGTCACACCAATAGCTTTATCTCTAACATGTCAGATGATCTTGCATAATATAAACTACCTGTACTTGTATTTATATCATTTACGTCAAGTAGTCTTGCTTTCTCTACAGTCATACTCAGTCTACACACTTTTTTTTTAAAACCATTTTGTGAATCACAACCAAACATATATGTTGTGGCTTTTTTCACCACATTCTGAAGAATCATAGAATCATTGGATTGATGTTGGAAAGACCTCTATAGAGGTTGGAAAAGACCTCTAAGATCATCGAGTCTAAAGACTTACATATGCCAGTATCTAAAAGCACAGTTACAGAGCCAGCTTGTGTCTGCTTACACAAATTTCCTAGGCTTTTATCCTTAAAATTATAGGACTTAAAAGAGAGTGAGCCAAGTTTAGCACACTGATGATGGATGAACACTTTGTAACACAAGCACGCATGTTATAAAACTTATGCTCTGTAATTCACATTTACTAAACTCCATACGCAGCCAGGAAGAATACTTTAAGGCATTAAGTGTATTTTGAATGAAAACGTATTCCAGATCAGTCCTCAGTTAAACAATGGCTGTGTCTCATGTTGTAAGATGAAGGGTAAAATCAGGATAATAATGGTGCAGAAACAGACTCGGCTCTTTGGGTGCCTGGCTATGGAGGCACAACTCCAAAAACCAAACATATGATTCAAACATGATGACATTTTCCAGCGAATTCATATCTCAATTGGTAGGGTATCCAAGAAAACCTTGTTATAAATTAGTACTCTCTTTTAATAAGTAACTCTGTTTTAAAAACACTTCAAGTGATGCAAAGTAGTCCTGACACATTTTGGTCCCTTCTGCAGGTTTACATCCATTCTTTCTGAGACTGCCCTGCTTCCCCCATGACTACTCACATAAGGAACAGGTCTTTGAAATGACTGATTTCTTCCAAACATTCGAGTCTGTTTGCCCAATATTTTAAGTATAATTCTAACTTAGTCTAAGAGATAGCATTGACATTTTAGAGTAGTAGGTTTATTTCAGTCAAAGCCTAGCAGGAAGAAGGGAATTAAAAGTCTGCTTAAAACTGGAATCCTTAGCAGCGTAGAGGTGAATATCCATCTGATGACGCAGTGGGACAGGCAGGTACTATTTGATCTATAAAGGACTCAAAACAGAGAAATGGTTTCTGGCAACAGAACAAAGATTCCTAGCCTTCAAACAAAAATTCCTACCTTTCAAACATTCCTACCTTTGCTTTGGATGACAAGCCACGTAAGTTGAGCCGAGCTGAAGAAAGTATCTGCAAAGCTTCCTGATTATTAGATTTGTTCTTGCTGCATTTTATAGCCACTAGAATCCAAACACAAAAGAAAAGGACCTCAAAACAAAAAAACATTACCTCTACAGCAATAATCCTTAAACAACAACGTTTAATTAAAAATCTTGATACTTTCCATAGACAATTTTTTAATGTAATATCCCCAAAAAGAAACACAAAGAAAAAGAATGCCAAGTAATTTTGAGACAGTAACTCTAAACCCAACAGGTATATGTATTCTTCTTAAACATAAATATCACAGCACAGTGAATAGTCTTACCGAGTCAAAGGTTTGTCCATCTCCTGACTGGCACAGTCAATCAAACTTACGTGATGATTTGAGGACTGAGATGAACTATAGATGCATTTTCACGTGCATTATGAAATTGCTAGATCATTAAATTAATTGATTCCATGTTTACCAGTCATATGTTTACTGACTCACCCAACACAATTTCTGCCTCATTCCAAGTATATTTTTGTATGCACTATCAGGATGATGCTCTCTGTTAGAGGACTCCCAATAGTAGGAATAAATATAATGGGTAAAGTATAATATTATTTTGTTACTAAGCTTAATAAATATTTGCTACATTCTTCATGAATAATAAAAGTTCTTTTCAGGTAGAACATACCATGTGCAATCTCTATGGCTCCTTTCACCACTTCCTTAAAAGAAGAAACATCTTTCTCCCAATCACTTGATTGAATTTCACATTTATGTGCCTTAGTGAGACACTGCAGTGACTGCAAGGAGGAAAAAAAAAGATCAGTATGTGAGAAAACAAACTAGGAGACTGATTTAGTTTTAAGTATCTATGAAACTAATGCTCAATCCAGAAAATGAATGTATCTTTACTATGCTTGATTTCCTGTGAGTTAGAGTAGTGTCCTTCTCTGCAACGGTAAGCACCAGCTGTAACACAGATGTTCTTCACCAATATTGTATCTTAAGTATGAGAGGCATATAAAGTAACATGTGTCTAATTTTTATCTTTTAAAAATCTGTCTAGACTGATGGATGTGACCCATGTTTGCCAAGTCATCATAATTAAATGCACATGAAAAAGGGAAAAATACTTGTACTCACACTTTGAAGAGCAATTTTGTACCTAAAAAATTTATAACTGAATACATCAAAGCTTTCTTTCTATATATGTATTCTTGACGAATAATTTATTTTACAGACGCAGCTATTAGCTGCCATACTGCTCTGGTTCTCAGTGTGAACACGAAAAATAAATGTAAACAATATGGAAGGAGGGTCCCATTAAGGAAAAAAAAAACATGAAAAATTTAAGCAGAAGAAATTAATTTTTGCTTTTGAGTTTTGTTTTTGCATCAGAAATACGAAACAAATGCATGCCAGAAGTTACATGGCTTGGTTCAATGACAACTCTTCAATTATCTTTTTGAAGAGTTTAAATATCATATAAAGCAATAAAAAACTTTCAGTGCGGTACATGTACATGAGCGCAATAAAGATTTCTGATTGCTGAACAAACACAGATTAAATCTGGGGGTCATCACTCCAGAAGCTTCTACCTTCTCTCTCCCACCGGAGTTCCAATCACTATGGATCGAATTGCTCATGCTGCTGTAAATTGCAGTAAAGGTGTATTAAGTCAAACCAGAGGAAATTAATCTTTTTCATAATAACCTAGGTTATAATTGGTAGTAGTTCTGGCCAGCAGAGGCAAGAACTTCCAAGAGAAGGAACCACAGTTTTCACAGCAGTCTGATTTCAGTCTGCACATGTCTGAGTCAGAGCAGCAAATTAGGGGGGTTTTGCTGACAGATGTCAGGGAGGGGAAAGAATTCAAAGTCTTGTGGGCTGTTTGTTTGCACTTCTGGAACCTGGATTTATCCTGGAAGGAAATAGTTATGAGCTGGGGAAAGTTCAAGGAACAGAAGGGTTTCATAGCCTGGGTATGGATCAGCAGGAAACTTGAAGGTTGGAAAGATTCCTCAGTGGGAAAGGGGTGGACTGGACTGCATTCAGCATAGGAAAGAATGAAGTACTGAGTGAGGTGGCAGATCGGATACATAAAAGTGTAAGAGTAAATATATGCTAAGCTAAAGAAAAAAAAAACACAAACCCAACACTTCAATAGTTTTACACACCTAACTTGTAAACCCTGTCTGACTTTGATTCACTTTACAAAGCACTGTTGTGAATTGTAACTGTAGACTCTAGTGATTCATGGCATCAGATACGGCAGCAGAGCAGAAAGGTAAAAAAACCAACAACCAACCCACCCTTTACAATAGCCAGATATACAAGGTTGTTCTTTCAAATGCAATGTTAGGAACAAAATTGGTTAAATATAATCAAATCTGCACTAAATAAGGTATTACATTATGAAATAAAGGTAAAACCCTGACACTACAATAGATCTGTTCCCATCTCTTTGTCCTATGATGCCACAATATAGTAGATAATGCCCTTTCAGAATTCATTGACCTTTTGCATAATAAATGTGGGCGGAAAACTGCAACGATACATCTGGAATTTTTCTACAGATAGTTATATTCACTTAGTATCTGGCTGACACATGATGGTGCTTGTGGCAGTGAAGCCAATAAATACTGTTTTTAACATTTTTACTTTATAATATGACATCAGAAAAGCCACCAGTGATTATCTAGCGTATTGTAAATTAATTTTTACACTGTAAATTAATATATGCTGTGGCTGTAGGCAGTTTTTCTCTTTCATGATCTATATCTATGGTACCATCATACCAGGATACTTGGATACACACCTGAGCATACCTTGAGTATTTATAAACATCTATTTATAAACATCATTCCATTTTGCAGGGCAAGCTAGACCGTAAACGTGTTCCGTAACCAGTCTGATTAGGAAACACAGTCAAAGTCCTGTCTACTTACAAATTGAAACCATGTTTTTAACTGGGTTAGTGAAAAATACTGTGATGTAACCAGATTCTGAAATGACTACATTTATAGTATAGACAGGGCCTCTGCTACTTTGCATGTCTGAGTGAGAATTTGAGGACATATTACAGGATATTGCAGTGTCTGTATTTCTGAATTCTAAATAGGCCAAATCTCTTTTATTGTTCAGCTGTAAAGAAAAAATAGGGAAGGAAAAAAGGGAGGAATTGGAGGTATAATGGACACCGGCAATGACTAAACAAGGCATTTCACAGGGTAAAGTGTAAAGAGGAAGACAATGAGTAAGGCCCAAATAATTACAAGTTTAACCCCCACAGGCATACAATTTGTAGGCCCAACCATCTGTATAACATGCTTGACATCAAGCGACAAGCAATCCTCTAGACTGACACTTCTGTGCAGGCCAAAGGCATACCCCCATTAGGAAACACATACTGAATGCTGACCTTGTGTATTTTCAGCTTCAGTGAAGATCTGATAACCCGTAAGTATTTTTGTAGTGTGCAAGGCTATTTGAATTTTGGAAAGTTAATACCAAATGCAAAGCACACTTCAGCATACAACAAAGTAAACACTTCTAGCAGCACAGAGTGGTTATTTTGGAAATGCAATCAACTCGATTACCTGGGAAGTGATAGGAACAAGAGATGGAAGTTAACGTAGCAAAACCAGAGACAGGTAAAGAGAAACCAATGGTTCAACAGATTAAGAATTAAATAGTATTATTTAATTCCATTTTAAGCTAAGTAAGGACAAAGGATAAAGAGTACTCTGGGAACTCTAACTGTGGTATAGACTATCTCAAATGCATTTTCCCTTAGTGATTGCAAAGAATATAGATGGCTTATGGTGCCACTGGATCATGCCATTAAGATCCACTTTTTTCCAGAAGCTGCAATATCTTGTCTTCAGAATCAAAGATTCCAATTTAAAAAAAAAACACCATTAGATTATAGCCATTAGATTACTGCCAAGAAAAGTTTCAGAACACAAATCCAAGACAATGCACATATGCTGTGATAGAATGTTTTAAAATGAAATACTGATAAAAGAGATTTTTTAAAAATCCACAAAAACTGACGTAAAACATCTTGCTCCTGTTTGATAATAAAAATGTGTGCTGTAGGAACATGAAAAGCACAAAATAAGCTTATAGAAACACTAAAGCAAAACACATCTGGAACCAAAGCATGTCTTACTATAGCACTGTAGTTTGTTAGAGAACAGAAGGTTTGTACCAGAAGTGTGTATCCATAAAAATGTATACCTCACACATTTACCTTTTCAATATCTTCACCACTATCATTCTGTCCATTTCCATAAAGTCGGGCATAAAGTCTCCAGATCTCCCCATCATTTGTCACTCGTGAAGTCACTCTGCCCAAGAGCTCTTGCAATTTCCCCTTCAATCCACTCGCTACCTCTCCAGTGCGATCTGCCATACCATCCACTACCACTCTGACCAGAATAGCCAGCACCTTAAAAAAGCAGCAGGAAAGAGGTTTTATTTCAACTCAAATCAACATCAGTATATATAATGATATATGTAATTTTTGGTCTCTATTAATGATTCAGTAAAATACAAATATAGTACCATATGACAAGTATAGAATTTAAGAAGAAAGACATTATTAGGGGAGTAATTCTACTAATTTAAACCTCATCTATAAGATTCTATGTTTGGTGAAGGGAAAGAGGCCAAAGAGCTAAGATATAAATCTGGGCTACCGGGACAGGCTAGTGTGAAAGAGGATGGTATAGGAAATTGTGACAGTATCCTAAAGGTATTTTCACCTTACAATACTGTTATAAAAAGATCAGTAAACAAGCTGAACCAGATTAATTGAGGTAACGGAAGACACTGTTGTTTACAGGACCTCTATTTAACTACCTGCAGAAACTGAAAGATGTATAGTGGATGAGATGGAAACTGCAAGGCAACTGAATGCTACCTTGGGAAACTCTATGTTTAATGCACTTTTGGTGAATTACTAGTCAAGTCAGTTCAATCAAACGTTTTACAAGTACTCATTTAAAGGCTGTACTTTCTGAGCCACTGGCTTCAGAATGTGGGATCTGACCTGCAGAAATGCTAAGCACATGCAGCTGCTGGCGAACTCAATGGGAGCTGGGCTTTGCATGTATGAAATGCTACATAATACCAAGTGTCCCAGAAAAAAACATGAGCCTTCGTGTCCCAAACTGGACACTGAAAATTAGAAAACAGTTTCGCTGTGCCTCAGTTCCTTCTCAATAAAATGAGAAACAGCAAATGTAAATTAAGACATTGGATCATATGGTGAATTAGAAGAAAATAAAACCCAGAAAACCGTGGCTTATTAAGTTGGAACTATCTGTTCTGTGTAGAGCATGAGACAGACTGGGGAAGAAATGGTGACAAAAACAAAATGGAAGTCTCATAAGGCTTGCATTCAAGATAGGCCAGTAAAGGCATGCAAACACATTCATGCTGGTACTTCCTAACTTGTGAGGCTATCATTTGGCAACTTTAATGCTTCCACATTTTTGTCCATGTGATATTAATATTTACAATGAAATCGCATTAATAGCAATATTAATATCAAAACAGTAATAAAACCAATTTCAAAGATGATCTGTGAATAGCCTCAAACCACACAAATGTACCACTACCCTAGTAAAGGTAGGACAGAGGTGCATCCTCACAAACCAAGACGTAGTTCACTGGCACAAAGTAATGCAAAAATTATGATAGTATCAAAGTATATTACACTTAAAATAAAAACATATGCAGTTTAGTATTTGTGATATGTCCTTGTCCTAAAACAACTCTTCTTCTATAGAATGACTCAATTAACATGCATACCAAGAATTAATTACTGAGTTTTATCAAGGAAATCTTTGGCAAAAAACCCCAAATAAATCAAAATGGCTGATGATGTTATGAAATAAATCTATGTAACAGAAAAAGTGAAAAAAAATTATACATCTCCCTGGTATCTTTTCAGAATCAATATGAAATCATAATAGCATTTGAACATCAGCTAAACAGCTCCCGCCTCCTCCCCCCCAAACCATAACAGTATAGCCCTTATAAAATGAAATGACAAACTGGCTGTTCTTTCTTTTCTTTTCTGTTAAAGAGCTCAGATTTTCACTTAAGATAATAGAAAATATGATCAACTATTAATAGTCAAAAAGTTCTGAAATTCATATTGCATTCATGATTTGGAATCTAAGGGACTAAAACCCAGCATTAAATGAATCAGGTCTTCTATAATGATTTGCTAGAAAAACACCAGGAAGTATTGATATTTCCATTACTACAGCATTGTAATAAAAAACATAAAAGAGGTGTAAGAAGAAACATTAAAGTATGTTCTGTTTTGAAAAGGAACTAGAACTGGTCCTGAGGATTCATACATACATGTATGACTTCTCAATCAATTTCTCAGTTTAATAAAATTATTACTCAAAGTCCAAGAAGTTAGTTCACATGAATATCATGTATAGTTATCAAGAGTTTCAAAGCCAATGATACTTTGTTTGCAAATGAAAAAAAAACCAGTTTCCTCAGTCAGTAGGATTTAGCAACGGAAAAATTACCCATATTCCCATAGACTTCAGGCTTTGCTTACACTTTCATCATAATAATCTATCTCCCTTTTTGTAATTCATCACATAAGCTTTAGCACTACAGCAGTTAAAATAAAACTAGTGTAAAAGCTCAGATTAAAGGGTCCATTAAACAGTAATTAATAAATAATAAATAATAATAAATAATAAATAGAAATAATAATAATAAATAATAAAAAGAATCATTAACACTACTTGGCTGTGCCCAGTTGTTAAATAAAGCTATTTCAAATTGCAAGTGAATTGTGCTAATCAAAAAGTATTAGCAGCGTAACAGAGCTTTCCATTTTAGACGGTTCTCTTAAGTGTTAAATTTTGGTTTACATCTTTGAGAGATTTTAAACTCCCATACATACTAAACAACTAAAGCAATGCTCTGTTGCCCAGGATGCCACACAAGCAGTAGAGGTGGTTTTTTTTTTTTTAGTGCTCCTTTTAACGAACTGGGCTCCATATAACCCCTGTGTAGACAGTTTGTGTTTAGTATTACATCACATGCTCTGCATTCCTCCTTCTCCTTTGCTTTTGTGAATAATGTGTGTTTACTAAAAACTGAACAAAAATCACCATTGGACAAAACCTTAGAAACAAACCCAATCATTTTTAAATGCTGTGATTGCTATCAGTTAATCTCATTCCACAACTGTTTTCCAAACAGCTCTTTTCATACAAAAATTCACTTGGTCAAACCATTTTTAGAAGCTTCACTAATACTAATCAAACTTGACAGCGCTCAAGAAGAGAACCCTCAGATACCAAATCCAAAATGACAAACCTGCAGTCTATGAGCTCTCCCTATGCCCCTCCCAAATTAAAGCTTTATAATAAAGACAAATGTCATTAGTGAGCTACTAAAAAGAAACAGAGCTCCAGAAATTATTAATTCCTATCCTTGCTCCTCAAAATCCCCTTGGAACATGCTCTTGCAGCCTTTTATGAGAAACAGTCTGGCAATACAAACTGCTGAAATGAGAATGATATTTTATGGAACGGGTAACAGAAAAACTTTGCTAGATTCTCAAGAACACAGAATTGCAGAGAGGAACCATTTGTCCATACTTCTGCATTCATATTCTTTGACAGCACAGGATGAAGATCTGGTTTCTGAAAGCAATGTAGCAAAACAGCTTTTCCACCCACAAAATAACTTTGTTATTCACAGAACTGCAACTTTCCAAGTAAAAAAGATAGCTTGCCTCCACAAACATGCACGGGTGCAAAGTAGAGTGATTAGCAGTTGCAGAAATCTTTCAGGTATATTTACCACCTCAGACTAATAATTCAGAGGCTAAATTGATGATTGCAACAGGTAAGGCTTTCTCCTAAGGTCCTTTTTAGTGACTGATCTACTAGCTGAAACTACAGATAATTCAGTGATCCTTTATCTTTTATTATATAATGTATATATTAAAGGTTTTCAAGGTATATTTCTTAGTAGATTCATGAACATTAGAAGGAATATGGAAGTTTGAAGAATTTTAAGAACCAGGAAGGAAGGAAGGGTAAGAATCATGGAATCATTAAGGTTGGAAAAGACCTCTAAGATCATCAAGTCCAACTGTCAAGAAAGCATGCTTATAACCTTTAAGGGGAATACTAGGAAACTGAGACTTTCGAAAGTATGTCCTTTGCTGTAATCTTTTATTGCATTGCTGCTCATTTATAAAGAGCCCTTCAGCTTTTCCTTGTTCAATTCTGACTGCAGAATCTGTACATACATATCTTCAAGCCTCATGATATCCTGATCTCAGAACCTTTGCCACAAGGATGACATCGTTAAATAACTAGAATAGCTTAGAAGCAAAATTTCCCAAAGCTGCATTCTGTACTCAGAAGTCTGGCACAAAAAGACAGCAATGGCCTATCAGAAATCACAGATGAAGATATGAATGCCTTACTGTTATTAGAAGAAACTAGTGATTTACAAATATGACTTCATACTATGCTGAAATTAAAGAAAAAAATCTGATGTAACTACACAAACCAAAGACATTTCAAATTCAATTGCACACTCTTAATCGATGTGTTTCACATCTCTACCCAGTCTCACAAGGGGTATTCTGCAACAACGATTATGCTAAAAGTGATTGGTGACTGGCTTTCTGTTTTCACAAAGAACTGGAATCAATGACTCAACTTGTTTCTTCCAATCCCGTGCATATTTATTTTTCTGGATTTTTAAATTCCTACCTTCTTTCTCACCACTATATCACCTAGCTTAGTAGTCTATCAATTAAAATCTATGACGACTACAAATACCTGAAAGAAGATCATACTACGTTGCATGGAAATAGAGGTGTATGCTTCCACTTACTCATGTTCATGATTACTTTGTTAAAACACAATTGCACGAGAGGGTTATAGAGCATCTCTATTTAAAACAGGCCTGTTGGCAAATGGGAGAGGCTCAGAAATTAATGGTGAGCTTTGTAAACAATCTCAGCAGCAGCTTTTAGTTTTATGTGCTTTTTTTTGTTTTGCTATGGGAATACTCTTCTCTTCCTTGTAAGATTATTGATTAAAGCCTTTCTGAAATTCTTTAATCAGGCTCTGAGGTTTTTCTTGGCCAACTAGTAAAATCCTCCTAATTGAGGAAACTGTATTAGAAGTTATGATGAAACCCATAAAGCACTTTACATATCAAAGGCTAAAGTTAAAATTAGGATGCAAAGAAAAATTTAGGATACATAGCATATATATACTTCTGTAAAAATAATAGAAGTTGTATAAGACCAAGATGAAAAACAGAGTTATACAACAAAAATAGAAATGTAGTGCAAGCAATATCCCCAAATATTTTAATAAAATATCCTACACAAAATTTGACAAAACACACTAATAGGAGTCTGTATCATCTCAAAATATCTAAAATGGACAAATACATGTAGAAAGTTCTATTCCTGATCAGCTGTCAATGTGACTAAAATAATACAGTAGGTCACCCCTAAAAAAGTTATTTAAATTAACAATTGAGAAAAAAATTCATTAAAAAAAGCCAACCATCTACAAGATGTTCCATGAATAAACACACAGGCCCCACCAGTACCACAATACTGTAGCTGCCAAACACACTAATCTTTACCATATATGACTATTTTCCATAGATACTTGTTAGTGCAAAGAGAGTTTGAGACCTTTTAATGTTCAGCCATATCAAATCCAAAAGATTTTATTCATACAGCATATTATCCTGTATGGTTGGCTTTATAGTAGTGAGTATTGTACTCATGTACAATTTGTTATTAAAAAGTAATCTGAAAAAAGTTTTTAACATCCCTACCCCCCATGAACAAATGAGATGTTTCCACAACCATAATTAATTCTATCTGTTTTCTCACCTCATCACTGGACTCAAACCCCGAAGATCCAGGAAAGCTACTTTTAATCATTTTATGGGATAAGAAAAAAAAACATACTCCTGGGATCAATGACCAGCAGCAGCTGGGTCCTTTTACCCTGATACTACACACAAACTTCCTAAGAGCTCATAAGCTGTTCAACCAGACCCATTAATTTTGCAAAGTTTTTTGGAGGTGTTTCACTACTCTGCTTAAGGGATTCTTTGGCTTGCCTTTCAGATTCACCTTGCTATTTTCACTGAGTATACAGAACCCTGCTGGATCAGGACCTGGTTTAAGCAAGGTAATATCCCAGCTGAAGCTGCTGAAGTAGGCTCCCTGGATTTTGTCCAGAGCATATATTTACAAACACAGAAGTTAACTGAACTACAGTGAATGATGAGCAAAATACCTCCTTTATTTTTCTTTGTTCCGATTATTAAGAATCAATGTTCTGATTGTAATGCATTCAATCTATGAAGCATAATTCACTTTCAAAGGCTCACTTGTGGAATTTTCAAACACATGGGAAAAGCTTACCTTTCTTTAAATCATTTATATTATTTCTGATACTAAGATATGCAGGAACAATGTGGGAAGATGGGGTTATACATTGTGTTTTATTTAGAAATAGATCTTAAAACTGCAAGGCTCATATTTGTCCTTCCACAAAGTCTGAGGCCATCTAGATGCCAAAGGTTTACTTTTTGTCCATTTTTGTTTTAAATACTTAGTCTTACAGTCCAAAAAAATTAAATGGCTTGCCTACATAACTTCACTGGTATGTGTACTATCACTATTCATACCATTATCAGCAGAAATCTCTGTCTCTCTCACAAGAAAAATTAATAAACATATAGGATGACTTAACATGAAAACTTCCCCACCTGTGTATCCTTGTACTTTTCTCTCAAGTCCATGAGCCGGTGATAAGCTTTAATTGCTTCTGAAAACTCTCCAACATCTGTACTGGTGAGAAGATAATTCTCCCATATTTGCCAGTGCTCATAGTTGCACTTGAGAGCTTCTTGGAGGGTTCGAAATGCTTTGATTCTAATCAATAATAAAAAAGAAGAATAGAAAAGAAGATTCTGTATTAGAGATTTAATTTAGAAGATTTCTATATTAAAATCGGTTGGCATTGTATCAACTAAAAAGCTGCCTATTTAAAAAATCAGGTTTAGAAAACAGTGCAATGTAAAAGTTATTTTTCATAATTTACAATACTGATAATTCCTTAATCTCTCTTGCCAATTACTTTCTATCAGTTCACGCCACAGTACACTCTGTAGAGTCTGAACTAGGTAATTTCTACGTTAGCTCTCATAATTACATTTTGACAAAAATTCATTATAATTGTGCCATCTATGTCAATATTTTCTTTTCTGCATTTTTAACTGGAACTATGAGAAAACAATGCTGCAGTTGTAACACACATTCAAAAATTAAAAATTACTGAGTTCATGGCAGATGCAGAATGATATTGACTCATTGCATCACACAAAGGAAGGTTACTTAACAATATCAGCTTTCTGTGATTTATTTTAAACATTTGCACGTGGTAAATGTGCATATTCATTGCACAGAAGCCCAGCACTTTGAACCATTTTTTTTCTTATGTCAGCTGGAAGCTTTACTTACACTCTCTGTTCCCTGATGCTACACTGCTCAGTACAAATGTGTCAGAATGGCCCCAAACTCTATTAGGGTCCTTCATCAAAGGTGCTGGAACCACCAAAGTGAACCATCTCATAGTGGCAGAAGAAAGTGTTGTGGAATATAGGTGGATAGAATAATTCCTATAAGGTCACTGTCAAGTCAGGACATTATTTTTTCATATGGATCCACTGCAGGCAACTCTACCATTCCCTTACTCAAGGAGAGAAGTAATAGCGTTCTCTGGTAAGGAACATAAGACAGTTTGGCCAAATCAAGAATATGGGCTGAAAGCAGCTGACCTACAGTTGAGGTATGACCTCCTGCACAACATGCAACCAATGCTGCCAGAGAGGAGGCAGAAGGAGTAAGAAGTCTTAATGTAATCTGAAGCATATGTTGGTAAGGTCTAGGTGTCTACTGTTTAAAGCTTTAAACGTACTGCCAAAAGTTTCAACAAATTTGAAACTTTAAAAAAAGCTTTGCTAGAGAATCAGAATGATATGGTCCTTAGGACTTTAAGAGATTGAAGCTTACTCTCAGCTGGACAGTCATGATATGTAGAAAAAGCACAAAAGAATAAATTCCTTTAAATGAAAACCTGAAACAGAGTTTTCCCAGGCTGGTAAAAATCTTCTTTGGGGAGGTATGACAATAAATCTCTTCTTAATAAAGATCATATAAAGATGGCTTGTTATCAAAATTTGCAGTTTACTTGCTCTATCGCTTGAGTAAGTTGCTAAAAGTTCTGTCTCTAAAGACAGACAGCTCACAGAAATTTTTGGTTAAGTTTCAAAAAGAGGGTCCAGGAGAGTGTAAATATCCCAGCCAGGAAACGGGAATATCTAACTAGTGGATCATTAAAGGTTTGGAATGGCTGGGTCAGGGAAAAATGTAAATAACTGCCAATCTAAGCCCATAGTATTAAAAGAGTTACCAAATACACGCAAAGAGAGGTGACTGATAGAGCAAAATTACTGAAGGAAAACAGGTCATTTGGCATAGCTATGGCAGAACAGTCCACAGGCAGGATTTTCCCATGTTCACTCCCTTTTTCTTTCTCTTCTGATATATGCGATGCTGCCGAGTAAATGTACTAACAGTACATCTCCTCCATTGTTAACAGTCCTAGTAAGGGATTTCAGAGCCCAATTTTGATAGATTATGTTAGAAAAGAACAGAGACCTGCTCCTTCCTCTATGGATTTTGCTACAATGGAAGCCGGGATCTGCCACAGCTCTCTGACAGGCTGGAAGATGTCTGTCTGACTGATGCACCCCAATCACCTTGAGAAACTGTTTCTGAAACTGCTCTTCAATATCTGCAGGATTAGCCTGTATGATCTCCCCCATCTTCTCAAAAAAAGTTAACATGTTATCAGGAGGGCAGATGCCAATCAGATGGAACTGTGAAATGGAGACAAGGTACCAGAGGGATGGGATGGAAATCATATTCCTCAAATCATCACTCTTGCTATGCTAATAAAGTCCTCTACGTTGTCAAAACAAATCCCCTATGTATTTAATAAGTCATATAATGATGGAGTATCCTCAACCAGGGCAACAGTTAAACCAATTCATATCCAAACAGGAAACAGTAGGCAGTACCAGTGCATCATCCTGTTTTGGAAACCAGGAACGAGGTTCAGAGGGCCAGTCCCAGTTTGTTCTGAGAAATATGAGATCTAGATTTCAAAGGCCTCCTGGCACCCAGAGAAGTTTTTCTGGTAACCAAAGAGTAGAGTCTGTTTTCATCACAATTAATTTTTCTGGAGAAAATTCAGAATACACAAAACTTGTGGACTCTTAAAAAACAAACCAACCCCCAAAAAGCCAAAAGCCCTTTCATTTGGGTGTCAGCAAGTTGTTTACATACACTTTTCAAAAAGACTCACACATTTTATGTTTGTCTGTTGTACAAGACTCCACTAAGCCTTACTCAAATGCACAATCCTTGGGTGGGACTGATTTAAGAGCCTGGAGTAAAGCTTGATTTTGATGAGGGAGCAAAAGAAAACAATTAACTTAAATATCTTATTTTTGTTTTCCTTTTTCCAATCCTCCCCCCAGTTTTTGGTTTGTTTGATTGGTTGGTTGGGTTTTTTTGCTAGCAGGCTTGAAAAATAAGGATTTATACTTTCACTACCGCTCGGCCCCCCAAAATAAATTATACTGAAGCGTACTATTACAGATATCCTCTGTTCTGAGAGTGGGTTAAACTAACTCACACACAGTCTTGGTCTATAAGTGACTAAACAAATAATCAAAGAAGTTGCTATTCCACAGCAAATACAGGCCACACTCAGCTATCAGCATGTAATACTGACTTAAGGTTTCCTGTACACATATTCCTCTCCCACGTGATTCCTGTGGAAAAAAAGCTCAGAAACATGCCCCCCTTTACTGCTTATGATACGATATCAAACAGGTTACAAATTTTGTATGTTTAGCATGTTAAATCACAAGAGTAGATTAACAATAATAAAATTAAATCAATAAAGTGAAAGTAATCACTCAGTAGTTTCTCAGTTTCGACAGAAATATTATTTTGATTAAAGATACTTTTATGAAACAAGCATAAACCAGTACGCTGAGCATCTGACATACCCTTTTGAACTTTATGCAAAAAAAGGAGCAATCTACCACACACAGTCTAAGACAATAAATTGGGCATTCTCAAGGCACTGCTGAAGATGAAAGGAACTACTGAAAAGTTAAAAGAAGCTCTTGATTTCTATTACTTTTTAGTCTTGAATAGTTATTCTAACCTTCATTTTCTCTTCCATCCTGCTCCCATTAGCATATCAAACCATCTATTGAATTCATTTATATTACTTCCCACATTTCCTTCGTATGTTTATCAATTCACACTTTTATGTAAATTTACTATTCTTTTTCTCTTTTTCAGTTTGCTTCCTGATTGCATAACCATATAAATTGATGTCAGATTTTGAGTAAGGTTTTAAAAAATTTATCTTATTCTTTTGCTTCATTCTTTGGGGACAAGTTATAATGTGAAAATTCTTAAATATTAAGTTCTTTCAGGTATTCTGTGTCTACAAGTAACTTTTATGACATTAAGTTGAAATACAGAACAAAAAAGGCAGTCCATTTAAGTCAGAGCTTCTTGTACTAGTGGTTAATTTGGAGGAAAAAGAACAAGCGAGCTATTATGTATCTAGATCTCCATCTGCTTTCGTAATATAAAAAATAAACTGCTTGGTTTTCCCTTAAATCTACTGAGATTTGTAGTATGAATTGACATAGGTCTGAATAGCTAGTTTGCTTGAAATTGACATTTCTTTTTAACTTCATAGTCAAATTAGTTTCCAACTTTAATATGAATCTTTTGCACTGGTTATACTTACTACATCATAAATACTTTCAACAAGAAAAAAGTGTAGGGTGAGAGGTTGCTACTTTTATAAAGCTTACGAAACTATTTCCTGCAAAATGAAGTAAGTTATCAATGATGCAACCTGGGAGAGAGAACTGAAGGGATAAGAATTACAAAATATGAGGTAACCACATTATAAGAATAAAAAACTCGATGTCAAAAAAAGGAAATCCCAATTATTTATTTTGGAAGCAGTATCTTCTAATCCTTTTGAAGTACTTACTTCTGTTTTAATCTGATATAAGCAGTTGATAAATTGTTCCAGGCCTCAGCATTCTGTAATGATAAAAGAAGAAGTACCAAAAAAAATTATTCACTTATATTATGCTTACTTCATAAAAATATGTAAATAAAACTACTGTGAATATCATCGATTTTGCTAATCATGCATATTAACAGATACTTTCTACAAGGCGGTCAAAATATTACATTGAAATAGAAAATATTAAAATAGAAATACATAAATAAATATTACTGACTACAGCAACAATCGGGTATATCGATATCAATTAACTGCCTTCTGGTTGGAATACACTAAGTCAGCTCTTGCCTTCCGTTTAAATTGTAAACAGGCATCCTCTTCTGGATCTAGCTGGGATGGCTGGAGAGGACAGTGCTCCCAGCAGCGCATCACTTCTCACTAGCTGGAAGCTACTTACCTGCACTGCTCTTTTAGTGGAAAAAATTATCTGAATGTCCCCTAATGCACGTCAGGCAAAACTAACAGGGTTAATTCCAACAGTGTTTATTGACTGTTTTAGCTAAAAAGGATTACGGAGTGCTCAGACAATCTTTCCTCTGGTAAAACCAGCAGAGCCATGTACAGAGATGATTCTTGCCCATCGCCTTACGGTGCTGTAAATGTGAAGCCGCACCACTGAACTCAGCAAAGTGACAAGTAGTATAAATTTGAAGAACAGAACCTGGGTACTGCAATGAAATGCGCTCTGGGACTGAAGGCTATCCTCAGGCTTAAGGAGCATTTAAATCATGTTGGGAAACCTTTTTGAGGCTTAATTCATGAAAACGGTCATTACATTGCAGCAGATCATTGTATGAAGATATGTTTCACCTCCATAACTAAGAGCCAGCCCAGCATCCTTTACTCACTGAAGAAATACCACTTAACCCACTTAGAAGTCAGTTGGCTTGTTCATATGAATACAATCAAGTGCAGGCCCCAGACAGATAGGTAAAAATTTTAGTATTTACTTGGAAGTAAATCTACTGTACTGAAACAAAAAATATATATCAATATATAAAGTAAAAATTCCAGCTAAATAGAGCTGGAATGTCTGTATGTACATTTTTTTTTTCCAAGTTAGTTATTTAATTTTATTAATAAAGAATACTCTGTCACCTTTCATTGCTCTCTCATTCTTTTCCCCAAGAGAAAAGAATGAATAATGGTTTCTGTTAAGTAGGTGGCATTAACTCTAAGCGAGCAACATGCTGGCAGTCAGGCCTTCTGACAAAAGTATCGCCAGTACATTCCCGAGAGGTAATCCAGCTGACGCCTCTGCTATCTCAATGCACAGTCACATTCAAATGGCAATATTGTACACATGCTTGCCCTGAGCATCCTGAAAAACTGGCTAACAAGCTCCATTCTCCCTGGGCTCATGAACTATGTAGTTACAAATTTACCTGTCATACAACCACTTATTTGACTTTTTTTCAGGAGAATTCAATTACTTAGAGGACTAAGTATTTTAATTAAATTTTTTTGTTTTATCTCTCTTTTAGCACTCCTCACAGTCTACTCATTCCCTTTTCTCTGTTTTAGCAATGTATGCAAGCACAAAGGAATTTCTGCTCCAACATATTTTAACATTCACACACACATACTTGGACGAAGTTAAGTATTGGGCAAGTATTTTTATGATGCCTCATGACAAAAATATATCCTTCATGCACAAGTTTAATTTATTCAAAGGGCTAAGGTTTAAACAAGTTTTTCATTATTGCTTTGCTTGTTTATAATGAAAACATCCTTGTTGCTTTTAGATAAGCTATCTGAATTGCTTGTTGAAAAGCACATACATCTGGTTCCAATGTCACACAGCGCTGAAATGCTTTGGCAGCACCTTCGTAGCCTTCTAAAGCAATGTATGCGCAGCCCAAGGAAAACCATACACCTAGCTGGAGAGAAATAAAAGGATGATTACATACATACACATACATATTTCTGCACAAAAGAAATAATTTTACCTGGATGCTCAAACACATGCTACTCTTGTTGATTTTACCTGATTTTCAGTTATCATAATAGTACTGCATTGGAATAAATAATATCTTGTATGCAGAATATAAGAAAACTTTAGGTTCAAAGTTTTAATAAATATGGATAAACAAAGGTGTTGACTATATAAAGACCACTTAACTGTATGTGAAGTGCTCTTTAATAGTGCACCTTCATTTACAGAAGAAAGTGATAGCTATTTAGAGGTTTGCATATTTTGCTTTAACTTGTGAAAAATCCACATTCACTTCATAGTATTACAATTAGGTCAAATGGTAAATACTAGGAAACGTATTTCAAGGAAATCACATTTTACAAGAAACATTTCTAATGACTGAACATGAACACTTCAAAATTATAGTTCTTTCTACTTGTCAGAATATCAATCTTCTCTAGTTTATAATGCAATGTTTAGAGATAGAAATGTACTTAAATAATGCCTTGCATAGAGAACAGAACTTTACCAGTTCAATAATCCTGCATTGTAAGTCTTTAGTTGTTACAACCAAATACCTCTCATCCATACAGATTCAAATAGTATCAGATATAGGCATAAATTACAGCAAATTAAATATGTATGCTCATAGCTCTTCAATAGCAAGTTCCTGATTTGCCACACCGTTAATTCTCAAAGAGCTGCAGGTTAAGCAGTACTACCTTTTAGAAAAGCTCTGTAATTCAGAAAAGTATTAAATCCCAAGTACATCCACAGAACATTTCCTGACATCATTATGTTGTTTAAATGTAGGCAGTCAAAATCAAACAGAACATTTTATAACGTGCTGCAAAATCATTCCAGGTAGTACTACCTACTGCAATAAGTTCAGCCATTTCTCTATTCTAAATGCCAAGGTAAGAAACATAAATGGGTTTTCTTGGAAAATTTTTTGAGATGGAAAAAAGTTGGAAGAGAAAGGTGAAAAAACAGGTTACGTTAACTCTAATTTATATTGCATAACAACATATTGCTTTTCAGGATGTCTGATTATATCCTCTTGTGTTTCGGGTACTAGTTTTAAAGCAAGCAATTCTGATAACTCAGGTTCTTTGTAGGAAACCATAATGGCTATTTAAACACAGAAATGTTATCTTAAGAAACATTTGCAAATCAGGGATTTTACAGGGTTGAGGATAAAGCTGTTGGTTCATATGCTAGGAGCTTCTATCTCTACTGATTAATTGCAAACTCTGTAGCAGATATTTTTGCAGTTCTCTCCAGATCAGACTCATTTTTCTGCCTCTGAGACCCAATTTAAAATCAGTAGCAAGATGTCTGCTACAACTGGACTAACCTCACTTACCTGCTATAGAGTTCATACTTAATCTGCTTCAAAACTTAGGTCCCTGCACACAAATGTATGACATTCATCCCTGCCAGATCTGGTACCCTGGTGGGCAGTCTTCGTGATATCAAGAAAAGAACTGAACAAGCCTGGCAATAAAGATATCCTTTTGCATTTGGGGGTGTATGTGGGATGGCTGATCTTCAGAGCATATGGATGTATTAATAGGTGAAGACAGAACTGCCAATTACATCCAGCCTGGGCAAACATGAAAATCTACTTTTCAGCATTGTCAGCTTGTCACCTTTCATGATCTTTAAACTCATCATTCAAAGAAGAAACTGCGCACAAGGAAAAAACAATGGTTCCCAAATCTCAGAGGGCAAAATTAATAGGAAATAAACATTTAGTCAATCTCATTTTTTAAGCCTCTCTTATCCATCAAGTTTCCAGAAGTCCAGCATTCCCATATGGCTGCTACCTCGTTAACTCCCCTTTCTCTTCTTTCTAGATCAATAACTTTCTGGACATGAAAAGCGGGGGTAAAGACAGGGACCGATCAAGTATGAAAGTGAAGGCTAGCTCCAACTCTATAGCTCAGGATACAAGTTAAACAGTGCTTCTGTAAAGGGTTGAGAGAAAAAGAATCATTGCATTTTTCATAATTCCGAGTAACAGCAGCACAGTCTCACTTCTGAGCTTCTGCTTCCAGAATCTGATTTGACTAAAACTTCCACCATCTTAGTTTTTTGAGGCTGATGGTGAGCAGCTACATCTCTCAGGAACTGTCTTACCAATGCTTAAGCTTAACTCCTTTCTCAAGGAAAAGTTACAGCACAAGGAGAAAGTAAAATGATTCTTTACTTCTGTGGAGAAAAGCTATATGAGCAGGTATCTAGTAAAAATCATACAGTGATTGCAAAGAATGGTAAATAATTTTCTTTTCTTAATAATTTGAAACAAAATATTTTGCCTAGCAGTAACTATGTATGAGGCTTTCAACTGAACATAAAAAAATGTGAGAAGTGGACATGAAGGAGAAGGTTGGGAAAGGTGTCCAAAAGGGATCCTTTAGCAGCCAAGAAGAATGAGATTAAAAGTCTCTGGGGTGGGAATTAAGTCAAGGAGCTGAGATGCCACGATATGGAGGCAAAAAGTATATAGGAAATGGAATAGATCATGCAAATGGAAGAATGTTGCTATACGTTAAAGAAAACTTCAGCATCAATCATATAGAAAATAAATGTGTAAATGAACAACAGAACTGGTATGGATTAAAATTTCAGGCCTCAGTAAAAAAGCAGTATAAAGATTGTATCTCAGAATACTTGACTAAAACGGAGAAGATAACATACTGGGAGATATCAGAAGGCTGTGAAAGTAGAAATCCCAGAAAATACAAGGAGATTTCAATTATTCAACATAGTTTAGTAAATACCATAATGGATGCAATTCCAAGGCTAAATTTTTTAGATATAAAGAAGCTAATCAGAAGACAGTACTTACCTTGATCCTGACCAGTATGAATGATCAGGTTCAAAATGTTACCATATAAAAGATACTTTGTAATGTATCTAGATTCACCAATCTTTCAAGAACAAAGGCAACTCATTTAGTACAGAGGATGTTAAATTTAAGAGCTACTTAAAATGGAAAAGCTATGTTAAAAACTAAAAGGGGCAGCTAAAAGACTAAAGGTCTGCAGAAGACTCTAAACATTTAAAGACAAGGCATTTCAAAGCTTGGAGCAACTGCATATTGTCTTTCAAAAAGGCTCTAAAAAGACTAGACAATCATAACAGTTAAAAGCAAAATAAAGCAAATTATTAAGAATAAGAGGACATACTTTAAAAGCTGGTGTGCTGGACAAATGAGAAAGCTACAGAAGAACAAGTCTGACAGGTTAAATGGAAAAACGTGGTAGCTGTGTAAAAAAACCCCCAAACCCGAACCGAAACAAACAAAAAAACATGGTTCATTGCCTTTGATCTACTATAGCAATGAAATGGTATTTTATCATCCTTTAGATATCTGGAAAGGGAGCATGAATTTCTTCCTCAATATAAGGAGGACAGTGACTCTTTAATAATATGTTTAGGATACAGTTTAAGAATGGACTTAAACTATTTTGTGTGGAAAGAATGGTAAGAATTCCCTTTTTATTGGGGAGGGCACGAAATCTGCTGATCCCACTGGCTGATGTAACAACTGCTCTGAGGAAAGTGACTGACTGAAACGTAACATAAGGAAAACTTTGTCCAAAGTTCAAAAAAGACTTTTGTCAAAGCTTATGGAACTAGGTTAAAGTTCTTTTTAGGAAATAAAAAAAAGTGTGTTGGCTAGAGGTTCAAATGTTGCTACTGATTGGAAAAACACATGAAAATGAGCTGTAAGTTTTTATCCTTTTCAAAACTGAAGACAGTGACCAGCAAAGGAAGATAATTTAGGCTTGGTCTCTTTGTTAAAACTTGCCATCAGGAATTTCCAGGCAAGTTTTTAATGAAAGGCTTTCAGAAAGTCTAAACAATTCTCTCATATTAGTGGGAATATGGTTCCAAAATAACCTAATTACAGTACAGCTGAACACTTAAAAAGAAAAAACCCAAATCATATATCTGAACAAACTTTTTTGCATTTTTAAAGCAATTTCTACTATTTGCATATGGCAAATACAGATAGATTTTTTTCCCAAAATCCAGTAAACTCTTCAGTACAATGCTCTTAGGAGTACAGCAGTTTAGTAAACAGTTAGTTTAGAAACAATCTATATCCCGCAGAGCAAAACTAGTCTTTGGAGTTAGTAATTACAATAAAATTTTAAGAGCTCTAGTTGAGTGAAATCCTAGCTGAGTACCTTCTAATTACTCATTTTTTGGCATCATTTATCTTCCTTAAAATTCAGTTTCTTTTGAACACACCACACTGACAGAACTTCCTATAGTTTTAAGTAAGCACAGAGGCTTTTATCATCTTTTCCAAAGAGAGACTCTAGCTCAACTCTTGTTTAAGTTACTTCTACTATTACAAGATGAATGAGAAGGAGAAGGGTTGAGAATAAGGCTTTCATTGCATTGTCCAAAACTTTAAATTCCAGATGTAGTTGATGGCAAGCTGACTTCTAACGTGTGACTGTTTTCCCAAATTGGAGAGAGATCACTTGTCTTGCTTCACACCTAAGAAAATTAGCCTGAGTAGCTATGAGCCAAATAGTCTAGCACAAAAGAGGATTATTCCTTTCTTGCAATCTGTGACATGGTGGAGGATGGTATGGGCACAAAAAAGGTGCTATGAACACTCTATTTCTGGAAAACTCAAATATGAAGCGACTGGATATAGAGAACCATACACTCTTCAGCACAAGAACTAACAAATCTGTAATTTAACAAGATGTAAGTTTTGTTACGCAGACTTTCACCGCTGGAGAACTGACTGCGTGAGCTCTTTGATCTCTGGAATTGTCTCAGTCCAGCCTTGCCAGATGCTCGCAGTGAAAGTGCAAGAGAAATGCATCTTTCATCCGCTAGGCATGTATAGAACAAATAATTCTGTGATCAGCAGTGCTAATGAAGACGAGTTTCATATATATTTGAATGGTAACACTTTCATTCCTTTGTGGATTCTCCAAAGTCTAATATAGTGGTTCCTCATACTGTGAAGACCTACCCTCAGAGACCTCAACCAAATTTGACCAGTTGGCCAAAGAGCACACAAGATTAAAGGAGGGTTGACAGAGAATGGTTTTATCCATTAGATATTTTGGGGAATCACTTGCTGCAGTCTAAAAATCCCTTCCTCCAAAAAGGTTTCTGATAACCACAAAAAAATAAGAATTTCTTTGTAATAGGGAGTCCTTGTTTACCTGATAAATTATTCAGAATTCTGGGAACAATTCGTTAACAAATATTTTCCTTGTATTAAAGTCATTGTATCTAGAACCACCTTCCTCTCTGCTCTTTGTCCACAAGACATTCTGGACTAGGAAACAATTCATAGTGACAGAATACAGATAGACTTTAGAAGACAGTGATATGTCAATCCACACTATCCACTTGCTCAATCTATTTGTTTGAGACAATTCATCTGAATCTTAAATAGAGCTTCCCGAGCAACAAGAGGAGGAAATGTTCACTTTCCTATATGGACTGGCCTATTTTTCTTGGATTGCCTTCCATTTTAAGCTTCCTCTGGATAGGACACAAAATAAAAAAGCATTTAAGCAGAGTATTTCTCAGTTTAGAGCCCTGTAGGCCATCTTCTGCAGCCCTTTATTATCCAGGAGTCCTCTTGATTTCAGTAAGGTTCCTGAGTAATATATATTTTGTTGGCATTTCCTGAGTCAGTAAGAGAACTGAAAGACATGGGAAGCATTTTTGTCCATTTTGCTTTCCATTCTAAAGGTGTTTATGAGTTATCTGGAGTTCACCTGAATAAGAACCGGACTCTGATTCACTAGAATAAAATACGTCATTGAAATACAAAAAAGTTTCAGGATATAAGATTTGAAAGCTGGAGACCTTTAAAATTTTTCTACAGCAGAAGTCCAGCTAGTTATGTGGAACTCAAAACAGCAGTTTTGGCAGTATTCTTTGGAGGGCAAGAAGGAATATCCTACTTTCGCACGGACCTGGAAATGGCTACGAAGAGCACAATTTATATACAGAAACAACCACAAAGCTGTTTTAAATTCTCAGGACCTTTCACAGGGTGGACCTTATTGGTTTGGGATATAGTGGCTGAGAAACTGAAACAAGATTATAAAAATTGTCTGCAGGACAGCTTGCAAAGGATCTGTCAAAATACCCAGCTTCATCAAGAGAACTCTTTTGACTGTGGTTTCAGTTTTGATGCATTACTGTAATAAAAGCTACTGTCATCACAAGTGTAACACAATGCTTCTCAGTGATTCCAGAGCAGGACAGACCAGAACACTCACAGAAAAAAATTCTGTGAAATTCGGAGATCAGAGTTTGTAACTCAAAGCCAACAGACAAAGCAAAAGGATAATTTCATTAAAATCTGTACAGCATTCTTCTTATGAGTATTTTGCTTGACACTTGCTCATGATTTATTTGATGATAATTATTAATTTTCAATGGCTTGATCTCTTTGAAATAGAAGAGCTGTACAGGCAGAGTTAGCTGCACGCAAGGATCTGAATGCAAAAGGATGTCTTCATTTCATTATGCTACTGTTTTTAGCCAGAATTCCAAGTACGTGGTAAAAAATTTGCTAAGAATAGTAATAAACTGTTACTTTGACATTTGTGCACAGAATTGCCTTTTAAAAAAGTGTGTCATTATTCAAAACTGAACACATCAACTGAAACAAAGCCGTATGTGTATCATTTCCCAACCTGCATAGGGTTGATCTGCACGGAACGTTCAAAGCACTCCACACATTCCCTGAATTCCCGGTTGCGGAGATGGAGGAGCCCTTTGGAGCGTTGGGCACGGGCACTGCGGTGCCTAGAGAGCTCCCAGGCCTTGTCATAGTACTGGTGGTCTTTAAGAACATCACCAAGCAAACAATATAATCCTGGTGTTTCCTTTTTCTCCAGCTCCCGCCTGAGTATTTCTTCCGCCTGTTAAAGAACAAAGAGAAATCAATACATAATAGGACAATTTATTTTCAGTAAACCGCCTACCTGAACAAATACCACTTTAGCATCTTGCAATCAGCAGTCGAAGACTAAGAAGTAGGGATAGTAAGGAAACAGTATCTCGATCCCACACAGCATCAAAGATAAAGTCTAGAGTGAATCTGGTCCCAAACTGTTTTTAAAAAAAACACACTTCAACGTCAACATAATATGGTGGCTTTTGGTTTAATGCACCAAGGGAAAGGTACCCATTAAAACAAGAAGCAGCTTGCTCCTCATTTTATATCTTAGGTGTGTATTCTGTCCCAAGAGCAAATATCAGTCCTGGACATCAAACCTACACCTACCTCAGAGCAATGCAGTATCAGCACCATTAAGGTATGTGCAATCCTAATAGTTTATCATCTGTGTTTTTTATAAATCCTAATAAGTACTCTTGCAATGACTGTCATTCCTTTTTCTCTAATCGCTCTTTTCTGAAAATAGCTACTTCCATTCTATTATGTCTGAAGACACATCCACTTTCATACTGTTGGTTTTGGAAATGCTACTTTTTTATATAAAATGCAGAAGTTATAAATTTATCTAAATGTTTGAGATAAAATATATTCAGAATATATACAGCATTATGGAATAGAAGACACAAGCTGGGTCTACAGACATGTATTATGGACTGTAACCAACTTTCAAAAGCTCTTTATCTCAGGGTCACTATCTCGCTCTAACAATAAAATTATTGTTTCTCTTTTAAACAAGAGATAGTCTGCTTTCTGTGGCTTTTTGAAAAGATAAATACACCGGACAGATGATCTGTTGTTCAGACCGAACTCTTACCTCAGTCCCCTGCTGCAAAAATGTAACATACATAATTCAGCTCAGTATAATTTTTCTATTAGAAAAGATCTATTTGAAGCATCTGAACCAAGAAAGATTTGACGCAGCCTGCCACAGAACTAAAGTTTGACCTTGTAACACTAGTTATTCTTCTATCATATCTAGTTTATCTAAAAGAAAAGCTGAGTTCCATCTTTGCATTTAAATTATTACTGCTTTTCTTGTTTCTATAAGAACTGTTTTCTTTGCCCTTCAGATGATCTCTAGAAAAATCAGTCTATTACTCCTCTTCCTCCAATCAGTAAAATTCATTGATCCTGTCTGAAAATCATCTTTAGAAAAATGACTTTGTTTTACTTTATTTTAAAATGTTTAATGTATAGTAATTTTAACACTTCATTCTTACTACCATTTTTGTTAAATAAAGTCGCAGTAAAAGTCTACAAATATTTGAAGTGCACAAATGTGAAGACGGGATATATTGTTTAGATTTCTAAAGGGATCTTGAACTAGCAAAAATGGAATCCCATTAAGAAGAAAATTAGTGGCTGAACATTAGGAAAATAACTTAATGGCAAGTGTTTTTAAGTGCCTATAGAACAGTTCTCCAAAGAAAGCCAAAGAAACTATTACTTAAAATTTAGAATTAGCCTAGTCAAAGCACTAGAAAACCTCACCTAACAAGAAGATTGCACTTGCAGAGGGCTTGGTTAAAGGGCAGTTTACTTCCCCTTCCCTGCCTTCATTAGTTTTTATGACAAGATTAAAGGAACACTTAGAGAACTTTAAGATGATTTTCTCTAGAGCAGAGAGAACTGGGTGCTTTATTACTGCAGTAATCACATTAGGCACCAAAAGATAAGTGTTTTTTTTCCCTTCAGATGAAGAAAAAAGACTGAAGTTTTGCTGTGTGAACAGCAGCTATGAGTGAATGAAAAGTGCATTGCATGCTGCTTCTTTACCTCTTCCTCTGCAGGGCACTCCCAAGCTCAGATTGCTATTCTGTGGCAGTGCCTAGTACTAATCATACACTAGACTAGAAAGCCAACCATTCACTAATTGCATTTCACATTTAAGAGCATAAAAACATCATGTTCTAAGCTTACAAGAATTCATTGCCAACATAAATATTTCAGCACACAGATAAAACAGAGAATTAAATAAGCAGAAATCTGACTTTTTCTCCATCTGATTAGCTATCTGATCATCTCTCTGGCATGATACAAACTTTTTTATTACTTAAATCTCTAAAGGCTAATACAAAGGGAATCATAACTACAAACTAAAAAAAAGAAAATTGTATTCTCAAAACATTTGTCATTTGTCTTCTACAAAACCAGATAATACTTTAAAACAGGATTGTCATTTTGCCTAGTTTTTTTGTGAAGAAAAATATTCCTTTCTCCTAACGTTGTAGTAAACTGTTTTCAAAAATGCACATTTAATCTTTGATAAGAACCCTGCTTCTGCAAAAAGCAAATCTTCTCTTAACAACAAAAAATATTATCAAGAAACATTTTCCACACAGCTCATGCAATGTACATAAAAGAAACATAATCACTAGAGATTTATTCTTACCCATTAAACAGATATTAATGATTAATTTGCACGCTTTTTAACTAAAAATTGTATCTAAATTAAATAAGCTTTGATAGGAAAATTATCAATTAAAAGTTACCTAAAAAGAAAAAAATGAAGCTGTATAACTCTTGCTGACTGAAACAGATTTAATTATAACAACACTGCTTTTCACAGAATAGTCTGCACCAAAATGGATGGAATTCAGTACTCAGTTCAAAAGTCAGTTGATCTAAACACGAGAAAGATTTAGGCTGTTATCTTGCTTTCTGGACTACTACAGTTGGTATGGGAATTAAACAGGCAATGCTTCACAAAAATCCACAATCAGTAAAGAGGGTTCTGTTTTAAATAAAAGGCGGTGCCTTTTTATTACTCACTACAGAGACTCCTGGAAACCAAGTTCAAGATTCATCCTGCGTTTGGCTTCCCAACCCTAAACTTCCACTTGCCATCCCATCCATGTGTTCCCATGCTTGTATTTCATTTATTCCCTAAAAGACCCTATTAGCCTCACTCTTCACAGATCTACCAGCTCTATTATTTGACAATTCATTCCTTTGCTAGCTCAAAGAGGTTCCTAAAATGCTTTCATGTTTTCTGCTTGCATGTTATTTGCTAGGCTACCAGAGAAGTAGCATGAAGAAGCAGAACAGATGAGCATGGAAAGAGGTAGTGAAAGACAAGGAGAGCTCTTCAGTTTTCATTTCATCTTCCCTGTAACGTCATGCATGACCTTGGGCAAGCCATTTACTCCTCTTTCTCAATTTTGTAGCTACATGTAGGAGTGCTTTCCTGCCTTCTACGACTGTTATGATATGTAGTGGAAATCAATCAAGTTCTTGAACGATCTCATGCACGAATCAGTATAGTACTAGTTGACTTTGCATCTGGGAAGCATTTCCTGAAGTTAAAGGTGAGCTTCTGAGATCTTACCATGATTGTGTTTCCTCGCTTAAATGTTTTAGAGATACCTGTGTCACGTCATGACAAGAAAAATAACTCTGTAGAACGTGGATTGCTGGGTATGTTGGTATAAAACCAGACTGTGAACCATGCTGAGGAGATGATGGAAAAGGTATAGGGCTGAAAATAGGGTTGTAAGATTGTAAGGGTTGTAAGGCTGATGCTAAAAGGTAGATCTCATGAATTTATCAAAGGTCAGCAGCTACCATGCTCTAGAGCTCCTGCCAGGGAGAAAGGTCTCACTTCAATTGGAAGAACTGAAAATTCACATCTCCGGTTTATCCTTTCTTTTTTCTTTAGCAGGGAAATAGAACCATTGAGGTTGAAGAGACCTAGTACACCTTTACCAAATAAAGTTGTCTGATGTAAATAATACTCTCAAGATCTCTCGAGATCTTCTTTTAACTCCTCACAGTTAAAAGAAGGGAGAGGGACACTTTTCAACACCAGTTCTCACTACACACATGGAGATTAGTGTCTGCTTTTGCAACAAGTCTGTTAAAGGAATACAATGAGTGAAAGACTGGAATGAGAAAGCCACAGCAACTATCAACATACCATGCATTCAGATTTTATAATACTTTTTTTTTGTTCCGTGCCCTGTTTTGCTCATTGCTTGGCACTCTGTTACTCTTCTGTTGACTCATGTTATGATACCAGTTTCTACTAATTTTGTTCGAATTATGAAACAAGCGAGTATAGAGCCATATCTAGTAACAGTAAAAGATCCACAAAAGAGTTTGCTAAATGTTAGTGACATCTTACTCTGCAAAATTTGTACTGCTACATGGCCCTCCTATAACTGAGTGAATTATGTACTTCCCAAGTGCATAATGGGGAGCTTCACATAGCCTTATCTACATACTCTGTTTCTTTGTCAGTGCATAATTCAAAAGGAATTATGGAAGGAATGTATTACTTTGATGCATAAGTACTCACCAAACACACTGATACTGCTGATATCTGTTTTATTAGATTTTTCAGTATCTAAATTCAGGTTTTCTCTATAAAAGCATTTGTGAGTGAAAAATATGCAGAATTTTATTTAATAGAGTTTGTTCTTTTAGGCACATATATGCTAAGCTCTTTAATGACATGAACATCCACTGAACAACATATTGCTCTAGTAGATTCTCGTGCATTTCTAAAAGAATAACTACCATGTTCAAAAACATAAAAACATTTTTAATAAAAACAAATAGTTCACACACTGAAAGTGTTCTGATAAGGAGCACAAATAGTCACTCCCCTTGGTGCACAGCTAAATGTTTCTAATCATCTGGCTTTTTTTGATCTGAAGCTAGCTTTTTTCCCAGCACTACTGTTACTTAGTACTTACATAGCATTTTCTGTTTTTCAAAGCACAGCACAAACCCTCATTCTGAAAGCATTTCTAAGCAGTTTCCTGTGTCAGATATCCTGTCCTATTCTCCGAGTGCCATTTTCATAACTCCCTAAGGGCAGTTCGTGAATGTAAGTAGGACAGAATGCATTTCCAGGAAATGGAAAATATTGACCTCTATTTCTCCACTGTACTGAAAAGATTGGGATATTAGCATACTATCCCCAAGGCATGCATAATGGGTCACAGAATTTGCCAGCAAAACATATCTGTCAGTTTATAGGACGAAAATCTAGGCATTGGTGCACGATAATTAGAAAAACCATGTAAGTATGAGAAATTCTGCATTTTTTCTATTAATTAAAGTTATAACTCTCTATTCTGTAAGCTTAAATTAGTTTAAGCATAGTCTTTCTGATTTTTTCTTCAGAAAGGCACACATACATTCATATATTTAATGTTACCATATATGAAATAGAGGGAGAGAACAGAGAAGGAAAGAAAAAACATATTTTTGTCTGAAAGTTAGTATTTCTGAAAGCTATATAAATTCTGAAAACAATGCTTGATAGCATAAGTTCCTGTTACAGTCTTTATGTGTGAGAGATTGCACCAAAAAGAGAACACAGCTAAAGTTACACACAAATAGGCATTGCTTTCAGGTATTATTTTCTAAAATCTTCCTCCCATTGCTCTAATAGTAACACCAAAATAATCAACAATAGGAGGGCTGCTACAGCCTGCTACCAGTATTTTTAAACAATTCTGTCACAGATACATAGAGTTAGGTGATGGCTTCAAATTATCTTTGTCTGGAGCTGATCACATGTAGCTGCAGCAATGTTAAAGAAATGATGGAGAAGTTCAGGAAAACATCAATATGGACTTAACAAAATAAAGTCTTTTAATCTTATGCCACTTCTTGTCTCAAATGTTTGATTCTGTAATTTGAATATGTTAACATTAGGTAATAAAATACATTAAGCACAGGTGTTGTTCTATTTAAAGTGTTTTAAAAATTACAGTTAATAGTTTGAAAGCAAGTGGGAAAGAAAACTAACACCCCCTCCAGACAAAGCTCCAAGACCCCATCATGAATGAATGCTACAACCTTCTTAAAATGCCCACATCACACCTTGCTGTGCATCCACAGGTGTTAATTCTCCTTGAATATTTTCAAGAATCACTATCACAATTTTCTTGCTTCCTGTTATTTCTCATTTACTAACTTCTACTTCATGTGGTCGTTACCCCAAATCTTTTTTTTTTTTAGCATTCACAGGTTATGACAGACTCGTATGTTGTGTGTCCATTTTTCCTCATGATACCCCTGTAGAAGTGAGTATCATTAGTGAATTGACAGCTCAAGCCAGGCAGTCTTTCATACTTCAGATCCTACTTCCAGACAGGATCTCAGCTGTAAAAATCATTTTTCTTACCTTTCCATGCTGTCCTGCTCTTTCATAGCAGATCACTGCGTCTTCCCACATTTCCAGCTCCTCAAATATCTGTAAGGCAGAGCTGGTGCATCCCAGCTCAAAGAGTAAGCTTGCAAGCTGACGCTGGAAAGATAAGAAGTTCCAGGTAACTGAAAATAGGTAGGTAAATACTATTTACATTTTTAAAAGAGTTAGAGGCATTTCTGACATCAACAAGAAGCAGACAGAGAATATGGCATTATTCTCTTGAAAATTCAAGCTGGAGCCTCAAACAATGTATATACCTCAAAAAAAAAATCAATAGAACAATAATTGTCTCGATTTGATTTTTGTTCATGTCAGTAGCTTAATTACTTTGAACTGATTTATAATATAATGCAAAAATGGAAACAGACATGGCAAGGATAAATTGACAGAGCTGAACTTCCACCCCTTAAATGAGGGACATGGCCCATGCAGTGGAGAGCAGCTGCAGCAGGATGTTGGGAATGCTAAGAGTAGGAAACAGAGGCTGAGGAGGGCATTAAAGCCTCTTCTAGCAATCCTTTGCCATAGGAATCTGTACCTGTGCAAATACAGATAGAGAGAAAGGCTCTGATACAATTTGTTAAGTCCTCGCGAGAAATCACTGTCCCAAACAGCCACTGCCAAAGGGTGTTAGTTTTTAGTCAAATCAATATTGGATTTGAGTTCAGGTTCAACTCTCCAGTTGAGTTTTCCTCACAGATAATTCAGCCTTTTTGTTATTTCAAATCCAGCTATTATTTTAGTGTACTTATGAAAATAAATGAGTAATCTTTTCAATTTAAAAATAAACAAGGTATGTTTTCATGACTTTGAAAAGTTGCCTTTGATCTTTTGTTTATTTTTTAAGAGGAGATTAAAATTGCATATAGGTTTTCATCTTTGAAGGAAGGATAACTTATTTACTATGTGTGACAGATATACAATTTGGTTTGCAAAAACAAATGGGAGCATTCTGTATAAGGACACCTAACTATGCTATGAGATCCCACACAGTGAACTTCTGCAGTGTTTTTGGTGATCCTGAATGGATTCCTTGAAGTTCTCTGCAGCTGTCACAGATCTCTCTTTAAAGGCTTGGGTTCAGAATCTGCTACAAATCCAAGGAGTCACCATACCGAAATAGACTGGTAGTCTATTAAGAATTAAGAACTGGCTACAGTTCTTTGACATAAATACATAACAAACTGAAAATCTGTAACAAAGTAATTACTTGTTAGCTTGATATTAATTGCTTAGGAAAAAAACTACATTTGTCTGGAACTAAATCTTATTTATGTTTTATTAAGTTTACTCAGTTAAATTTGGTAAAATTTGTATAGGCAATGCCTCTTCATTACTATCACTAGAAGACTGCAGCCATCTTCCATTATAAATCCCTATTTTAGTATTTCTATCTTTGGCTTGGAAAATTGGCTTGGATTGAAAAGTGCCACTCTGACAACTGGAAATGAAAACCAGTTTGCTAGTTTTATTGCAAGTGCCTGTTAAAAGGTTGTATGGAATAATTTGAGAATGCTAGGAGAAGATATGATTGGTTAAAGCAACATGCATTGAGGTTAGAAATCAAAAAGGAATAAAACACCATTAAAAGTAAACAACATGAACACCTTAGGAGGTATGTGATGCAAACAGTTTTCTTAAGTTCGTTAAATACAGCATCATCAGATAAGACTGTAATGTGTGGATTTTCTATTCTAGAAAGAGTTTATTGTGAAGATAAACAGCATAGTTTTGGAGAAAAAAAATATCCTGTCAGCAATAGTAAAAGGGGCATGTCTCAAAAATAAAAACTTTCTCAGCTCGAGGAGTTCTTCAGTGTTCTTTTGACTTCTAATTTGGCTGCTTTGACCACGATCCACTCCCTGAAAATAACCTAAAGTGAGTGATCATTAAAAGATGAGAAAGATGCAAGTAACAGTAGCATAAGTAACACAGTAATAAAAAGTAAGACTGATTATTTTTACAGGAGATATGTTGGAAGTTTGAAAGTTTTGGTCCATTTTTTACTGAAGGAAAAAGGAAAGTAAAGAAGAATTGCACTACAAGCAATTACTTCTGTGCATGACAAGACATCTGAAAGCAAAACACTGTAGAACTTGATTTCTTTCCAGAAAAACCTGGTGTGCTGTTAGTTACGTCTGTATTTTTACAGTGTTTCAACTCAAGATCGTATCACACTCTCTTGACTTTGGAGTCATGCAGTATCAAAGATTATAAGAACCACAGACTTTTAAGTAAAGCTTCAAATGGGATTGTTTCACACCTGTATGGCCCAATGCGGAGGCACCTGACAACAGTAGAAAATCTTCATGCGTTCAGATACCGACGTATTTGCATCTTCAAATTGGTCTGCAAGTGCCTGTAAATGCAAAGTATATTCTGATTTAGTATTTACTTAGACTTAATTAACCTAAAAAAAAAAATTCAAAGCATTCAGGATTTTAGACATTCTTGACACCATGGAGAAATGATATTAAATATAACACTAAATGCCAGTAAGCTTACACCATAACATGCTACAAGTCTTTTTATTAACCCATGTAAGAAAATGTAATAAACATTTATGTAAAAACTCTTTACTATGGCTAATAATAAATAAAAAAGCTTTGAAGAGATTCAGCTTTCAAAGTGCATGTAACAGGAATAAGAATGAAATTTACAATCCCAAACAAATACTTGCTGAGTAAAACTGTGTCAAATATTAAAATGACCTTGCCTAATGCATTTCAATCCTTTAGCTAGTTTTTCCCTGTCTAAGATAGTGCTTTAGGCATGAAATTTCTTATTAAAAAGAGAAAGACAGACAAGCATATTATAGTGGACCATGCTTTTGGAAACACAGTTCTAATATAGAATAAAGTATTGTGACTGGCAGTACAATTCAATTCAGGCTTTTTTTTTCTTTTGGTGGAGCTTTGAATTGTTGAAGTGTTTTCTTCTGAAACCCTTTGAAAGTGAATGGTAACTTTTGCATAGCAAAAGTGCAGCAGCTTCAGCACTAACTTTTTCTCTGAAAATCCACTATGAAGTTATTTAAATCAAAATTCAATAGCAAGAAAAATAAAATATTAAAGGTAGCTGTAGCCAGAAAGTTGGTTAGAAATTCTAAGATAAGGGAGAAACTCTTTAAATGCCAGTCATCGCTAAACTAGCAAATATAAGGCCATAGGTATAAATAAGGGAATATTAAATTACTTGCCTTCACATGATTCATCTATCCAAGTCTCACATATAACTTAGTCAAAGATTTATAGAAGGAGCTAGACAGGTTCTCAGAATTTTCTCAGCATGGAAAATGAATGCAAAGATTCCCAGACAAAACCAAAAATTGGATAGGATTGCTTCTTTCTCTCTCTTTCTAAATCCAACTGTTGGCTACCCAACCTATATCAATAATGCAAATAATAGTTGTATAAAATTAAAACAATCAGTTATGTGATTTAAACTGCTAAGCATCTTGTAACTGCTATTGATGTTAATGGGATTTATTAGGTGGCTTCATTCTTTTAATAAGAAAAAATCACAACAGGCAGCAATAATTTAGGCTTTAAATCCACACTTAACCTCCTAATTTTAAATACTAATATTTAAATATTCAATCTTATTCACATTCTCTCTCACAAAATTATCTCCAGAGACCTGTTCCTAGAGATTATCCAGAAACCTACCCCAAGAAAATGGCTGAGGTATATTTATAGTAAGGAAAGGGACAGACTAATAAAATCGCACTCCTTTACATAGTTCCAAGCAATCCAAAAGGAGTCAGATTCAAATAAAACCCTGAAAGTAATATTATTTAATTACAGAGTTTACCTGACTACGAACTATCACAAATCATATTTTGCAGTTTTAATTCTGCTGAAATGTTCTAATACTATGCAGAATTACATTTTTCTATATTCTGTTGCAACAAAAAACTGAAAAATTGTCTAATTCCTTGGGTAATCATTTTGCAAGACCAGACAAAGTAGTAAACTACAGTTGGAAAATTTAAAAATAATAATCGCTCTAAGCCTGAGCAAAGCCAGGAAATCCTAAATATGTCCTGCAAAATAATTTTTTGAGGAGAACAGGAGATGGAAGGCAGAAAATGTTTTAAGTCAATCAAAATGTTTTAGCTTTTTTTTTTTTAAATTTCTATTGTTCCAAAAGAAAAACTGGAATTCAAAGAAAAACAGTTTTTCAAAAGCAACATATTTTATTGGAAAATTTGTGGCCATATTTTTTCTACACTTCCTAAGCAGAAAAGCCTAATGTAAATGACATGTTGTAGGAGAATATGACTATTAGCAAGTAGAATTCTCTCCCTTCCCAAAACAAATACTGTACTCTGTTCAGAGTTCCAACAAAAACTGAAAGTGTAGGTAGAACATATGAATATTACACATTCCCTAAAGAAGTATAAATGCTAATGAACTTAAAAGTTATTAAAATCCATGGTTTATACACTCTCTTATATGTCGACAAAATAAACTCTGATAGTTCTGTCTACTAGTGAAGTACAGAAAATAAGTTACTTAAAAATTGCTGAATTCTATGTGTCTGAATTATGCTTGAAGAAATGAAATTTGGGTTGTATAGCGGTGAGAAAATGAGAATCCTAACCTTATTGCACAGCTAATATCCAATCACAGAACAATAAGTCAATAAAATGAGCAAGATAGCACCGCTAAGAAAGCATTCTTTCTCATTAATAATCTTCAAGATAAATATTGTGTTAAAAAAAAATCTATGTAAATATATAATATTTGCAACACAGTCAAAAGACATAAGACTTGGTGCCTTAGTTTAACCCAAGCCTCAAATTCCTGCCTTGAAAGTTGTTAAATAGAACTACAGCAGAAACCAATGAAAATTCACAACTCTAAAGGATACACAAGTTCTTCCATATGCAACATTCAAAAACATTACGCTTAACAGATCACCCCCCCACACCATGTAACACATCCTCTCCCCAAGGCTTTAGCTGCCATAGATAACCAATTTTGAAGTCAAAAAACACAGTACAGAGAGATACACTAATCCAGTCTGGAAACAACAAAAACATAGATGGTTTTGATGGAATTTTATATCATGAACAAAAACTACATTATTGCCACATGAAAGCAGGAAAAGACAGCTCTAGAAACTACAATTCATTCTCCCCATCTCACACTTAAATCTTTGATACGAGATTAAGTAGTACAATAAGTAGCCTGTGTTTGGGATAAGCATACCATGTTAATTTGAAATGATCGCATTAGAGCTTTTATCACTTTACTAATCAAACTCAGCTGGCAATTATCCATGACTTGAGTTCATGAAGTTTGTGAAGGATTTTTTCCACCTTGGAAATAATTTCCATACATTCATTCCCGTTGCACATCCTTCCTTTGCCTCTATGTTCAACATATGTATAACATCACTATGGTCCTGATGAAAAAATATCAGCTTTGATTTTGAGCCTTCCTAAATTTCAATCTCTTCATCCTCTCCACATTTTTTAATGTCCTTTTCTTCTATGTCTGACAGAGTTAACAGCTTTTTCTTTCTAGCCAGACCCTATCTTTGTACTTAATCTCTGGAAATACTACTACACCCTTACGGTTTCTGGTCACTGAGATAGCATTACATCACAAAAAAATGACATTTGATTTGTCAACCTACTTACTGGTCTGGGCAGTGGAGGGGGAGGTGCTGACCTCCTCTCTCTGCTGACCAGCAACAGGACACGAGGAAATGGAATGAAGCTGCGTCAGGGGAAGTTCAGACTGGACATTAGAATCATAGAATCATTTAGGTTGGAAAAGACCTTTAAGATCATTGAATCCAACTGTTAGGAAAAGGCTCTTCACTGAAAGGGTGGTCAGTCACTGGAACAGACTCCCCAGGGAAGCGGTCACAGCACCAAGCCTGTCAAAGTTCTTAGTCATATGGTGTAGTTTTAGGTATTCCTGCGAGGAGCAGGGAGTTGGACTCGATGATCCTTATGGGTGCCTTTCATCTTGAGATAGTCTATGATTCTAAGTCCTTCTGTCAAAGTTTTGTCCCTTTTGTTAAAATATAATCTTCAGGTACCTTTTTGCATCTGAGGTAAATAAATGGCAGACCTTCACATCTTTCTTTCTATTCTTAACCTCTTTATTCCAGATGAAATCGTTTACTTACTTTCCAAAAAAATGCCCCTTACTATGTAAAACTGTATCTATAGGCAAACATTTTTTCCTTCTATTTCATCTGAAGGATCTCCTGATCCAAGGCTATTTAGGGAAAAAAATCCCCAAAAAAACCAAACAAAAAAGCCCCAAGCCCATGTCTTTTGAAAACAGCAAGATACACATCACTTATCAAAAACATCTTGAAAACAGCATCAAACTATTAGCTATTTAATTCCATCTGGATCCCCCTCCCCAACAACACCGAAGATCTGCCTGTCTATATCCAAACCTAACATTGCTGGCCCCAATAAAACATTTCCCTCAAAACAGTCTTAACCCATAGACAGCATTTTATCCATGCTATTTCATCTCACTTCTTCCCAGGTTTTTGTATTGGTAATAGACAATGTGACTGCACCACTTTTCCCTTTACCTATCTTTTCTGGCAAGAGCATTTCCAGTTTTAGTGTTCCAGTCACAATTGTTCCACCGTATTTCTTTCATCTGCGCAAAAGCTTGTTTCACAGGCTGCACCAATAATTGTAGCTTGTTTATTTTGTTTTCCTGCCTTCTCCCCCTGCTAACCAGGCATCCAGCTGTTTCCCACTGACCACACCCTATTTAAAACATTAGTTTTTACTACTTTAGTACCTGCTTACTTGCTATGCACTTATCAGTACCACCACCTCTACCCTTATTAGCATCTTATATTCCCTCATACCCTTTGATTTATCCTGGTACACTTGATGTTCCTCTTTATGATTTTGTAGGCAGGAAGGTTAGACAAGTTTTTTCAAGTCTTCTCCTGCTTCTCAGTCTAGAGATCTTGTCGGTCTGCCAGAATCAATCCCTGAGACTCCAGTGGCGACCGTCCACCCAAGAGTCCTTTCTACATAAATGCTACCAACAGCCATAAACCACAATCGTTCTCTATCACTTACCCCCAACCAACATGTTGATTGTGGCATTATCTTGCCTTGCTTTTGCCCTCCTTCTCTAACAACTCTAAGATGTCCCACTTCTTACAGGTTTTTTACCATATTTAACATGGGTTTAGCTTCATTTATGCCAAAGGAAACTGATACTGTCATACATTCCGCTTTCCCACTATGGTCATGGTCCAGCACGTACTAACCAACCGGTACCTTAACTCCAGGCAGACAGAAGAGGATGAATGGAAAAGTACCTTTCAGTCTTTCCTAACACGGAAACTCCAGACACACAACATTTTCGTGATGTTCTTGTGATTCTCAGGTCCTTATTCTTCAATTTCTCCCAAGTCTGAAGACTCCTCCTGAAAATCCCACACATCAGCCTGACCACTGCACACTCTGCCTACCTACCTATTTCCACTTTCGTTGCCCTTCTTCTATTTCTGTCCATTACCTCTGTACGTTTTATAATCAGCGAGTTGATGTCACAACTCTACCGCTCTTGTATTCTAGCTGCTCCCTTAGCTCCATGCTTCTTCCAGTTATTCTCCTGCCAGCTGTGTGCTCTATGAGTAGGTTTATTTAGCAGAAGTCAACAAATCTTTAGCAAACTACGCAGCCTCCTTAATGTTTTCCTCCTTCATATCATAAAAACACCAAGCTTCAGCATCTGCATCTATGACTGCTGGTTACAGTTTGTTCATAAGGTTTGCCAAATGATACCTGATGCAAATTAATTTTAATGTACTCAAAGATGATGAAAATACCACTGTTTCTGTATCCATCTATATTTTCCCCTGCTTTATCCCACTTCCAGTGCTACTCCCCAGCACCAACATCATCTTCTATCCTTTACAGGAAAAAAAAGAAGATTAATTCTCCACTCATTTAACCCATCTTCTGCTTCTTTTGGTCACCGTCTGCTCAGCTTTTCAGCCTCTTGCTTAGGCCACTCTTGACCCACGTTTAGGTTTAGAAGGTAAGTATATACCAGCATATACCATGAACAGGAAGCTTTCCCTTCAGATGTCAAAACTAATACAAATTTCCTTCTTTTTGCTCTGCTTGCTGAGCTTTTGAAAATTACAAACTACATGTTTGTACACACTACATGTAGCAGTGAAACCTATTGTTGTATTTGCTGAACATCTACCATCCTAGCCCCCCATTTGACAAAAGTATACTAGGAGTACATCGAAAATTAAGTACACCCTCAAGAAAGAAAGGGAGAAGGAAGGCCTTGCAAAAGACTGCACAATTCTGAAACAACAAATTAGCACATTAATCTTGGATTAAAAATTAAACAGATAATGTAGGTTTTACAAATGGCCAACTGTGGGCATCTGCCTTTACTTATACAACCTATATACCTTTTTAAGTGCGAAAGTATGGACACCAGTTTTGGGACTGCCTGGATGGGTTTTGGCTTATGGGTCAGGCACCGAAGCACCTGACGGTGCCAAGACACAGCTGGAATTGTTCAGCGGCTTGGAAAAAAGGTGTCTGGAGACAAAGAGGGTAAGAAATAAAAACGCATCTGTAGGGAAAACAATCCTGCTATCTCATCTCATTATTATTATGGTTTCTAAGAATTTAGCAGGTGTATGGCCCGGCCCAAACTGAACTGGGCTCACCTATGTTATTTACTCAAGAACAAAGTACAGAAAGCTTTGTAAAAGTAACAGCAACTATATGCGTAACTCTGTGATGGTACAATTACAAAGTTCTTATTTTATTCATAAGCTTATTTTACAAATTATGAATAAACAGGAAAATTTATCATCAAAAAGCTCCTTTGATTCCTTACCACAGAACTTGCTCACGCAGATGAGGAGTTTCTACTGCTTAGTATTTATGAAAAAAAAAGTGGGCATTTTTTTATGCTTATGCAACAAGAAGCTCTTGTGGACCCTGTAATATTTACAGACTTCTGTAAAACTTCCAGAGATTCATCGTTAAATTAATTCAACCTTTCATGCAACTTAAGACCTAATTCTAAATGCTTTAAACTTTACTTTTGGGGACAGTGATATTAAAATACTTGTCTAACAGAAAACCTACATAATTCTTGAAGCTTCAAAACTTTAAGTGGCTTTATTATTTTTTAAACTGTCCTCTTCTAACAATAAAGCTTGAAAAACGCTGCACAAAAAAGAACTATAGTCCAAGTTAATTTGGGATGTATTATGACAGTAATTGTCACAGCCTTGTTCCGCAATAGTGTCCTCAGTAATTCATAAATACAGAATTACTAATAAAAGCTGCACTCCCCTGAGAAAACATATATTATACAATAAGTGTCTAAAAATTCAGAAACTGTATACACGTTAGGAAGCAGGTGACAAATACAGAACATTAAATATACAGAATTATTAGGGTTTTCCGAATTTTCTTTCCTGTGATTTAGAACAGATATTCCAAGCTTTTCTAATGTACTATAAGTATTTCAGTACCTTATGGATATGTAATTAGATCTTGAGTTACACTCTTTTGGTAAACTTACTTTAAAAAAAAAAAGCAAAAAATTATATTTACAGTTCAAACAACAAACTTGTTTCAACAGCTCTTTGTCAACCCAAGAGCTCCTGTAATCAAGACCACTGGGACAAACTGAGACATACCCAGACTTCTAAAATCCAATGGTCAAAATACTTAATCTTCCAGTGAAGCAATGCCAGAAACTACGAAGCAATAAAAACAGCTTTCATATAACAATGCAGTAAAGTTTTGCTTAATGGGAGAGAATAATTTCTGGTTGATAAATATGGATATAATATGGAAAAATTGAAAACAGTTGAGATTAGTCTAAACTTCACGAAGGAGATTATGACTTATGATTACTTCATTGATTGCCAATTTTATCACTAGATAGAAAGACATAAACCCAGTACATTTGGACTTATTACATTCGACCATTAGTCAGACAGTTTTGACATTTAAGACAGGACTTTGTTGCTTGGAAACTAAAATGTCCTAAACGAAATAATGAGATATCCTTTTAAAAAGCTCAGAGATGTTATATTTCTGTTAAATGATGAAAATCTCTGAATAGTCAAGAACTAAAGCATCCAAACACAAAACAAAAGCTATTAAGCAAGGATGTATTTCAACATCAAGAAAGAACCCCCCCCCTCATTTATCTAATTTTCAAAGGGGAATTATGACATTAAATACTTGAGGAAAATTTTTTACAGCGATCACTACTATAAATTATGATTTGTGATTCATGGAAACTCGAAAAGACCATTTCTTACGTTGTGCAAAGATGCCAAGATGAAGGGCACTACTTACTGGAGATTTTACATTATTCACATTCTCAGGAGGATGAAAATGTTCCTTGAGAACTCTGCAGGAGTTCAATGCTTAAAAGGGCAAAAATCTTACCCTCTTTTTACCCCTCATTCAAATGTAAGTCTTGGTTTCATTAAAATCTTGTAGCCTTGAAAACTTCCATTTTTGCTCACTTTGCAAGCTCACCCTTTCAGTCATTCTTCCAATGAAATTATTGCTTGATAGAATTGGCCTCAAATGGTGTGTATATTTAACCAACTAGAGGACTATGTATCACACTGTTCCCTAGGAACTAATAGCTGGTTTAAAATTTGTTAAAGCTAACTTTAAAATGTTGTATAGCACTGACTACCTATTTTATATTGCAAATGGTTACAGGGCACACGGAACACAGGAGCTGCAAAGATGTCAGAATGCTTCACAGGGGGAAACTACTAACAAGGCAATGCAACTCTAGAACTATAAAAACAAGCAGCACTTGAAACAAAATTTACTGAAACATTTAAGGAGAAGGCTTCAGGCTGCAAGTTTTCAAAGCTAACCCTGTTTGCATTGAAAGTGGTGTTTTAACTACTTTGCCCAATGTTTTGGTAAAAATTTCTTGATTGTACATAATCACTACATTGAAAGAAATCACAATGTTCAGTGTCCAGGGTTATTTGCTTTTTTAAAAAAGTCACAAGAAAATGGCCTGGGTTTCTAGCAGCTTTACACACAGAAGAAAAAAGGTTGACTTCCTTTAACAGAAATGAAAACAAAAATTTTCTCTGCATATTCTTTCAAATTAGCGTAATCCCTTTCTAAACAGCAGACTAACTACCCAACTACTACTATGCTTTTTTTTTTCCTCCCACCCTAGATTGGACACAGAAGTCTCCTTGATCTGTAAAGAAAAGAGGTCGTCTTGTACTGGATTCAGCACTATCCACCCCACAATATTCTTCTAGTAGCTTATTTTGATGGATTCTTCAGTTAAGGTGCTCCATCTCTCAAGAGCATAAGTACTCGCAGTATTGAGCATGCAATGTTTGTTTTATGGCTTCTCCTCTGCTATCTCCTATTTCCTTCTTCCCCTAAACAGCTAAAGAAACTCGGCATCAGATATCCCTCAGCAAATACTTAAAAGTTTAAAGTTTCTGGGCTGAGAAGAATGCCAGTAGAGGCTTTTTCAGGACAGCCATCTCTGTGGCATTTGCACATAGGTTTAATTTCATTGTCTGCATCTGACATCAACTTGAGAATAATGCAGTACTCTCTCTAAGATAGATTATGCCTAGAAAATGTTCTAAAACATTTCAAGTTTGATGCATTTCAGGCTGTTATTCCCTTTAAAAGCATAAGGAAATAAACTTTTTTTTAACAAAGGTTGTGTCCATTTTTCAGCAAAGGAGGAACTTGCTTGTAACCTTTAATAAAGACCTGACTGATCTCATGCTAGAAACCATCTGTTCTGGTGTACTGTGATCTTTCCTCTCCATCCCCATCAGGCATTACAATTAAGTGTTATATAGAATAAATTATGCCAAACATTTGTGTTTTGTAATGCATAACAGGTATATTCTTCGAGAGATGTAGTTCTTCCTCAGAAAAGCCACAAACAGAAGGGGATAGTCAAGCTGAACCCTTTAATTTAATAATTTTTATATGCAGTATTTCATTGTTAGTTTAGCTATGATACTCATAAACATACATGCCGCTTTATGACCCATTTAATCTATTCCATATTCCAAGTGGAACATCCTGCTCAAGAAGAATAATCTATTGGAAACATCCTGTACTTTTTCTGTTACTAGAAGACTTGAGTTTACCTACCATATACCACACATTTGCATTTTGCTTACGGTAAATTGTACAATAGTATATATATATACAAGCAATTAAAAAATGACAGGTTGTCTGTAAGTAGCAGAAAAAGCCTCATTCAAGTTTTATCACAAAACATATTATAAGTAAACATACCATAAATAAATATTCAAAATAACCATTTCTATACAGCAAAAAAATTAATTAGAATTTAGGAATTAGATGGTCATTTCTAAAGAATGTAAACAACAAATACTTAAACTGAAACAATTTCAGAGGAAAAGTTCTTAAGACCATGTTATTACATGCAAGCATGTAAACATTTTCAGCTTCCTCCTACCTAAGGTAGAGACTGGATGGTATTCTGTTACACAAATAGAAACCTCAAGGAAAAAACAACACAAAACAAAATGTGATGTATTCAGGTAACTCAGTGCCATTTTTTACTGGCAATTCTTCCATGTTACTTAGATGTCCTTAGATGCCTGTAAGGAGGAAAAAAATATTGTCTCGTCTTATCTAGATACCTGTAACCTGAAACCACAGATATCCAGCTGCCTTAATCACTAACAGATCTTTTTTGCAGTATTAGAAACAGCCAACTTTTTTTTTTTTTACACCAGCAAAGTGCTCTTTTGGTAAAATCTGTTTTTCAACTATTCTTATTCAGTTGCAAATCTCAAGAACATCTTTAGTTATTTGGTGAAGGGGACAGGAGTATGAAGAGAAAAGACAGTTCAGTCTCTTTTGTCCTGAACTTGATCAGAATGTCTCAGATAACATCTTGGGACACCCATCGTTTTCACTTCTTACCAAAAAAAAAAAAACCCAACAACCTTTTTCCTAAGAATAGCTTCCCTATACAGTGAAACCTTGACTGATACCCAGTAGTTGCTGTTGAAAAATTACTTGGCAGGAAACACACATTCTTCCAGTAGCTGAGCCCGACCCAGCAACCATAGAGTATATGATGGTAAGTACATTAGAAATATGACACACAGGCAAAGTGTTTAAACTTCAGCTATCCCAAAGAAAGGCAATCATATATAAAGAAGTCTGTTTTCAATATATGTATTTTCTTGAAAGACGTTCAATCCAGTTCTTCACATGTTCCTGGAAAGCTCTCTACACATCAGGGAAAAACAAACAAAATCCCTATCATTCTCTGTTAATGATTGATCTACTCACCAAAGAAGAAAATAAGCATCTTTAGCAACAATTGGCTTGAAATCAGTTCCATTTCCAGTAAAAATGAAAACACTGAATGCATTAAATATTCCATGCCTGATTGTATGACATATTCAAATAGAAGCACATCAAGCTCCCTGGAAGACTCAGTTCTTCTTTATCAAAAAAGGGAGGAATCCACAAAAATACATTTCTTTCCACAATCACATAGCAGTATTGGGCACAGGTTGTCTGGTACACAACCAATTAAGAAACAAAACCAAAATAAAATTTTCATTCAGCTGGACGGAGTTTTATGGTCTGTGCTGGTCACTCGCACCAGACAGGTTGAGGGACAGAGACTGGACAACAACAGATCTTCTGCTACTTCACAGAGGAGCAACTACGACTAAACACGGACTCAGGATGCTAAAATCCTTGCCCAACAAAACCATGGGCTGTAGAAACAAAATGACAGTCAGTGTAACATGCACACCCTTTAATCCGTTAATAGCCTTCAATTACTTGACCGAGGACAATCAGCTGCAAGTTCTAATGGTACCAGTCTTGCACTAGAGGCAATTTTCTTGCAGATCTTCAGGAGGAGGTAGCACACCGCTGCCAGAGGAAGAGATACACTTTGCTTTCAGCTGCCCCCTTTTACTTGAGATACTCTAACCAGGGCCAGAGGGAGAGGACTGAAGGACAAATTAACTCCTCCACCAGCAGCTGCCACCACCTACTTCCTGCTACCATTTTTTCCAGGGGAGAGAAGAATATGAGCCCAGGAGCCTGCTGGGCCTTTGGCCATTCATCCAACTCTCAGCCTGCACCTTTAATGGAGAACCAGAGGGAAAAAGGCAGATTTCAGACCAGAGGAATTGTCCTGGCAAGGTGCAGCTTGAGAGCTCCTGAAATAGTTTAAGATTGCACTATAATTCGGCATTTTATAACTTTTAAGTGTCTGAACTTGCAACATTATTAATGACCTTTGTTTGCACGCATTTTACACAGGGGAAAATGGAATAAAGCAGAAGATGAAGCATTCTGTGGTAGAATCATTTACTGCATGTTTCTATTTCTAGGCAACTTCAATGTTTGCACAGATCTGCATCTGGAAAAATGGGCAGGTATAGCACAGCAATGTGCGTAATAGCTACAAACAATATTATTTATGCCATTTAAAATCTATTTCAGGCATGATAGGTCGTATCGCTTACAAAAACATCTCCGCATCTGTCAAAACGCCCAAGTCTTATCACAAACCCGCAGTGCTATAATTCACAATATGCAGACAGACAGCAATACTGTGAAGAAACTGGGTAACTGCAAAAGCAAATGGAAATATTAAAAAGAGCCAATATCATATCATCATAGAACTCTCCATACACTGATCCAAATGATTATTTGAATCAATGGTCCTTAAATCAGTTTGGAAAGTTCAGAAGCCAAATATATTCCTCAATTCATAACTATAACTGGAACAGGAACTAAACGAGTTGAGTTAGGCCAGCAAACAATTCTCTGGTTAGAAGCTACATCCAGCCCACGCTATTGCAAAGTTTGTCTCCAGTACAATAGTTTCCAATCAATTGATTCTTTACATACTAGATTCCCAAAATTTCATACCTCTGAACATTTAGAAACCACGTACAGTTACTGTATTAAATAATTTTTTTTATAACCCAACTATCCCTGTAACTTACTGGAGAGCTAAGCCCTTGGCATGATGGAAATTCTTTTGGTAGAAACATCTATCAGAAAAAGCAGTTCTCACTCCCTACTACAGCATCACAGTTACAAACCAATTTCGAAGCACGAACGTTCTCATTTTTTGAATTAGTTCTTGTTTTTGTAAATCATACGATCATTTAATCTAAAAAAAAGAAAAATAACATTTTCCCTCATTAATTACACAATAGTCCATTCTCTTCTATTTTATCTTTTTCACAAGCATTATTTTTCTTCACTATTTCTAAATTTATCTCACAAAGATTTGTCACCAGTTTAATGACATTTTTTACAAAACCCTTCACCCCACTTTCTGTGAATCCATACTCTCTAGGTCAATGATTACAAATCTCCGCAGCTTATACTTCACCAGTTTTGTTGCAGAAACTGATCTGCTGAAATCTTACTCTTAACTGGTGTTCAAGAAGCAAATTGCCTAAAGCATTCTCCTTGATTATCCCTGGTGTTGACCTACAAAATAAAAGTAAAATGCTTCCAATGTAATGTTCTCAGACTCTACCTTGATTTGGCTATACAAGCACTTTCTTGCCCCTACTTTAAAATTTGAGAGTAATTCTTTTCAGCTTTTATCCTACTTCCCACTGAAAATCTCCTTTGACAATACATGCATTGGCTTCTCTTAAAATCACAGCTTGTATGCTAACCTGAGGAAGTAAAATATGGTTTTTTGTATCAGGAGAAAAGAAAAACCTTACTGACAGGCTGTTTATTCTTTCGTTATTGAGCGAGTATACAAGGCAAAAGCAAGGACCACTAACTATGGGGATTTACTAAGTTGGTTTTGACTTATTACCTATTATTAGTAACTATTAGTAGTAACTATTAGTAACTATTATTAGTAACTATTAGTAACTATTAGTTATTTAGTAGTTAACTAATTATTTTGCAAGTATTAGAGCACCACTATTTCCATATTCTTTCACTTTAAATACTTTTAAAACTAAAACCAGTCTCTAGTCTCTCATTTCCTGCAATGGTTAAAGCAGCACTAAAATACCTTCTAATGGAAGAATTTTTCAGAACAATGCTGGATCACTTTCAAAATATTAGAAAACACACAGACACAAACACTTCTATCAATAACATTTGTCTCATTGTTATTGGACTTATTTCCCAGCAATTGTTTTTGTACGTCTTAGATTCATTTCAGTAAATAAGAAGGCCCTATCTACCACATGCCTGACTATAAATTAGTCTTTCAAGACTGAATTCATCCTCTACGTTTTGAGGAACAGTTCACCGTGGCCCTGGAACGTCTTGAACTACAATAACCTACGCACTTAGTGCTTTCTCGTCATGCCGAAAAACTCATTCATTTGGCAAGCTTTGCAGGGGAAGATTGGGGGTATATTTCTCGGAGAAAACTGTGGGAGGACAAAGAGAACTGTTTTGTTTTATTTAACTGATTTAATTTCTTACCTGTAATAAACTGATCACCACTACTGAATTATAACTGCAAAACTATCATCATCAGGGCATTTTATACTTGCTCTGCATATATTTTTATTGTTCTTGAAAACTATTAAAATCTGAAAAGAATGCAAAATTCATTCTGTCTTAATTTGGCTCGTAAAAAGTCATTTTATGGAGTAAATAGTTTCCATATTTTTAATAGACTACTGCCCTAATCAACCGAAATATGCATACAGTTTCGTGTCATTGAAGATAAAGCATATTTGAGCCAGAGAGAACTGATATAAGTTTATGCAATTTGAATTAATAAACTTCAATATTATTCCAGTCAGCAAATCATTTTAGTGGTTTTTTTTTGGTTTTATTTGTTCGGTTTTAGGGTTTGGTGGGTTTGTTTTTTTTTTTTGCATTTGCAGCTTCTGTTCTGTTCCTTTAAAAGATGAATTTTCATCAGCGATAAGAATCAGACTGTCCTTCAATTATACATAGCCTTATTTCTATCTTTTTTTTTTTAAACCAGGAGGACCCAATGTAAACATGTTTAAGACAACTGTACCTTTTGCATAAAATCCCTATTTTTTTTAAATTTAAATGGTAGAGAATGATGAATGGCATTTCTCACGTCCTAAATAAAGAAGTTAACTTGCCATTGTTTTAAGACTTTTCTAGATGGAAATGGAAAAGCAAATGTACATTATTATATCAATTAAATAAAATTATAGGCCTTGTAACCAGAAAGACAACTATCAAAATGTGTTTCGCATTTACAATTTGGTCCGTTCTTGTAGATATCTTGGAAACACATAGCTTCTGATTACACTGTTTTACAAGACATTAAAATTAGTAAATCTCGGTGTTTCAGGCATAATTTTATAGAGCAAACAAAAAAAACATGCCGCCTTGTCTTCTCAGCTCCCAAGGAGTTTCTCAACTCTGAATAAACTAGGTATTGAGCTATGAAAGAAAACATGCCTTTGCACCTGCATGACAGCTGTTGAAGGCTGGTTTACCACTTCAACATAGTCTCATTCCAGGTACTTCGCCAATGATTTTCACCAGATCATGCATCCAATTGTCTTTAAACCTCAGCATCAAAACACGTCCTGCTGGTATATTAATTTAGATTACTGATTATAAGTGTAGGTTTAATAAATTTTGTAATAAAATATCTAAACATTAATCGGATGTACCAGTTTTTCTCTACCCTAGTTTATGTGATAACTGCTTTATCACTTGGACTTTTAAACTTTGTTGTTATACAGTAGTGACCGCATCATCAATAGAGATATTGAATGTATAAAGATATTAACATTTTTACGTATTCAGCATCAAACAATTCAGCTAAATTACCAATTTTAAACAGTTATTCTACACTTCCTACTCTATAAAAAAATAGATTTATCACTTCTTCTTAACCTTATTGCAGAAAGTGAGCAGTTAGTAAAATTACGCTTGTTTTATTGCCTACCTTTAGTAGGCCTTTTATCTATGAGGTTCTTCAGTCTAATTCTCTGGTGTACCAGTTAAAGCTGTTTCTTTTTTCTACTTTACATGGTGACAAACTGGAAAACTACTGTTTATACAACACTTCCAGACCTTTTCCTTTGTGATATTCTGGTAATCCATTCTTCCTCACTCCATTACTACCTTGTCCTCAGGCAAACAAATTAATTCTTCACTTTAAACTTCTTCCCTAAGTATCCCCTACATATCTAAGCAAGATCATAATCCGAAATTATCCACATCGTAATGACTTCAAATTCCAAAATTATTCAGGAAGAGACTACCTCTTGAATCTAAGGTACTGGTTTCACCTACACAATCACTTTGATGGCAGGAAAGAGGGAAGGCCAAAAATTTCTAAGTCATCTATGCAAAAGAACTTGAAGTACTGGACTACCAATAAGACTTAGTTTTTGCATAACTCCAGGTGAACTTTTAAGATGCAAGAAGATGTTGATAGTTGTAAGGGGAAATATGCTGGGGCAGAAGTTATTGATTAGCATGCCGGAACTGTGCATGTCTGTATTTTTTCTAAAATGAGTCATGTAGTAGATTCTTAAAGTGAATGTTTTTGTTACATGAGGCCCTGCAAATGTATATTTCACTTTGAAAACAATACTAGCCAACTAAGAAACAAATATTCACTTAGGTTGTCAGTGTCATTTTACTAAAAAAAGCTTCAATTTCTTTATAATAGGGCTTTTACAGCTGGGTGGGGAAGGAAAGCACGCAAGAGGAAATGAGTCCAACAATCCCAAATGAAATATCAAACTTAGCACAAAAAAGGTCAAGGTCACGAGTAGAAGATAACTGGATTCATGGATGTCTGACGTAATATTTCCTTTTCATTTGAAAATGAGAGCCAAGCAGTATACCAGTCCTATGCAATTGCCATTTGGAATATTTTGTTGTAGTCAAACACTACCACCTAAAGAAGCATGGCAAAACAAATGAGGCCTCTAATAGCACAACAGCATTACTGACTTTCAAAATCATGAGCTTACTGTTCTCAACAAATATTGACCCCAAGGTTACTGAGTGCCAGTGCTTAGGATATGGGTTTCAATGTAAAAGCCTGTTAGTAACTTAAGCCTCAGGACAAATCCACTTACAGATGACACAAAATCTTCAGAAAAGTACTATGTATATTTTTTTATCTTTATGCCATTTACATTTTTTACTTATTTTAATCTTACTTATATGAAATGTAATTTTATAGTTATTACATTATCCTTATCAAGCAAGTGTACCTTCTTGATTGTTTTTGTTTTCAAAGAAAAAGCTGTTTCACCTGTCAATTATGTTATTCATTTTTATGATGTATCAAAAGGTGTAAGCAGAACTTCTCCTAAAGTCTCTAGAAGAAGCGAGATTTACAAGCTTACTTGTGAAGGGTGGGTTTAAAACCAGACCATTCATTTTCTGTTGCAAAAGCAAGAATACTGATATAATCCATCAGTTCACCATGACAGTGCTACATTTAAAATTAGTCCAAATACAGGCTAGATCATTTGGCGTTTGGGGAAAGAACATCCCCATTTCCATACATACATCTTGCCCCCTTTTTAGTATGCTTTCAGCTTATTTGTTTGCAGTGCAGCATTGTAGTCTCCCTCTTACTCTGCAGTCTCAAATGCCAAATATATCTGTCTGACCTTAGCTTTAATCTGCGCCTTTATATGAGTCAGGAACAGGAGAGGTAGTTGTAGTCTCTCTCCTAAAGAGATCTGCATTGAAAGTTCCCCCTTTCCTATCAGATGACTTGACATTTTTGTCACAGCTCAATATAGTTGCATACGTCTGCCCTAAACCAGTAGACATATGTCTCATGCAATCATACATGTGGAGACTCACCCATAGAGGACAACTGCATCTTGTATAGATGCAAGTCTTTTCTTGGTGAAGTAAGGAGGAGGGCCAGCAAAACCACTACCATGGACTTCCAGAGGGCGGACTTTGGCCTGCTCAGAACACTGGTCGAGAGGGTCCCTTGGGAGACAGTCCTGAAGGGCAAAGGGGTCCAGGAAGGCTGGGCATTCTTCAAGAAGGAAGTCTTAAAGGCGCAGGAGCGGGCTGTCCCCATGTGCCATAGAAGAACGGGCGGGGAAGACGACCGGCCTGGCTGAACGGGGAGCTCTTGCTGGGACTCAGGAAAAAGAGGAGTGGAAGAAGGGGCAGGCAACTCAAGAAGAGTAGAGGGATCTCATTAGGTCATGCAGAGAGGAAATTAGAAAGGCAAAAGCCCAGCTAGAACTCAACCTGGCCACTGTCGTGAGAGACAACAAAAAATGTTTTTACAAATATATTAATGACAAAAAGAGAGCCAAGGAGAATCTCCATTCTTTACTGGATGCAGGGGGGAACGTTGCCACCGAGGACGAGGATAAGGCTGAGGTACTCAATGCCTTCTTTGCCTCAGTCTTTAACAGTCAGAGCAGTTATCCTCAGGGTACTCAGCCCCCTGAGCAGGAAGACAGGGATGGCAAGCAGGATAAACCCCCCATAATCCAAGAGGAAGCACTTAATGACCTGCTACGCCACCTGGACGCTCACAAGTCTACGGGGCCGGATGGGATCCACCCGAGGGTACTGAGGGAGCTGGTGGAGGAGAGTTTGCCAAGCCACCCTCCATCATTTACCAGCAGTCCTGTTAACAGGGGAGGTCCTGGACGACTGGAGGCTTGCCAATGTGACGCCCATCTACAAGAAGGGCCGGAAAGAGGATCTGGGGAACTACAGGCCGGTCAGCCTGACCTCGGTGCCAGGGAAGATTATGGAGTGGTTCATCTTGAGAGCACTCACAACCAGGGGATCAGGCCCAGCCAGCATGGGTTCATGGAAGGCAGGTCCGGCTTGACCAACCTGATCTCCTTCTATGACCAGGTGACCCGCCTAGTGGATGAGGGGAAAGGCTGTGGATGTGGTCTACCTGGACTTCAGTAAAGCCTTTGACACTGTCTCCCACAGCATTCTCCTAGAGAAGCTGGCGGCTCACAGCTTAGACGGGTGCACTCTTCGCTGGGTAAAAAACTGGCTGGACGGCTGAGCCCAGAGAGTTGTGGTCAACGGAGTTAAATCCAGTTGGCGACCGGTCACGAGCGGTGTTCCCCAGGGCTCAGTACTGGGGCCGGTCTTGTTCAATATCTTTATCAATGATCTGGATGAGGGGATCGAGTGCTCCCTCAGTAAGTTTGCAGACAACACCAAGTTGGGCGGGAGTGTTGATCTGCTCGAGGGTAGGAAGGCTCTGCAGAGGGACCTGGACAGGCTGGATCGATGGGCTGAGGCCAACTGTATGAGGTTCAACAAGGCCAAGTGCCGGGTCCTGCACTTCGGCCACAATGACCCCAGGCAACGCTACAGGCTTGGGGAAGAGTGGCTGGAAAGCTGCCCAGAGGAAAAGGACCTGGGGGTGCTGGTTGACAGCCGGCTGAACATGAGCCGGCAGTGTGCCCGGGTGGCCAAGGCAGCCAATGGCATCCTGGCCTGTATCAGAAATAGTGTGGCCAGCAGGAGTAGGGAGGTGATCGGGCCCCTGTACTCGGCACTGGTGAGGCCGCACCTCGAATCCTGTGTTCAGTTTTGGGCCCCTCACTACAAGAAGGACATGGAGGTGCTGGAGCGTGTCCAGAGAAGGGCAACGAAGCTGGTGAAGGGCCTGGAGCACAAGTCTTATGAGGAGCGGCTGAGGGAACTGGGGTTGTTTAGCCTGGAGAAGAGGAGGCTGAGGGGAGACCTCATTGCGCTCTACAACTACCTGGAAGGAGGTTGTAGCGAGGTGGGTGTTGGTCTCTTCTCCCAAGTAACTAGCGATAGGACGAGAGGAAATGGCCTCAAGTTGCACCAAGGGAGGTTTAGATTGGACATTAGGAAAAACTTCTTTACTGAAAGAGTGTTCAGGCCTTGGAACAGGCTGCCCAGGGAAGGGGTTGAGTCACCATCCCTGGAAGTATTTAAAAGACGTGTAGATGAGGCACTTAGGGACATGGTTTAGTGGGCATGGCGGTGTTGGGTTGACTGTTGGACTCGATGATCTCAGAGGTCTTTTCCAACCTTAATGATTCTATGATTGTAAGTCCCCTGTTTGTAGCTAGTTAGCTAGCTTTGATACTGCCATTAGTGAACAGTAGTTATAAAACACTTCGCACAGGGTGCAAAAACTGCAGAGGAACTGCATACACTTCAAAATAGTAAGCCTGCATTAAGTTCCAACCTGTTGTGATTACACTGCTTTTATAGTTCCCAAATAGCTTGCTCTGGGGGAAGGGACAACTGCAGATAATGCCAAAAAATAGATCTTGCATCAGCTTTGCCTTCAGTTTTTCACTAAAGGGGGAAGTAAGGACAAAGATGGAGAAAGAAATAAAAAGAAGAAAAGCTATCACTGTTAAGTTAATTACAATATAGGAGGAACAGACAACTGCCTTAACAGATAAGGGAGAGTCTGGTTTGTAGTACCTGACATATGCATTGGACAATGCGACTCAAAAAAAATTGTCTACCAGTATTGGGCTATTTCAGAACATGGTTTATTAGCTGACCTCAGGATATCTATCTCCAGATTTGCCATTATATTTATGACATACAGCTGTAAAGATTCATCTATTCAAATTCAGCAACAGCTGTAAAGCTTCATCTATTCAATTTATCAATAGGTGGGAATAGTATGTCCTCCATGCCTTGCATCTGGTCTGATTACATGTGGAACTTAATTATTTTAATTGCTTAGTTCCTTGAAGCTGAGCTTATAATGCTTATGCCTTCCCGTGCGAAGCTTAGGCAGAAAGATGTGAATGTTGTGTCCTGGAATCTGTTGATACTCATATTTTTCTTTGCAACTCACTGTCATCACTATGTCTATAAAAAAAGTGTAATACTACTGTTCAATATGGCTTAACAATTCTCCTGTCTGACATTATGACTCCTAATACCATCATTCAAATTGTCAGGACACTGAGCGAAGAGACTTTAAAGGGAGAAAGGTAAATGCTTTCAGAGCTAAGATTCAATGGGAAACATTTGGAAAAAATGGGAGGCTTAGTATTTTTGGCTGCTTTTAGAAAGTGCATTGACACTAGAAGTGGAACAGCTCAGGTATTGAACATAGTTCTCAAAGGAGCAAAAAGGTTTGTACTTTAAAAGTACTAGCTGAGAAAAATATGAAGAAACTTTAGCACAGAAATAATGGTTTCATTCTTTTCCCCACACCAGCTAATAGCGCTGATCCAAACTGGCAAATACAACAGTGCAGTAGAAAACTTCTAGGCAGAAATCATTACCTGGAAAATTATACTATTCAATATTCTCTTTTTCGCCAGTGGTACAAAAACACTTCAGTTATTCCTGAATAACTCTTGGCAGACTGGATCTCTGATTTTTTTTTTTCCCAACAAAAAACCATAATTGCTTCTTGGAAGAAAACCAGAGGGAGCCAAGCACCACCACATTAATTATTTTGAAGTGTGCTAATGAGTTCAGTGTATCCCCAGAATAACTTGTGTCATGTAACATCTTCTGTCAAATCTATCATCTCCTAAAGCAAAATTAAATACGTCTGGAAATGTGTGTCTTGAGACTGAAATCATAACTATCACCAAGAGGTCACTCTCTCTTGTGATTGCTTTCTGAAGTAATAAGGTTTATTTCTAGGGTTCTGGAGACCTTGTGATCTTGCGTAGAATTCATTAAGGAAAGGTTTTGTACAACACCTGGCTTTTCTCCTCTTTTTAAACACTTTTTGGAACATGTGTTCTAATAATAAATACAATCCATAATAGTTGAGAATTATTGGGATATCAATGCAGAATCTCTACAGGATAGAAGAGGTGTGTCTTCCACTTACTGCCCTCCTGAAGGAAGTGAGTTAAATCTCTCAGTTCACCCGTGCATCTCTCAGATCCCAGTAACTTTCTGTTAAAACTTTCAACTTCATGTGAAACAAATTTATTAGCGATTAATTTTTCTCCTCCTTCCTCCCCTCTCCCATTCCATACACAACTAAAAGCAACTATTAAAATCTTATTTAATGTACTGTTAGAGTACAAGAGGGGGTTAAAGAATAGGAATAGGAACTCCTAGTACAGTGATCTAATAGTTTAGCTGAACAGACAAGTGCTGTCATTCCCTTGGTCATACTAAAAGTCTCTATATTGCTCCAACCATGGACTTGAGAGGCCTGATCAGAAAGATATATGACTTGAGAAGCAAAAGAAGCGGGAAAAATCTGTTAGCCTTAAACCTCTCTAGATCAGTCTAGTGGGAGGAAGACTGCTCCCCTCTCCTTTTTGAACTCTTCCCTTAAATTTGAATTTGTCCAATGTAGAACAACCGCCAAATAAAGCAAAGCACGGGGAGCAAGTTGGCAAGGAGGTGACAGTTTAGTTTTGAAAATAAAAAAGATATGTTTCTACGATAAATAACAGAGCTTTCTTGCATAACCATTTAAAGAGCATCAATGTGAAAATAACGAAACAGCAAAGCTGCATTCAGGCTCATAGAGCTCAAGATGCCAGTTCTGTTAGATCTATACCAGCCTTTTCTTTCCATAGGTGTACATAAAGTCTTTTCAGATTTGAAAGAACTGAACAGCAACTACCATGTTTCTATAGTAAGAACAATTTAAACAAAAAAAAAAATTCCCTTGTTCATACATACAGAAAAACATTAGTTGCTGGAGAAAATGACACTCTGAAGTATTATTTAAGTGAAAATTACAGGGCAGTTGACACAGAATTCCCAACCACATACATCTGTGTATGACTAAGGATATAAAACAACATCTCATGTGACCTTTCAATCTTAGACATAATTATTAGCTTATAATATTGCTAGTCTGCTCCCAGCTCTCCTGAAGTCTTATTAAAAACACCCTTTCAAGACACATTTCCCTCCCCTTAACAGGCAAATTCCTTTGCTGCCAAGAAAAGCAAGCAAGAGAGAACCGTATGAAATACCGCATATGTCGTGCTGCGTATTAGGAAAACCAAGCGATTAGCTTACAGGCATGCTATCACCAGGTGCAGCGAGCAGCAGAAAATACAATCAGAAAAGGGGCGCATAACAAGCTGATAAATGCTGCAAGCGTAGAGGTAGCCCGTGTAACCACCCAGATCAAGCTGCAGGAAGTAGCTGTAACAAATCACTGTAGGATAAGCCTGAGCAGGCCACTGGTGTATTAGGCACACGGCAGCTTCACCTCTTTCACTGCTGGCGTAATCCAGCAGTAATGATGCTCTCGCTTCTACCCCACTATCCTTTGCACAAAGCATGGCATTTTAATTGCTTCATGCTTAAAAATATTTAAAAATCCGCTGAAATGAAAGAGTACACTTATTTCATATATCAAGAAACTACAGTGGGATGTTATCCTTTATGTGCTTTAAACTGGTTGGTTTGTTTTGGGGGTTTTTTGTTGTTTGGTTTTTTTTTTTTTTTTTTTAAATCGCCCCTCCCTTTTCTCTTTTTTCATAGCTCCTAGACCACTCAAAATTCCTTTTTTCTCCCCCATCCTATTACTTGAGCTCTGGCTGCACTTTCAGCAGTAATTTGTGGTTTAACAGCTTATTCCAACCTGTTTTCCACTATTAATAGTTTCTGAATTACTTTCTTAGAATAGAAGGTAGGTGAAGATCCCAAAACTGATGTAGAAATGGCAGGTTTCTGGTTATGTGGAGAGCTATTTATCAAAAACTACTCCTTTTTCTTCCTGTTTTCTCCCTCCCCCTCTTACCTTTCTTTCCACCCTAGCACTTCTCACCCTCCCTCACCTACATTCATATGGAAAAAAACCAAACACCCAACCTTAAAAAAATCATACTCTATCCAGAGACACATTTTGGTTGGCAGTACCTTGATCCAGACTTCAATATATGTTATACTGGTCATGATTAAATATTCTAGTGGAACATAAAATAACTGTTTTAGCTCTCAAATACTGTTTCCTTTTCTTAGAAAAATGGTTGAAAAAAGTACTGGCTTTAGAAATCTTTAACCTTATTTTTATGGATCCAAACCTCATTTAGGCAAAAACTGGACAGAGACAACCAGTAGCATCCAGAAAAAGTTAAGAAAAAAAAGTATCTCCTCCTCCCTTCCAGTTAGCTACTAGCCGAAGTACATTCCAGAGTACCCAGAATGATCATTTTAAAATCTGTTCCAAAGACTACATTATCTGTAGTTCAGACTTTTAACGTAATCAGAAAAATGTTTTGAAACTGATCACTCCAATTCCTTTTGAAGCTTTCCAATTAGAAAAAAATATTTACAATATCATTTCATAAAAACTGTTTAACGTAAAGTAGGTATATATTTAATACTTGGAGCATGGTAGCTAAATTCAACAAATATACCCTCATTTCAAAATTATTTTCAAATAATTAAAATAAGTTAAACAAACATAGCCAGGCCCACAAAAAAATGTAGCTGAAAAATGCTTTCTTTGACAAACCAACAATGTAGCCTGGCTTGCTTTAGGGCTGAAAAGCAGCATATACCCACCCAGTGATATTCATCTAAAAAGATGATTATCAGCTGGTTAGAAGGGTTTGCAGACCCAGCGTAGAAGCAGGTAAGGGTGGAAATGGGGAAAGGAAGGAGAGTTACAGTAGAAGAGGACAGGAGAATCCCAGCGTCAGTAAGTCAGAGCCTATAATGGCTCATGCACTCTTCAGACAACCCTAAAGTACCTTACTTAGAGGATTTAGTTTACCACTTTTTATTCAAGCTGTCTTACAAGAATTTTTATAATTACTTTAAAAATTTGATATTGCAAACAATGGGGGGAATCTAATCATATTTACATCCACCTCCTCCCTTAATCTTCAATATCTAATCTTTCTACAGCAATCTGAACTAGTAAACATGAAATTGTAAAATAAACAAACAAAAACAAACAAAAAAACTCCACAAAAACAATTTGTATGAAAATTCCACAGTTTTGAAATCCATTTTCTACTGATAAATAGCTGCAGAATTCGCTAGCTCTTTGGCATCTTCATGAAGATGATATATCAAAACCTTGTGTTATGTATGAAAATAACATCATTCACCCTATGTTTTCTGATTCCTTCTTAGAACTGTTAGAAACCATGACATTAAAAAATTCTGATCTGATGGAACTCAGGAATGAAAACCTTAAATGGAAAGTTATTCAAGTTATTTGATTAATTTAGCACATATCAATCCTTAAACAACTTTTAACTATTTTTGGAAACTAAGCTTGATACCGTATCAAATCAACACAAATATGTCATTATATTCAAACGTCTAGAAAACTTAATGAAAGAAAACATAAACATACTAAGATTAAAGATAATATTTAAAACCACAGATTCTGTGTCTACTGTGAGGTCACCTCCCAAAATGTCACAATGCATGCTAATAAAATCCTTCGCATTATTGCAGTTGCAGCACACAATGAAGTCAGATAAATGTACTTGCAATGATAACCCCTTCATGAAAATTTCCATCATGAGACTGTCAAACTGTTTAGTATAACAATTTCCACTACTCAGGTTTAATCAAGCTAGACAAAAATGTTGGAGACACTCCAACTGTTTTATGGCTTAGGGCATCAAGGATCCTGAGATCGCTTCCCAAATGCTGTCAGAAGCTACATCTCCCAGACTTGGAATCCTGGCTTCCTTGACACTCTCCTACTGACCCCAGGAAATTCCTCTATAGCAACTCTATGTCGTCCTCAGCAGAAGAAGAATGCAGCAGCACATACAGGCTGCACTCCTTCAAAGATCCATGCATCAATAATGATTTTAAATGAAACATCACCTTTTCAGGATTTAATTACACAGCACCATAACCGTAAGTTTTATAAATTCCTGGCTGTTTTAGTCAGCAGGACTGTTGCCTGATGGACATATAGAAATGCCTGCTGGTCATAATGGACAATAAGACTTAACAGCATAAAAGATGACAAACAGCTAATAAAACTCTGTAATATGAAGGAAAAAAAAAAATCTTTGTATAGCCTACAGACCTTTCCTTTGAAAAATTCATTTTTTAAATAAATCCTATTAGCTGACACATTTCAGAATTTTAAAATTTCTTTTTTTGTATTTAGAAACTGATCTTCTCTTTGTTTGGAGCAAGATTATTTAATCACTGCCTCAAACTTGCAATAAAAATACTAATCACTACGTATCACATCAAAACAGTAAATAGAAAGTGCTGCTTTATTCACAAATGTGTTTTCTTGTTCTCACAATACCGATGACTATTTACAAGTTTCTGTTTTCTACAGATGACAGAAGTTTTACTCAAGTTTTACTTGAGTAAAAACTACTAAAAATATGATAGCAGTAGCAGCTTTACATTCATGAACTTCTACATAAAAAACTCCTTAGATCAGAAGTCAGAAACTAGAGCTAAGAAAACAGATTTTAATTTCTATTTTCCAAAAGTTGTCATGTTTTTGAAAGAAAGTGACCATTTATTACTTGTACATGTAAGAGTTTATCTCAAAACTAGCAGACATAAAAGGATTTGTGGTTTATGCATCTAATTTAGAGACATAATGAGAAAATTATCTCTCTGTGCAGTCCACAGAGAGGAACTGCAGAAGCTCCTAACTTCTGCCTGTTTCCATTTGTTATATAAAGAACGCCTATTTATAACAAGGCAGCTCAGAAGTCTTACCTGAGTCTGCTTCATTGCCCGTTCCATTCTCCGAATACTTCCTTTCTCAAGCTTGGTCCGAAGGAGTAAGGCTGACGTCTGAATGGCCCAGAACTTCGGCTGAGAGAGCAAGCACTGCAGAGAAAAATAACATTTTTTCATTATTTCATTTTAAAAGACACTGAAGACAGTAAAGTTTTTAACAGTGTTCTCATGCATGAATGCTGTTTCCTATTCTGAAAGTCAAACACATGGTTGTAGTACTTATTTGATGATTTGAGAGCTGTACAGATTACCTTAATCTATTTTCAATATAAAAGGCGGCCATCAAAACTATTTTCTCCTTCTCAGCTACTGTAGCACTGTGTGTACATGTACCCATATGGTGCATACACCAAACTGCACAAATTAAAATGGCTACTCAGAATGAAAGGGAAATAAAGAGTTTGATATTGAGCAGTCTGGCTCAGCCTTCTCTATACCTGCGTACTGGATAATCGTAGACAGCAGCAGGGATCCTACTTCTTAAGGCTGAACAAAACCAGTTCTCTCTTGGCTTCTCCTCATATGCAAGGTGCTCCGATGCCTGCATTAACAGCACCTCCACATTAAATAGGCTGAAATTGCTAAGAATCTGAAGAACATTAATTAATTTAGAATTTGCCATGACTTGAGAATAACGGGAAGAATTTTTGATGTGCACTAGATGTATAGGGAATATGGAATAAGCTAGGTAAAAAGCTTTCCTAAAGACATAGTAGGTTATCACTTGGAACACCCTGCCCTGATGCCAGGAACTTGGTGCCAGTCTCCAACCACTGATTTTTAGGAAAGCCCAATAGGAGATATGTAGCCAATACAATTTTGACATCCCTTAATAATGTACAGACCGCCTGGATTCTCTCCAGTATGGTTTCAGAGGCAGTATACCATTTTTCTGTTAGATATTCACTTTGAAAAGGGAAGCAGGAAAACTTCCTTGCTAATTTTATTGACACTACAAATAAGATCCAGCTTCTCTGAGAAAATAAATTTGTCTATAGATATTTGTAGACTGGCGAAAAAGCCCCAGTGGTTTTATTCTTTCCTCTCAAAGATCTCCCAAAGCATTAAAAAGTATACTTTGCTGGTGGTTTGTGTGAAACGCATGACAAATTTCTGCCATGTTGTAATCTATCTGGGTTTTTTTTCCCTAGTGTTTTCACCAGAAAGGAAGAAGAAAGAAACAAGCTGAAACAAATTCTCTCCAAGCAGAACTACAATGGGAAGAGAGGCGACAGCAAATGAAAGCATAAATGAAAGCAGTATGAACACATGTACAGCCACCAAACACTTCAACATCAGTTGATCCTCTCTCTTGTGACCAACAATCTCTGCACTGATTCTTTCATGACTTCTACTCAATACTACATTAAGAAGTACCCAAAGGCTTCTATACCATCTTCTACGTGCTGAGGACCTGGAAATATTAGGGGAACACAATCGCAACATTCTATATTCTGTATACTTTCAAGTGCCCTTTTACAAATTAATTATGATCAGTAAATCTGTTAACTGGTCCAGATCTTAGTTCTGAGAGCTCATCTCTCTCCTGTCTCATCATGGGAAGTTCAGTCTACTACCTTTTTTTGTTTGGTCTTAAGACAAACCCTCCACTGCAGGACACAAGCAAGGCATTCCTAACAGAGGACCCTGGTTTCTGAATTTATTCTTTGGTGGCTGCTAAAAAAAACCTTAAGAGATCATTATGGAAAACACTTGAAAAATGTTTACTTTAGTTTAAAAACATCTTTTGTGAGAAAGGTTACCCTTTCCCCCATTTTCACCACTGTTGGTATTCTGTCATATTATTTTATTTTTTAAAATAAAAGGGAATTTTTTCTCTGCTACATGGTGGTAGATACTAGTATTTATTTTTCAAATGAACACAACATCTCTCAAAAGAACAATGACAACTAAAGGGCTTGACTAATAATGCTCCTAAATATATTTTCAGGTCCTATTACAGCCCTTGTCCAGCAGCAGAGTACTTGTCCTCTCACTCTGGTTTACCTTAGCAACTGGCACAAGCAGGGCGTAGCACAAAGCCTCTGTGTCCATGCCATCCAGCTCTGCAAGAGAACCAGCAGCCCAGGAAAGCCTCTCCTCTGCCTTTATGTATACCTCCTACACTCCTGTCTAGGCAGGGATTTAAGTAATCATGCTGTATGACGTGTGTATAAAGTCATATGGGGAGGAAGGAGAAGCGAAGAGAAACAGGGTGGAAGAGAGGCAAAGATAATTATGTTTCACTCCTCTGCAGGAGCAATGACAGTCTTATCTTGAATAACAATCTTGCTTTTTAAAGGTATTCATAAAACAAAATGTAAGGTATACCTGCTGTAAAATTACAGAAGAAAAAATTAAATTCTCTAACAGTTTTATTGATATAAAAAAGCACTGCAACTGCATAGGACAATGAGAAGCAGGCCTATTTTTCAGTGAAGAAACACTTGTAATTTTATACTTGTACTGAGCTCAGTCTTGTGCCAGAACTCAAATGTTCACCTTTTCATCACTTAATTGTAATGTTTAAAGCACCACAGATACAAAATAATACATGTATGAAGGGCATAAATGTTTATACGCAAGGGCTGCAAAGAGTAATTTCAGAACATGTATCCATAACCATTAAGCATGCTTTAATCTTCTGCTCAAAATCTCCACATATTCCAGATAATAAATATTTTCTTGTAAGTTCCAAAGCTTTATATTTTCACCTGAAGCTAAATCTAGACTCTATTAATGAGACTATAATAAATATAAAACATCTGGAAAAAATACTAAATCAAGATTACGCAAGTTTTGTCAACATATCTGAAAGTTTATTGTACTGTACCAAAGGCAGCTAAGAAAATTAACAAAATAATTCCAAAACAAAAACACTATTGAGAATCTTCACAAGTCATCTTTGTTCTTACTTCAGGGAAAGAACAATAAAATAAAGAAAAAGAAAAACAGGAAAATTAGATGGGGTGAGAAGAAAGGAAAGAAAATCAGGTTATGCAACATTTTCTGCACTGAATGGAATTTTTCACATGGGATAACTCCTTTCTCCAATTCTTCCCCACAATTCTTCCTACAAACAAGAATCCTTTATATCATCCTCTCCCACCGTTTCAAAGTGTAAAAAGGAGATTACCAAAATATTACACAAACCAGAATATTTCATTCAATATATCGTCCTTATATGATATTGGAATGAAACATGATCCTCAAAAGTCTTAATACAAAGTAGTAAGTAGTCCGTTAATGTGCAATACCTTTAGAATATCCCCATTACTATGTAAGAACAAAATGGCATGTAATACCTGAATTGTGAGATAGGTGCACGTTACTAATGACACCCAGATCAAACCCAGTCACGTGAGTTCTGCCAAACCCAGGCTGACTCTCAGGTACCATTAATGAATGATTCAGCCTCATCATTATTCAGAATTTAACCTAGGTGTGATGCACTTCCTGATCACTCTAATAACTTTCTGTTAGAGAAACAGAGAAAGAACGGTTGCACAATTTGCAGTGTCTATACAAAATTCAGAACAAGCTAGCAAGAATCTTCAAGGAAGCTTGTGCCATTGGTATGTCATAATATACAGATACATTTGTATGTATGTGTACATATTTATGAAGTTACAATATTCGGTTTTAAGGAAACTACACATAGAGAAAGCACCCTGCAGCTTAAAACCAATAATGTAATATAGAATCTAGAATAGTTTGGATTGGAAGGTCATCTAGTCCAACCCTGCTGCTGTGGGCAGGGACATCTTCAACTAGATCAGGTTGCTCAAACCCCCGTCCAACCTGACCTTGAACGTTTCCACGGATGGGGCACCTACCACCTCTCTGGGCAACCTGTTCCAGTGTTTCACCACCCTCACTGTAAAAAATTTCTTCCTTCTATCTCATCTGAATCTACCCTCTTTTAGTTTAAAACCATTCCCCCTTGTCCTGTTGCAACAGGCCCTGCTGAAAAGTTTGTCCCCATCTTTCTTATAAGCCCCCTTTAGGTACTGAAAGGCTACAATAAGGTCTCCTGAAGCCTTCTCTTCTCCAGGCTGAATAACCCCAACTCTCTCAGTTTTTCTTCACAGGAGAGACATTCCATACCCCTGATCATTTTTGTGGCCCTTCTCTGGATCCGCTCCAACAGGTCTATGTCTTTCCTGTGCTGAGGGCTCCAGAGCTGGACGCAGTACTCCAGCTGGGGTCTCACCAGAGCAGAGTAGAGAGACAGAATCACCTCCCTCGACCTGCTGGCCACGCTTCTTTTGATGCGGCCCAGGGTACGGTTGGCCTTCTGGGCTGCGAGTGCACATTGTCGGTTCATGTCCAGCTTTTCATTCACCAGTATCCCCAAGTCCTTCTCGGCAGGCCTGCTCTCAATCCCTTTATCCCCCAGCCTGTATGGATGTCAGGGGTTGCCCAGACCCAGGTGCGGGACCCTGCACTTGGCCTTGTTGAACATCTTGAAGTTCACACAGGCCCACTTCTCGAGCTTGTCCAGGTCCCTCTGGATGGCATCCCTTCCCTCAGGTGTGTCAACTGCACCACTCACTGTAAGGCATCCAACTGATAACCCAACCCAAACCAAAGTCTTCTGAAGGGCAGATGAATAACACTGTATCAGTCAGCCATGACTTATAAAAGGCATAGGTTGTTCAGAGCAACTCTTCTGCATTACTCCATCTGCTATTTAAAAAAGTAGGAGTTCCTTTAGGAATTCCTTCTGACATCAAAATCAGGAAGAGCTTACATGGGCTTATTAGACATTCTAGACAAGCTGGAACAGGTAAAGATGACCCTTGTTAACTGCAGTTCTAAATAATTTGAATATTTTCTGATTTTTTTTTAAATTATAAATCTATGCTTTAAGTAAGTCCGTTCTTTTATTCTTGTACCTTGCTCATTGATAAACTATCAGTAGCCTAGCAAACTACTATGATTGCTATGATGAAGCTATCATTTGAAAGTGGACTTTCAAACTCTGAGCACTTTTAATTGCAACCAGTTGTGGAATTCCCAAGAGCTTGTCCATTAGTCCATCGCTGAACCATGAATACTCTGCTTATTGGCCAAATTGCCAAGATGTGGTGAAATGACTGACTTGAAGGCACAGGCATTAGGCACCCTGAAGATTGCTCTGTTCCTCGGTCATCTCCTCCAAAGAAATGACCTTTAGTTTAGATTCACTCAGGTATTTGCTAATGTATTTTAAGTTACAAACAAACAGAAAACACTGGGAGGGATTTATAAAAACTGGAAAAAAAAAAACACAAACCAAAAAAACCCCTAACGCTTTCTAGTTTCTTTTCACTACCTATTTCACTTAACATACTTCAGCAGCTTTGTTGTTTGCTTTTCCAAAAAGCCACTCATAATGAAGATTTCCAAATTACTTATATGGATTAATTCATGTCTATTTATCGTTAGTCTTGGTTCATATAGAATCATAGAATCATAGAATCATACAGGTTGGAAAAGACCTCTAAGATCATCGTGTCCAACCGTCAACCCAACACACCATGCCCACTACACCATGTCCCTAAGGGCCTCATCTACACGTCTTTTAAATACCTCCAGGGATGGTGACTCCACCACTTCCCTGGGCAGCCTGTTCCAAGGCCTGACCACTCTTTCAGTAAAGAAATTTCTCCTAATGTCCAATCTAAACCTCCCTTGGCACAACTTGAGGCCATTTCCTCTTGTCCTATCGCTAGTTACTTGGCAGAAGAGACCAACACCCACCTCGCTACAACCTCCTTCCAGGTAGTTGTAGAGCGCGATGAGGTCTCCCCTCAGCCTCCTCTTCTCCAGGCTAAACAACCCCAGTTCCCTCAGCCGCTCCTCATAAGGCTTGTGCTCCAGGCCCTTCACCAGCTTCGTTGCCCTCCTCTGGACATGCTCCAGCACCTCCATGTCCTTCTTGTAGTGAGGGGCCCAAAACTGAACACAGGATTCGAGGTGCGGCCTCACCAGTGCCGAGTACAGGGGCACGATCACCTCCCTACTCCTGCTGGCCACACTATTTCTGATACAGGCCAGGATGCCATTGGCCTTCTTGGCCACCTGAGCACACTGCTGGCTCATGTTCAGCTGGCTGTCAATCAGCACCCCCAGGTCCTTTTCCTCTGGGCAGCTTTCCAGCCACTCTTCCCCAAGTCTGTAGCGTTGCCTGGGGTTGTGGTGGCCGAAGTGCAGGACCCGGCACTTGGCCTTGTTGAACCTCATACAGTTGGCCTCGGCCCATTGATCCAGCCTGTCCAGGTCCCTCTGCAGAGCCTTCCTACCCTCGAGCAGATCAACACTCCTGCCCAACTTGGTGTCGTCTGCAAACTTACTGAGGGAGCACTCGATCCCCTCATCCAGATCATTGATAAAGATATTGAACAAGACCGGCCCCAGTACTGAGCCCTGGGGAACACTGCTCGTGACCGGCCGCCAACTGGATTTAACTCCGTTGACCACAACTCTCTGGGCTCAGCCATCCAGCCAGTTTTTTACCCAGCGAAGAGTGTACCTGTCTAGGCCGTGAGCCGCCAGCTTCTCTAGGAGAATGCTGTGGGAGACAGTGTCAAAGGCTTTACTGAAGTCCAAGTAGACCACATCCACTGCCTTTCCCTCATCCACTAGGCGGGTCACCTGGTCATAGAAGGAGATCAGGTTGGTGAAGCAGGACCTGCCTTCCATGAACCCGTGCTGGCTGGGCCTGATCCCCTGGTTGTCCCGGACATGGCTCGTGAGCACCCTCAAAACCAACCGCTCCATGATCTTCCCCGGCACCGAGGTCAGGCTGACCGGCCTGTAGTTCCCCGGATCCTCCCTCCGGCCTGATATAAGCAAGTATATCATTATATGATGATTTTCATGAATTCATTCAGATAATTAACATGAAAACCTTATTTCTTTGATATAGCCAAAGGCAAAATGACAACCTTATAACTCATTCTATGCTTCTCTGTAAGATGAGAAAATACTGTGGCTTCTTATATTGTGCACAGTAGTCAGGTGAGTACATTAAAAAAAACTAGTTGGAGGCATATGACTGAGGCATGAAGACACAAAGTTCTTGCTTCTTGCAGTTGCTTTGCAGACATATCTGTTAACCTCTGGTGAAGGACTCTATCACTGAAAGCTACCTTACAAGTACTTAATTTGTTTTTAAGTATACAGCAAAGGATTCTTTGACATAAGAAGTTCTATGGAATTCAATCCTAAGAAACAAGAGAAGAAAATTAGTACAAGATCAGGGAGAATTTAATTTTGTTTTCCACAGTCTTATCCAAATAATCTGATGGTTAAATTTCTAAATAACTAAACTAAAGTAACTAAAGCAAGTTTTTATTAAAAAAAGTCATGTTCAAATGACACTTGTTTAATTTGAATTTTTTTTTGGAAGTTTCTCCTAGCACTGAACAAAAAAGGCAAAATGAAACAGAATTAAAAATAACTGACTTATGGAAAAACCTGAAAGATGCCACATTATTGTGGAAAAGTTTCTTTAAATTAAATCTACATATTTTCAACAGAATAGTATTTTATAAAACATACTCCTTGCAATTCTGAAAAAAAGTATGCACAAGAAGCTTTGCCCTGGGAAGTAGTTAGATGAACTTTACAAAACTATTTCTAATTGCCTAAGAAAGATTGAGGCAAGCCAAAGTCCAGAGAGAAGCAAAAAAATACAAGCTTTGAGAAATGTCCTTAGAATATCAACTCCTCTATTAATTGAGCTCGAACGCAGATGATTTCCAGTAGTACTGGCAGCTTCTGGTTGAAAAGGGATTTGTAACTTTAAACAATAAGTCTGTTAGAACTCTATAAGGTAAAATAAAGTACCTTTGTGACTAAGTGGTTTCCAATACTAGTGCATTTTTTAACGTTATACTGAAAAGCATAAATATCAAGAGGATAACAGAAACACCACATTTCTAGTTACAATTAAGCAGTAGAACCATGGCTTGGCAACAAAACAAGGCAGTCAATATGACCACTTCTTGCTTCTCTGCTTGGTGTATGAACATGTAAAAATTTCCTGTTTGCTGAAACAGAGCAAGTAGCTTCTCTGTTCAAATCCAGCATACAAACCCATTCTGCTGTACATGCCCATCCCAAAGATTTAAAAATAAATAAGAATCAAAAGAAGATCTAATTATATATATCTATCATCACCAGTGAACACATAACACTGAGGTTTCACAGACCTTAAATTCCTCCTGGTAGTGTTTTTATTCTTATCACAATATTCAACAGTTTACTAATCCTTCAGTGACCAGAAATTAAGAGGAAACCACACTAACTATGCACATACACAAAACCTCAAAATATAATAAATACACAACTAAAATACATTACTGTTTTCTAAATAGGCAAATGTAAGCTACATATTTAACTGGACAAGAAGAAATATTTAGTGCTTAAGCTGATTTAAATATATATGTCAAAGGATCATTTTTAAGCACAGAATGCTGTTGTTCTGGTGAATATAAATATTTTAACGCAAAAAAGTTGCTTAGCAACCACCTAAAGGAACTGCTATCTCCTTTTATCTATATTTAAATTTTAAGTTTGTATTTCATAATTATCACAGTACACATGCTCTGCATTCTCAGACATGAAATTGCCAATAAACTTAAAAATGCACTTAGAATTACAGAACACTGAATAACCATTGGAATAAACAGTTTTTTGTCTTTGATACACCATTGTCCTCAGTTCAATGCTACCCCAAGATTTTTCCTCTTTTTATTTCCCATGATGGTATTATACACAAAACCTCTCTACCATTACATATCATTCATATTGTTATATATAATGATATATAATTACTGTATGTAAATCTCTATATGTATTATTATATAATTGTGTTAAAATTGAACCCTTAAACTAAAATGTGTATCTGTAAATCCCCATCTAATTCATCCCAGACAAAGACTAAACACTATCATTTTGGAGAGGTCATACTAACAGGGGAGCGCCTCTGGTGTCTCTAAACCATCAGTTTATTGAAATTGAATAACCTGAAGTTCAGATGGAAACAACTCCCATTCCTATATACTTACATATATAATACAGAACACTCTCTATTTCTCTGACAGTATCACCTTAATGCATGACGACTTGACTTTAAGTTCAAAATTCAAACATAACCTGACATAAAAAAAAAAATTCCTCTTGGACAGCGAATTGGAAAAGGTGGCAACAAAACACAATACGCCAAATTCAAGCCTATGACTTCACTGCTTGTACATGAGAAGTTATACTAATGGATTCTGCAGTACAATCCTCAGTTTATATAAAACATCACGACTACATAATAGTTCCGAACAAACAACAGTGGTTAACAATAGGATGCTGAAGCAAATTATTTCAAACCATCTTCTCATTGCAGCTTCTGTCATCTATAACCAGTCCCTGCAGACAACATTCCCAAATAATAATTTTGGAATTTACACCACTAATCAGGGTGGTAATTTGAGCACCTATAAATTCCTCACCTTCCTAAGTATGATCGACAAGAAATATTTGATTGCATGTGTCAATAGTTAGGTAAGACCTACTAATCTGAAAAAAACAAATTTTGTGCATCTGTTCAAGACAGCAAACCTTCAAATAAATAAACTGTTAATCTCTAGAAGCGTTAGGATTGCTGTAGGCACAAGCAATTAGAAGATGTAAGGCTGTATATTCTCCAGTCACATTTTATTAGCTATGAACATCTTCATATTTTCTAAGGCCCAACAAGAAAAAAAATTACATTAAGGATTTCACTCCAGATGATTCTTGTTACAACTTGACAATTCTAATCCTATTTGGCATAATTATATCCTTAGAGAGCAACACGAACAAGATAACGGACACAAACAAGGAAAATAGTATTTTCATACCTTGAGAATGCAAGGCTTCCATAAATCTTATGACAGTGGATATATTTAGTGGTTAGCAGGTAGAAAGGCAGAGAAGAAAAGATAGTCTCTGATTTATCCAGTAAATCTAGTTCCTAGCATAGACTAGCTAATAGACTTAGTAGATTGCTCTTTCTCTCTTTTTTCTTTTCTTTTCTTTTCTTTTTTTTTTTTTTTTTTTAAAGATTTAAACAGAGGGAATACTCGCATTAGCGTGTGTTCTACTCCACGTACATCTCTGCTCCTCAAGGTCAAAATAATCGCTCAGACATCAAACAAACATCGAACATGTTGATATGTTTTAGCAATTATCAAAACCTGTGCTGTATATGGCTTGATGCATCTGTTTAAGTGTAGGATAGATTTCAGTGTTTAGTGAAAGTGTGAAATTAAAGTCACTCTAAGGGTGATTTGGACTGGAAAATCAAAATATTAGCAACTTATCCTGCAAATTAGAAGTGTATATACATCAACACAAAAGCAACTGTTTTCAAAATTTCTGGTTTTTTTCCTATTAAACAGACAGTAATTTTAGCTAGCAACTGACCACATCTTTTTCCATACAGCTTTGACAACTGTAATTTTTTTCTTTTTAAAAACACAACAATATACAAAGTATTTGGAGTTACAGACTACTAACTGATCGAACGGTCTTAGGGCAAAACTACCAAGACAAGGATAATTTACATTTTCCTTGCAAACACCACAACTTGTATTATACACTTAAAATGAGTTATATTTCAGGCATTATTCCAAGTCCTGCGTTAGTGGTTTTTTTTCAGTGTTGCACAGGGAAAATGCGTTATTACTTGGTTAGGTCTTAAATATTTTCTTGCCTAATAGTATCTAATATAAATTCTACATAGCACATTTTGAGTATTAAGCCCAGACCTTTGTACTGTAACAAGAAAACAAAAAATTACACAATGCTTGAGCCTGTATGACATGCATTAGCAGAAGTTCCAAATTTTCCTTTATTAGGTCTTTCATTGATTTTAATGAGTTGTTACATCCAGATAGCGTGTTACAGAGTCAATCATATGATCACTTGTGATTTTTTTTTAATGGGTCTCTTCAAATTATCATTATTTAAATGCTACCTTCTTTTTAAACGAATTGTGTCTGACTGTCAGTTAGGTAAACCAGAGACAGGCAGAAATCCTGAAAACATTAAAGTGACAGAGGAGAAGATTTACTTTCCTGCGCTGGCTGAGACATCAGCATGTGCACAGTCCATTTTCCAGCACTGCTTTAATATTCCGTATATATTTCAGTAGGTTTAGACCACACATTCAGCATATTTTTTCCAAAGTCTAAAGCTATTCACTCAACTGTGTGACAAGGGTTTATTTTGGTCTATAAAACTAATCCTGGGACTGTACAACTAAAATAGCTTTTCACCGCAACAGGTGTTAGCTGATCATGAGCAGAGCTGGGCTTACAGCTCTTAGCCGCAGCCATTTCAAATACCTCTTGGTGTTAAAGAGTCAAGAGCAAGGCCAAAACACCACCAGTGATCCACATCAAGGGACTAATTTAATTAGAATGGTATTTTTAAAATTTGCTTTGTCTAGTCTTGTCTGGTAGCCTCGGCACTCAAGTTGTAACATTACATCATTGTAAGTACAGAGTACCTTTTGCTGAATTTGACTGCTAAAACAAGAACACACTATCTGATTTTTTTGCATTTTTATATACTTCAGTGTGTTTGAATGAGATTCTTTCACATATATAATTTCACAGTCTTGGATAATTGAATGCATTTGAAATAAAATATTAATTCTGAGAGTTTTAAAATGAAATATATGTATACACACACACACAAAATGGACAGTTCCTTTTTTCGCCATCTGTAGCTATGAAGAGTTGTAACAAGTTTCTTTTTTGTCTCTACACACTTTATAAAGCAAAATGTATGCAAAGAAGTTAAAAACCTCTTAGTTAAACAGTTAATTATTTAGACTATATTAAACTGATTTAGAAATGAATGCTAGACTCAATATAGCAGCAATTACATTGCACTTACCTAAATGCAATTTAAAGTTCTTAAGTTTCTCATTTAATCTCAGTTTGCAGGTTACTGACTCTCTCTGGAATTTATCATATCTAGAAATTATCATATCTGAAGGTACATTAAATACAATATAATGCAGCAGCTGGCTTAATCAACTCAAAAGTTAGAAGGGAAGACAGGAATAAATTTTCTTCTCACAAGACTTACAAAATATTCCACTACTGTATACAAGAAGGTTAGCGTCATTTCACTTTAACTGTATTTTCCACAGCTTTTTTTTTTACACCACTCAAATAGTGTTCTGTAGCAAATGGGTAGCCGTTGATAACATCCACCCAAAGGAATCCTCATATTCCATCCTTTTAAACATTATGAATATATTTCCCCTCCATGGCACTGGTTTTAAGCAGTAACTCTTACTCCTTCCGATATCTACCTTGCAAAGAATAGCTTCTGGGCAATTATTTATGCTAGGTCAGCTTGGAAATTGTGCTGGATTTTGTGCCATTTCTGTAGTTCCTAGGAATTCAAGGAATAAAAAATCAGGCAGGAAAGCTTGGAAGTTAGTCCCCCTGGGTCTTTTTACACAGGTAGCGATGACAAGAAGGTTCCCTAAAAGGACCATTTTGAACAAACATCAATCTTACAGGTTCCCTAAGAAAGCCTCTTACTCTTCACTGACTTTATGAAGGAAATGAGGTTCCTAGCTTATGCACATCGGTTAAAGGCCCAGTTGAGGTGCTTAATGCCAACAATTCCTCTAAACAAGTTGTCAATAATTTTATTGTATCTTCCAGTCTTAAATCTCATTTGGTTTCCTTGAGTTTGTCATGGGGCTGCAGACACCTCTGGAATGACTGTTCCATCTGGGTGGTGGAAAAGATATGCTCTAAACCAGACTTTATAAACCACAGATTTCAAAGCAAGGTGCACCTCACATCCTGCTGTAGTTTTTAACTCAAGGCAAGGACCAAGTTGAGAAAAATGTAAGTGTTTGCACTGATTTAATCAGTTTCAGTATTATACTAGCTGGTATACCAACAGTAGATGTAAGGGAATATGAATTAGTAGTCCCATACTAAAGTGAACGGTCTCTTTAAAAAGAACAAAACACCCCATTGTGTACAACTCTTCTTCATTTCCTCTAAAGTAAGACAATTAATCATATTTCTGTAGATGGCACTATAAAAGCCAACCAAAGAAAGTAAAGAATAATTTGCATTAAAAGGACTACACATTGTCTCTTTTCACTGAAGATATTGGAAAGGAGTACTGAAAACAGAATCATGAGTGAATTCTTTGCAAAATAAATGCATCTGCTACTTTCAAAAGTTCAACTCTGCCAACACATTGCAAAGTCTATAATCTGTTATCTGCTCAAAGATACTGTGTTACTATCCTCATTAGAAGTATCAAGACGCTTCAGTATCTTTCTTCAGCTATCTCTTCTACCTACCCTTAAAAGAAAGCATTCTTTGTTGAAAAAACCCAACACAGCTGCTTCTCAGCAACAGAGTAACATAGTCCATATTCACTAGCACCCTTTTCCTTTGTTCAGTCAATACTCAGCTGACAATATGGCTAGAAGTCCTGATGGGGGAAAAAGGATGACTTCCCAAAACAAAATATCCTCAGACTTCACAGCTTGTTTGTTCATCTTGTTTTCTCTAGCAAAGGCAACATAGGTAACATTCAGGTAAAATGAGGCTGCCTTACCTCTGGTCTTGGTTCTTGTAAGTATCGTCAGTTAGGAGAACATCCAACTTCCCTTTCCATTCTCCATGACCGTCTCATTTGAAACCTGAAGTATCCCTAGGCCAGCTCTCCTCTGCAGTGAATTTTATTTTATTTTTGAAGGACAGGGAGTGAAAAGAAACATATAAAAGATCTACATCTGCTGCTTTTACTAACAGATATAAAATGTTGTTCTGTAAAAGGCTGCATTTTTCTTTTTCCCTCCTTCTGCTTCCATGTACATTTCCTCACACACAGAAAGAATACCAATCAAAACAACTCTCTCTCCCACTCCCCAAGTACACTTTTCACAGTGTAGAAGGAAATGGTTAAGCACTTGTTAGAACAATGTTTATGTCCAAAGCTCAGTCCATATCTGTTTCTTCTTCCCTCTATAGTCTTTACGTCTTCTGAATACACATCAAGAATTTCCTGAGCTGTCACTTAAGTTGGATGTTTCTATAGTTTTCCTTGGAAAATCTCCTGTCTCACTCCATAACCCTGCAACTCAGAAACACGCAAATATTGTCTGTATTAAGAAAATGAAATTAAAGGGGGTCATTTGATGCGGACATAGTTATACTGGAATCTGATCTCTAGTCAGAAGTAGAAGAAACACAAGCACGTGATGATTGTCTTTCCAGCTGGGTGTGAACATAGCTCTGCAGATAAAACTGAAATGGCAGCCCAGTGCCCCCTGTATTATATACTTCACAGACAAAAAGGTCAAAGAAAACGAGCACTAGAGAAACATTCCCTTGCAAGGGAAGCCTCATATGTTCCACAGAAAAAGCTACGTGAAAGGAGTACAAAGATTTACGACTACTGAAGAATTTTCAGTGGAAACAATAAAAGACTCAAAGAAAGCTTTGTTTGGATTTAAATATAACAGAAACACAGAAAAGCAAGCTCACATTAGCTTGCATGGAACAAAAATAAAACAAAAAGTAGGGAGACACAGTGAGCTATAAACATGATTCTTTGATTCTGCATAACACAATCTGTTATTTAACTTGCATACATGCAGGTATGTAACTTTCAGAGAGACCTATGGAAGGAACAAATATCACAATTCAAAGTCATTTTAGACACAATGGAAAAATCAACTCAAATCAGGTTCTGCTAGGAAAATGTTTTAATGCTTTTTTCCCCTTAGGATTTTCTACTTTCTAGTAGTAGTACAAAGGTATTATTTGAGTGTCAAATTATTTGTTCAGTTCTGCTTATACATCCAAACTGCATATCTATCCTGGATGTCCAAAATTATTTAAATTTTCTTCCACATTAACAGGCATTGGTGGGCTGATATTTAGCAAGTTTCTAAGAGCTTAACACTCTGCGATGATATTAAGTGGTATACATATTGTATCCTCTTGTAAGAGTTAAAAAAAGAGTAATTTTTCATGCTGTTGCTTAAGCTGGTTTTGGGATTGTATTTTGGTTTTTTTTCCCTTTTCATTTTGAGAGACTATTTAAGTTCAGAATTAAGTTTCCTTGGAGGTTGTCAATTAATTTTTTTTAGGAGAAGGAAGAAACTAGAGGAGAAAAGGAAATGTCATGAAGAAAGAAGATACTGTTTTATTTAAACGAATCTGCTTTCAATGACTAGCGAAGGATAAACCACATATGATATGGCTCCTATTTTCACTCAGAATGGAGTCCAGCCATATTACTGACACTCACTCTGTTGCGCCAAACATATCACTTATTCTGTGTTATGCTGAAAACAACTTTAGCCAGACTTGACTGTAGTAGCATTGTCTTTTTCAGGTCTGTGGTTTGGACTTACTCCTGAAACAGCATAAGTACAGACTTCCACACCACATCACAGTACTGCATTTATTTCCTAAGGCCCAATCTCAACAGCAATAAATCAGGTTTTTGGATTCAAAAGACTAGACTTTAACTCTTTGGTACCAATAATAAGGATTTCCATTGGTATTAAACAACAGTGAATTTCTCGTTTTAACTGCTCGGCCTCAGGAATTTCATCATCTATGCCAAGGTTCTGAACACATCATGTGCTCTTTTGATAATATCCTGAAAAACAGAAAAGCATATTACAGAAATTGCTCTCTGCACAGGAAGTAAAACAGTGAATTTGGTTTGAGAATGGTTAGATACTGTATTTTAAAGATAGACAATTTCAGGACTATATGCAACGGTACGTCCTATCTGAGGACTCGCAATCTGTTAGGCCTCAAGAAAAACAAAGCAAATGACTGAAAAGAGGGTGAAAGATAAAAGATCAGTGCCAACGGAGAGTATTTTCTAACTTGTTCCATTCAGATCAGCCATGTGGGAGAAGAAACATGTTGTACCCGCTGCTAGGTATTCCCTTGGAAACTACCACAGTAGGCTCTTAAATCCCCTGCCCTGCTTGCTCCACCCCACCCTCCGCCTTGCCTCTCCTCTAACAAGGAGCATTTTTGGAACAGACAGTGCTATAGGTTAACCTGTCCTCTGCTGATAGAAATTTATTCCTCAGGGAGACAGTCAGTTATGACTTTTCATCTTTCCATTTCTGGTACTGCTGCCCGTGTCTACAGACAAGAACCATGATTTGTCAATACTTTCTTTAGGTTGGTCAACTCTTTCTAAGCATGTATTATTATTATCACATTTTTTTAAAATAGTACTTCTTACTCAGCAAAATCCAGGTAAGGCTACACATTAAGGTTCCCGTTTCTTCTTTTCTGCTTCTTTGCTTGTTTGAACTGTTCAGGGCAAACCCAATGTTTGCAGCACTCCGGACCACTGGAAAAATCCCTTAGGCCTGACAGATCCTGCATCCTTATGCAACTGCCCCAGGGTGGTGGGATTTGTCTGTTCTGTCTGCCTACTTGCATTTGTGAGCTCACCACTATGTTTTTTCCATCATTATGTTTTTTCCCCGTAGACTGCCAGTGATGTTTTCTGTTTATTTGGTCTATCGACAGCCTCTGGAAGAATACTGCTTTATACACTGCTGCTATCTGATGCAGCATAGATTCTCACTCTAACAGAAACTCTTATCTTTACTTTTGCAACGATAACTTCAGGACAAATCTCCATTTACAATAATTATCCTTAAAATACCTTAACTGAGTATCATTTGCAGGAAGACAATGTAGGGTAGCAAAAATACTGGTTCTCAGACAGATTTGGAGCACAACCATAGAAATTATACAACACAATGGAGCCTTAAAAGCTCCCTTCACATCCTCAGTAAAAGGCATAAAATGATCTTCTTGAAAAGAATCAATTTAAATGTTTTCATAATTTCAGAACTTTAAGATTAATCAATGGCACGACAAGAATACTTTAACAGTTGCATACAGTTTTTACATTATAAAAATGCCATTTGTGAATCCATCCTATAATAATGTCAACTAGTCAAAATCAGCTACTACATTTTTTTCTGTAACAGGAACAGCCAAAAAAATTCAGGAAGAATTACATGCCTAAAGCAGTGATTTATAGTAAGGCTGACACTGACTTTACTATTAAGCCATGTCAGAAAAAAGTATAGAATTTCTGTAAAACATCTTCACGACCTTCAGTTTTTAAGAACAGCTGTCTGCAGAAGAACAGGGAGGCACAGCAGAGGAAAATCCACACAATGCCAGACAGGACTCTACAGGGAGTGTGTCATACCTGTTTTTCCTCTGTTTTGAATGCCAGCATCCACCACAGGAATTCTGTCTACAACAGTCTCTACTATTCAGCAATCTACATATTGCAATACTTGGTGTTCACAAATGAGCGTAACATGTTGAATGCAAGAGGCATTCAATAAGCCTACTGTTTGGTAGGCTAAGTGGATAGGGTCAAAATGCGGAGATGACAATTTCAGTGAGAGTTCTAGGACAGACTCAGCAGTTTCCCAGGAAAGAGCATATTAACAAGTCTTGATGTCCATTTAAAAATACTTGAGTTCTGAATTCTTCGAATTCCTGACTTCACCGGCAGAAGTCGTCTATCTCTTTAAAGAGCTACTTTTCTCATTACATGCAATAGGATCAAGCTGCTGGAGGTCACCAGCAGCCTGGCTTTAAACCTTATGTGCAAAAGTTGTTTCCAGGAGCAAGACAAAGCTGCAGCCACCTTCCTTTCAGAGACTGAAGACACAATGATCCTGAAAGAAGACAAACTCCTTAAGCAGCAACCAAAAGCGAGGAAGGAAAGGAATAAAAATAGGGTCAGAAATATGTGAGAAAGAAAGGAATGATGAGAGCAAGAGTGAAATTCAGATAAACAGGAGGCGAGAGCGACAAAGGAGGGCTGAGGGGAATATGGCATGGATGAGTAAACAAAAAGGGAAGCTGACATAGGCACAAGTGACTAATACTGAAAAAAAAAGAGTGAGAGACTGCTGGGGAGCATGAAAGAAAATCCTGTCTTGGTGGGCAAAAGTGAGTAACGTTCCTAAATCTGACACAGTTGTGTAGAAAGAAGCTGTACTCTGAATATATTTATTACAGACCAAAGGCAATGTCTGGGATGTGCTTAGACTTGAAAGAAGTTAAAAGCATGAGCTGTAATGGATTAAGATTCAAACACAACAGTCTAGTACCTGTCCAGTTGTATTATGCACATAAACAACAGCAGTTATTAAAATAACTGTGAAAACTGGATGAAGAAGCTACAAGACATTTTCCTTAGACAAACAAAAGAGGCCATCTTTTTAGTTAGGCACCTCCAAGCTTCGCATTTTCCCAGCTCTGTTAGAGATTCAACACACACATAAATAAACGTTTGCCTACTATTACATGAGGGAAAGATACAGAATATACAGACAAATAAATACACTCACTGCAATTCTTACACAATAAGCTGTAAGATGAGAAATATTACCTTATTCCAGCAACTAAATGACCTTGCTTGCTTTCTGAATCTTACTACTAAGCTATTAAAGAGCTTCAACCATGCAAGATGTTCAAAACAAAAACAGTTTTCTAAACATATTTCCTTCTTTTATTCTAAAACTGAAAGTGTTTCCACCGACATATTAAACTAAAAAGCAAAGAAAACATACTCAGTTTTAGCCAATGATAAAAAAACAGGTACGATACTAATTTGGGGGAAGGCAAATACATGTGCTGTTTCTGTCTGAGTGTTGTAATTTTAAAATCAAACATCTTATTTTACAGCGCAGAAAAATCTTTCACAGTCTACTTAGAGAAATCTGTAAAAGTTACTTTCTCTCTCCTCTTTTGTCTAGACTAGATAGAAGTCATTGTAGAATATGTTGGTCAACACATTCTGACAAATGTACTGAAGAAAAATCTAGCTGACACAAAACATGAAGTCTTTCAAGAAAAAAAGCTCAAGCTCCAATTTAATTAATGCAGTACATGCTTAGGGATAATACAGACAAGGATTAAAGTCTTCTCAAATATGTCAAAATACACCAACTAATATCTGGTGTCCTGATTTTTATTTCCGTTCAGAAAAGGGCTCAAATCTCAGCTTCACAGAGAGAAAAACATTAAAGAGTTTAAAAATTTTTAAAACATTTTTGCAAATTGAAAAAAATAGAACATGATGCTTTAAATTTTATCGGTGTTTATTTGAATAGTCTTCATAACTAACAGCTCTACTTGCCATGATTAATGCAGCCAATCCAGACATCTCCAAAGTATTTATGCCATACCATATTATCATATATGCTAAGCATATAAATTACACACAGAAAAAAAGTCTGAATTTTCTCACAATAATCATGAGACTCATTTATGATATACATTGCATGAATGGTCCACTAAATGAGCTGGCATTGCTTCTATTTCCTGATGCAGTGGGCTAACCTTCATAAACAGAATATGAACCTTTCCAATTCTTGTATTCGCACAACTGGAAATAAGTTTTCATAAGGGTCACAAACACTTCATGCAAATTACCTTATGAAATTTTCTTGCATTTTTGATGTTACAAATAATTATTCAAAATAACATTTTGCTTATCAGTATGTAAGTTATCCTAGTAAAAATGTATTTGTGGAAGAAAAAAGCTGATGGGGTTTGCTGGCAAAAATACATGCTTTTTTCCCCCCCTTTAGTCATAATGTATTAGTACATGATCAGTAGTCGAATTCAGGCATTCTGTAAATACAAGTAAAATAAATATGCATACAACCTCCATGTAGATGTATTTAAATGTTTCACAGATTAATTTAATCTTAACATCTTAATTTCTGGTCAACAGCACTTGAAAGTTCCACTTTACTATTTAAACTTGCTGCTTTTAATAAAAGACAAGAAAGGAAATACTATAGAAATACCAGAATCAGAGCTGCTTAACCTTCATCCTTATATAAGATAGATGGCGTCATGCTTTTCCACAACATACTGAAGTCAACTAACTACTTCTACAAGGGCAGCACACTGTGCAAAAACATACTCAAGATCACTGCTGAACAGAACGGGGTTTACTCAAATGAGGACAGCTAAGCATGCAAATGGATATTTTGCTAAATCTAAGCTATAAGTGTTTGTTCAGGAAAATCTTTCAAAAATAGATAAAAACCCCCAAATCATTCCCCTTCACATCTCCTTTCAAAAGCCCATGGTTTATAGATTTAGAACTTGATTAAACTTCTTTTTTCCCCACAAAAATCTTAAATTGACCGTCAGTAAATCCCCAGAAGAAAATACCAATTAGAAATCCCTTCCAGTAGCTTGGTTACCTAAAATTTCAGGACTAAAAAGACCAAAGGGGGGAAAAAAAAAAAAAAGAGGAGAAAAATCATTGGAGACATTTCATTTCATCCCTAGTTTTGGGGGAATAGAAAAAGAAATTAATGCAGAAGCAGGGTAATATAGATTTATTTCTTATCGAGTTCATCTTATTTTTTCCCAAAGCACCTAGAATAGAAGAATAGCTAGAAGTGACTGCATCTGTTTTTCTTTAAAAAAAAAACCACAGTGACATTTTAGTGATGATAAATGAAACAGAGTATCAGATTTGCAAACTTCAGACACCTTCGGGGGAAAGAAAAAATACATACTTCATGACTGCAATCAAGGACTATGGCATTCTATGCTAAATTGTGTAGTAAGTAAAAAAAAATCTGCTACTTTTTCAATATTTCATCTTTAATGTAGACCAGAAAGAACGTCTGGGGTGCTCATATGAGAAATGTTCTACTTCCAATCCAAACTACAGACATGATATGATCAGAGAAAATTAAACTCAGTTGCTTAGAGACAGTAGAAAGTTGACCAGCGAAAAAGAATTCAACTACCTTCATTTTTTCAGATGCTATGGAACAAGCAAGATTGTTGGGTTGAAATGTTGGGTTAGGAAAAAACCAAATGAAGGGACAACACTAAAACTAGGCAGAGGAGATGAGGGCAAGACATTAGGACAGCTAAATAAACTTTAAAAATAATTCTTCCTCACATATGGTAAAAGAACAAAAATGTAAGTTTATTTTGAAAAAAGGGAGACTTGGATTTACCCCTTGTTTAGTTCATCTGCCCCCTCGCCACCCAAACAGGCAGATCTGTAGAACATAAATCACTAAAAAAAAGTGGCTGCTAGTACTGATAACACATGAACTGAATCATTGATCATCAGAATATTGTCAAAAAGCGAGTACTAAGCACTGCACAGAGTAGTGAGAATGTCTTATTTCCTTCAGATGATACCTCAGACAGCATTTTGTTGAACAGGGGGTTTAATTTCATCTTGTTGCAATGAAATCTTTCTTGCTGAAGTAAATTATAATAGTTATAACTGGTGAAGGACACAAGAAGGGGAAGGGAAGTCTGCGACATGTCAACTGGCTGTCAGAGAGGTTGCTAGAAAAAATAAGTGAGCTGCTGATAGATAAAGAGGAAGGAGGAGGGGGAGAAGAAAAGCTGCTGTGGGAAAAAATGTTACTAACTGTCATCAAATTTGTCTGCTTAACTTCTCAAACCCTTAGACAAGCAAATAATCTATTAATATTTAAACATGATTTTCATGTTCTCTTACCAATGCGGTTTCAGTGAGACCACTAAAATCTATCGCTTGAGTAATTCTATACAAATTGTACGACAGAGCAGAGTATTCTATAGAAAGGCTATTCTATAGAAAGGCTATTCTATAGAAAGGCTATCCCAAATTTCTTCCTGCTCAGAAAGGCACACAATAAATCAGGAATCATCTCCTATAAAGATATGATGCAAGCAGAGCTGTGGATCCCATGGACTGGGAAGAATGTAGACCACAGAGGAGAACAAAGTTGAAAGGGATAAAAGTGTCAATTATGTTGAAATCTGATATTTTGTAAAATAAAACAACTTCAAACAGACTGTTACTTATTCCCAGTTTTGGAACGGAATGCAAGCTTCCCCCCTGCCCTGCAACACATGTACTACAGCACCCAGTTACTTTACCATAAAACATCTAAATACAACAGCAGCAAAAATAACTGACAACACTAGGTTAATTTCCTATCCACGATACATTGTAAGCATAAGTACCAGACATTTTGTGAATAAGCTTCCAAGAAATCTAGTTGAGTCTTTGCACATGATACTTCACCAGAAAGAGGCAGCTTCTCTTTTGTTATACTCAATCAGATTTCCCAGTAATGCGTGATGGGCCAGAAAGCATACATGCATCAAATTAGCAGCAAGTGTTTAGATCCTGACATTCCTGGAAAATGATTCAGACTTTTGAATAAAAGTGCTTAGAAGAAAAACAAGAAAGAAAAAAAGAATAGAACAGCTTTGAATTCATTTACCTAAAAAATAAGTCTTACTAGTACTAGCAGAGCTTTGCTGACAGAAAGTCTTTGCAGTGTTACAATCTTGTAACCAACAGAGGCTATTCAAAATGGGCAACATAGCTTAGAAAAGAAGTGAAAGAGACTTTTTATAAAGCCACGAAAGTTACAGCAGTAGAGACACATGGCACTCTTAATGAGCTTTTCAATACTCTTGCTGGTTATAAAACATAAAGAAAACTGCAGCCATTTTCTCAGCAGAGAAAAATGCACTGCTTTTATTTAAGCTATATAAACAACTTCTCTTTAGAAACCAAATTGGCATGTTAGTTTTATAGAGATTTTGTCAGAAAGGCTTAACATTAAAAATATCATATGCCGTGATTTGATTGCTCCCTAGTTCCACATTAATATCACAAATGCCATAGAAAAGATGAGAAAAACAAAGCATTCCCACTTCCACCCTCCACTCCCGCCTCCCAAAGCCCCCTTCTTACAGCGAAAAGCAGAAAAAGTATTCATATATGCATATACACACACACTCAATAAAAAGTGCACTATAATTCTTTGCTGTGATTTTCAAGAGTACCATACAACATCAGTTTCTATTACACTCAATAAATGCCCACTTCTGAAAAAAAAATCTGTCCAACCATTCTCAAATGCCTTTGTAAAAACAGTCTCTTATGGAATCAGTTGCTCAACACAGTGGAAAAACAGAAGACATGAAGCATTCCCATCAGGTCCATCTTTGGAATACACAGTATTCCTTGGATTTTGACAGACTCCCTCCACATTCTCCAAGTCCTTGATCAGACCTTGGTATCCTGCATGGCATTATTGGAACAATTTCAGAATGATCAGGTATTTTTATTAGAAGATGGTGAAAAATTTTTTAAGTTTTGTACTCTGAGCAAAATAAAAGCTATTACACTTTTTTTTCCTCTTTAAAAGACATCCTCACCTGTTCAAAGTGTTGATAAGTCAGAAGAGCTGCCAGAGCCTCCTTTTCCCAGTTTTCACCACTTAATAAAGAAACCAACTGCTCTGTTCTCCATAAATCATAGAAGTCTCAGGAGTATAACAAACCAATGCAACTAAATTTTCCACAGCCCCTTTTCTTTCCCTTCTCATCTTCCATGGATTCCAAAGGATACAAATACGGGGCTAAGGTGTGGGAAGCACAAAGCAAGAGGCTTCTCTTGCACAGTTTCTGGTTGGTTTTTCTCCTCTGTCCCCTATAGGTTAATACTGTTGCTCAAAGTCCCTTGATCATAACACACTAATAAGGGAAAAAAGTAATAGTCTCCCACATTAGGCTGAGTGCTCATCACATTTACCACAAAGCCCATTTCTCCTGGACAAAGCGAGGGCTAGGACAGATGGAAGGGGTAATGTTAAGGACCAGCTGCAGCTCCTTAATCCTGGGTATGCTGTTGGAGTGTCATATCAGACTATGAAACACTGAGTTGCCTCCCCAGTATGTAAACTATAAGCTATAGTATAAGCTTTCTATAAAGCTTTAAGAACTTGTATTGCAGAGTCTAATCTTATCAGTGTTTTTTTTAAAAACATTTTCCTCTTCTGTAAGAGAAAAATGCAACACCATCCAGTATTTAATCCTTTCCCTATTTCCCTGCAAGAACTGCATAATCTTAAAATTAAAACATAAAGGAAGATTTACCAGTTCTTACATAAAGCTTTCATATGTTCCTGGAACTCTTTTACATTTCAGAAATACTTTTTAGTTTCCTATTTTAAAGCTTATGTCCACATGACGGACATCTTTTATAAAGCTTTAAATGTAATTTTTAAAAAATTCTTTAAAAAAAATATACTGAAATATCATGTACATTTATGTAACAGTGTTGTTCATTTCATCTCCTCTTTGGTATATTGTCTTAACTGCACTACCTATTCAAAATAATGCAAACAGCAAATATTTAATAGAAGTGATTTTAAGATCCTACTTTTGCCATTTATGAAAAGGATTTTTTTTTTTTTCCTAAAAAAGTATTTGGACCACTGATATACAGAGATCAGTGATGTACTTGTGAACTTCTAGGGAAAAACTGCTGCCCAATATAAAACCCAGCAGACTTCACATTTGTTTTTTTACATTAAAAACAATCCACTGAAATGAAAGATGGGATAAAGAAGCATATTTAGGCATTGTAAAACTAACTTGGGGAGCTAGGAGTAAACTAAGCTACAAAACCTCCATGTGAAAGCAGTACTAAGTTAGTTCTTTGGTTTCTTGCATCATATACTTCCTAATTCCTATACAGAAAGCTCTGGACAAAAAAGTTTATTATAAGGAAGAAACCAGTAATTCTAACAGAGAAGCACCGGGTTTCACTACTGGTTTACTGTCCCTCTTTTCCTCTCTTAAAAATGGTTTTTAAATGCAATATTCAGTTAGCTAAATCAGAAAGTTTGCCAAATATCATATGCATAACTGTGTCTCTGAAACAGCTTGTGTGATACTTGATTTCTAAATAAGATCTTAGTTTTCTTAGGAGACCAAGTGCTCCATAATAGAATTAATTTAAAACATTGTAACTGTACCCCTAAACTGTTGTGCATGAGAAAAAGAATATTTAATTCCCCTTAAAATCAAATGTTTCATTTTGTGTTTATTCTCACGTGCACGTGAGCTACATTACTTCTCATGTAAAGATATCAAATCAACAATTTAACTATAAGCAGGAAAAAAGAAGAAAATCAAATGTATCTAATTTCAGCTATAGGTAAACAGCTTAAAAGTTGAAATATTACGCTGATGATAGGTGAACAGATTTGACTAGAACACCTGAAGCACTGAAGTCCAAATTACTGTATCAAGAGGAGCTATCCCAACCAATGAGACTACATGCACAAGTACACAGGATTTGATACACCCCCACACCTTGCTTGAAAAATTAGCAATACTAAAAGTAATTCTCAGTTACAAAAGTTAGTACTTTTAGGACAATGGCAACTATTCCCAAGTGACTTCAGTAAATGAAAAGCAGCAATCCTTTTGTATTTGACTGCAGTCACCAAGCAGTAACTAATAGTGACTTTATAGTGTTATTTTTAGGACTGTAAGCTATGTTGTTTAAATTATAGATATCTATCTATCTTACAGATCTAGTAATTTTCAACTTCTACAGATATAAAAGGGAGTTTAGAATGCCTGTTTGCCAAACTACACCTAGTATGAGGCAGGACCACATAATCTACTTGAGTTTACTTTGATCATCCTTTCCCTCTCATACTAACTGGACCTCAATTCTCTCTGCTCGAGAGAAATTGCAGGTCACATACATTTGTTTTGCAATGTCCAAAGCAAGAGGATCTCTTGACAATTCACTGAGCTATTAAAAACGCCTTACAATTTCTCAAGTTTCCTAAGATATCTTGAAATGCCCTCCTTTCTTCAGGAAACATAAATTTCAGCAGATATCAGATGAATGCATGACAACCATCTAACCAGCCTGCAGATTTAGGAATCCACATGTAGGCTGAGAAGATGCCTGCTCACACACACACACACACACATAGCAGTTTAAATGATGCTAAAGAAATTACTAGAGCAGCATCAATATAGTGCTCATCTGCCTGTTTCACTAGGTAGTACCAAAGCTTAGTAAATACCTGAAATACAAGTGATAACATTTGCGGTGCCACTTCTTTGCTTAGCTAGCAGGCATTGTAAGAACCAAGGTTGTGTTAACATTCACACAGAACATCCCTAATGCCAGGGAGCACAGCGATGGATTTGCTTGCCTCAGTAACTCAGAGTTAAGATGCAGAAGTGCTCAGAGATTTTATCATGAAATTCTGCACACAATCCTATCCACAATTTTAGGCTCAGGTGCAAACTCCACAAAAGATGCCTTTATTGAAAAGAACTTACATAAGCTAATATCTGATTCCTGTTTTCAGTTTCCAGGAAAGATTTGGGATGATAACGTTACATATCAAACAACTTCTTGTTTGTGTCTTGGGAGCATAGGTCAAGATCAAGAGAAAATAATGGGAAGATTGAATTGTGTCCCTACATCCAGTTAACTTTGAAACATTAAGCAAAAGTTTAAAAGAACACTATTCTGATATTGAAATTTATTGTTTCCTTTAAATTTTAGGCTACCAGCTACTTCTTTAAGCCACTGCTGTCCACTGAATTCTGCACTACTAGTGAGATCTACATTCCTGTTCATTTACCTGTTCATTTCCTTCTTTTTTGCTACTCAGAGCACAAAGTGATAGGGAAGCCTACACATATCCTTCAGCTGTGTTTCTCTGGAGATCTATCCTGATAGTGGCTGCTGATATTACAAGGGTGAAGCAAGCTGTAGCTGACTTAGAAGCTCTATAAAAAGATAAATAAATAAATGAATGAAAACATAAGCTCCCCCCAGTCACTGCAATAAATATTTAAGAAGCAAGTTCATCAGCTCTCCTGTGATTTTTTGAGGAATCAGCCACTAGATGGCAGAAAATTGCAGTTTAATTTTCTGATCATTATGAAGACTTCACAAAACAGATCTCTTACATCTCAGATAATAGGTAATATGATCTGTCAAGCAATGTCAGATAAAACATGACAGTAAAGCGGATTATCTTTCTTGCCTAGTATATGTGTGCTACCTTGACTTTTTCTCCTCTGCTGTAAAACCTGAAAAGTGTTTAAATGTTTGAAAACTCAAGTGTTAAAACAACTAAACGCCACTCCTGGTTTCATTACTGTTATTCTGGAAAGTACACCATTACAGGAGTAGGGCCAATCTTGTTAAAGATATTCTGTTATCACAATATCACTCCATTTAATATTAAAAGGATAGAATATATGGAGAAGTTATTTCAAGATTCAGGTATATAATGGCTGCATTTCCACCCAAGAATTATGCAAACAATAGTGGGTAGTGGGAAGACTGAAGCAGGGAGCATACAAGAAAAGTCCAGGGAGTTTGACAGGAAATAAAATATGAGAAGCAAAATTCTGAGTTTCACAGAAAACCCTCAATTTAAAATATATTATTTTAACAGCAAAAATGGCAGGGTTTGGGTTTGTTTTAACAAAATTATATGCACGTCTTGAAATTTCATACATCTGCATTAACATTATTTTTGCAAAAAATTATACTGTAATAGTTTCACCATTTTTAAAAAAAGTTTGCAGTACTCAGTTCATCAGCTTTTTTTCATTCCTATGGCCTTTTCTATGTGTGCGTTTCCTTACTTTGTACACATTTATTCTTTCTGTAAGTTTTTTCCTCTCCTTTAATGGACATAACTCTTTAATACCCTTATTGGGTACTTCAATTACTACAATATGAAGTGAGAGTGGACAGTCTCTTTTTTCCTACATTTCAATTTTTTCCTGCTCTCTATTCCCACCTTTTAAAAAAACAAATCAAAACTGTAGTTCAAAACACAATACTTCAGAAACTGCATCATGAGAAAGCACTATGATCATTGTAGCAACAAATAGAAAACCTACATAAACCAAACTGTTTTACAGTGATTCACTCAGCTCCCTCATGCAGATCTTATATGTACTGCACTAGCATACTACTAATTACATTACTTTAAAACCAATCTATTTTACATTTATCTATCTAATAAAAAGATTAGGATTTTCTTTTTTACAGGTTGAACTTCCTTTTACCACCACAAAACAAAAAAAGCCAAAACATTACCATAGTTAACCTTAGATTAATGTCCACAGTCCTTTCACAACTACAAGTGTCAGTAATAAAATTCTAACTCAACTGAAATCAAAGCGATTTTTGCTGAGATCCTATCTGCAAACTCTTAACAAGAATTTACTTTTTCAGATGGCACTACTGTAGCAAAAGGGTCTACAAGGCTTGGGTAGGCAAGCAAGTCCTCTTTACTGCACCAAAGCTGAACTCTTAACATTGTGGAAGGGAAGCAAAAATGGCAGTATAATCACTGGCCTTTCTTCCTCCAGCCCCCCACCCCTATAAACTATTGTTGAAAAACACACAAAACTAGGAAGTGATCGACGAAGGAAGCAAACCGTGTTTTGTCTTGAGCAAAAAAAATTACACTGAAAAAATGTTAGAATTTTCACGGCTTCTTTGGGAGTTATAGAATTGTTCTGCAGCAAATCAGCCATTGAACTGGGAAGAAACATGTCTAAGTAGAACATCTGATACATAGACTGAATAAATCTGACAGAACTCCACTTAAACACTGTTCAGAGAAGAGCATTTTTAACACTAGTGTCATAGGAAGAGTTTGCTGTAAAAATGCTTGGTTTAATATTACATTATAATTCATATAGTTAAAAGAACTAAAAAAAACAAGTAAAAAAATGTTTTGTGTGTATTTTCAGGTGAAATTAAATGTTTAGCTTATCCTGCATGACGATGGCTGAAAACTGGGTTGAACTTCAGCATCACTTTGATTTCTTGAAATAAGAAAAAGTTAATTAAATGACTGAGTACTAAAACAAACTTGATTTCCAAACAGTTTCATGATTAATGTGATTGACAGGTTACTGCCTAGTACTTAATTTAAATATTAAGTGAAAACATGTTTACTAAGAAGTCCAGATAAGTTACTTACTGAAGTAAAAGCCAGAAGTTCCTCTTCAGTTAATTTATGTATTGGATTGTTCTTTTGGAAGTCTATACTGTAAAAAAAAAAAAAAAAAAACCACAACAAAACAATGCTGATTTAATCTTTAGAATACCATTATGCAGAACACGTTTTTCAAACTTGCAGAAATCTAGAGGACATTTGGGAAAACGGTTACATTGACAAATGGGCGTATAGTATGTGCAGAAGGCGGCCTAGACCTAGGAGCAATCACAGAAAAAAAAGAACTATTTAGAGGACCAAGATATTTTAGTAGTGCCTTTCCAAGACCATTCTAAATTGAAACATCTTACTCAGTTTAAGCTTATGGCAATAACAATTTTACAAATCCTAAACAGTTTTAAACCTATTCTCTGTTTTTACAGAGGTCTGTTTTCATTTAAAATTCTATGACTAATTGGACGCACATTCTGCAAAGCAAAAAACCACTAATGCTTAAAAAGTGCTGAAGGGTAATCTCAAACAAACATCCTCTTTCTAGTCACTCAAGGAACATGACCACAGGGGTCCATCTCTCACTCACCGGCGTACCACTAGCTTGTGGTACACAAAAGGGGAAAACCAGAAGAATACCCAGAGATGGGAATTAAAATTATTTTATTCACAGTTGGACATGTTTACAGAGATGATAAAGAAATTGGGCTTACAACTCTACATGGGTGGATGTTCTCCTTAGACAACAGCCCACCAACATTTACAAATATACTACAAGAGATACCTCCAAGGGGCACAAAGAGCAATGAGGCTACAATTCAAGCTCCCTGTGAAAACAAAAGATAATGAGTGAAAATATATCCTAAAATCATATCACAGACTATGGATGATCAAGAAACCTATGTAATGGCTATATACATAAGCTTAAACTCATCACACTATTCCTTAAACTTTGCAGCAGGCTTCGTATTAGAGGTTAAAATTGCAAAGATAGTTTATTAATTGTGATGATAGATCACAGATTGAAATTATGCTCCCTACTTTACATACTTTACTGTGGAGACAAGACTTTGCTCCCTTCTAACTTTTTTCTTGCTATTTTGCTAATTCTTCTCTGTACATATGATACAATTACCACTGCAAAAATAACAGTCAATACTTTGATTAAAACCTTGTTACTAGCCACAAGAACAAGGTACAGAATAGAGGCTGCCTGTTGAAATCTCAATTATCTTTGAAAGGTCAAGGCGATCAAGAGAGGTTCCTGAGGACTGACAGAAAGCAAATGTCACTCCTATCTTCAACAAGAGCAAGAAGAATCCAGGTTAGTCTCACCTCAATCCTTGGAAAGGATATGAAGCAAATCCTTCTTGAAGCCATTCCTAACACATGGAGGGAGCGGTCAGTACAGATTCACCAAGGGGAAGCCATGCTTGACCAACTTGATAACCTCCTATGATGAAATGACTGGCTTGGTAGATTTGGGGAGAGCAATGGACATTGTCTACCTGGACTTCAGTAAGGCTTTCAGCACTGTCTCACATAAGATCCTCATAAAGAAGCTGATGAGCAGACAGTGAGGTGGACTGAAAACTATCTGAACAGGTGGGCCCAGAGCCTTGTGATCAGCACTACAAAGTCTAGTTGGAAGTCAATAACTACTGGTGTACCCAGGGGTCAATACAGAGTCCAATGCTATTCAACATCTTTATTAAGAATTTGGGTGATGGAGCAGAGTGTACCTTCAGCAGGTTTGCTGATGGCACAAAATTGGGAGGAGCACCTGATATACCAGCAGGTTGTGCTGCCATCCAAAGAGATCTCAACAAGCTGGAGAAACAGGCTGACAGGGACCTCATGCAGTTCTGCAAAGAGAAATGCCAAGTCCTGACCTTGCTTGAGCCGGGGGTTGGACAAGATGATCTCCAGCAGTCCCTTCCCACCTCAACCAATCTGTGATATGAAGGACAAGAAAGTGACAGAATAGTCCATATGCGTTTAGGTAGAAGAAATCATGCTTGATTAACCAAACAGCCTTCCATGGTGAAATGACTAGATTGGTGGACTTTATCTTGACTTTGGAGAGGCGCTTGACACTGTCTTCCATAACATCCTCATAGACAAACTGATGAAATATGGAATAGATAAATGCACAGTGTGGTGGATTGAAAACTAGATGAACTGCCAGTTTCAAAGGATTATGACGAGCAGCATGAAGTCCAGCTGGAGGCCAGTGAGTAGGGGTGTATCCCAGGGATCAAATAATGTTTAACATCTTCATTAATGACCTTGATGATGGGACATGATGCAAAGTCCTGCACCTGGGGAGAAATAGCCCCATGCACCAGTACAGGCTGGGGGCAGACCAACTGGTAAAGAGCTTGGCACAAAAGGACATGGGGGTCCTGGCAAAAACCAAGATGAACATGAGCCAGCAATGTGCCCTTGCAGCAAAGTCATCCAAAACCTCCTGGCCTACATTAGGATGAGCACTGCCAGTCTATTCCTAAAGACCTCCCATGATGGAGGTTCCACACATGCTTCATACCATTGATGCTGATGTTTCATAATACCATCAGCTTGAGCAAGCTGTACGAGCATGGCCACAAGGAAATACCAACTATGCTTTTGGTTGAGTACTGATGAGAAAGGGCTTCAAAAGGCAAGTGAAGACCTTGTTGTCACGTTTTATTCTTGTTATGTTCAGTAAAGTTGGACTCTGTCAGTAAGGAAACCTAACTATTATTCCTCCTTCCTGATTTAACTTTTGTGGTTCTGAATCTTGGTGAAGAGATGTTGTGGTTTAACCTGGCAGGCAGCCAAACCCCACGCAGCTGCTCGCTCACTCCCCCTCCCTGGTGGGACTGGGAGAGAATCAGAAGGGTGAGAGTGAGAAAAACTCGTGGGCTGAGATAAAGATAGTTTAATAGAACAGAAAAGAGAAAATAATAAAAATAATGATAGAATATACAAAAATGAGTGATGCACAATGCAATTGCTCACCACCCGCGCTGACCGATAACCAAGTAGCAATCAGTACTTCCTGGATTTACCTATCCCATTAGCCAGCTGGGCTGGCTGTCCTGATTATGTTCCCTCCCATCTTGTGTACCTAGCTCAGTCAGTAGGCATGGGAGCTGTCCTTGGATTAGGACAGTACTTAGCAACAACTGAAAACATCAGTGTGTTATCAACATTCTTCTCACACTAAATCCAAAAGACAGCACTAGGAAGAAATTTAAACCTATCCCAGCTGAAACCAGGACAAGAGATCAGTTGGAAAAAAAAGAAAAGTTTATTAACTGTTACAGTAATGCATTTTCACGCATCTTCCCATATAAAAGAAATGATGTTATTGGTGGGCTTTTTTGAAAGTTTTAGACAAAACTGCTAGAAAACAATTCTGTCATATATATCACTTTTTTTTCCTTCCTTGAGAAAATTTTTCATGAAAACAGGAAAGTAGTAAAGAATTTCTCTGCTTCAATTACTACTTCTTTCCTTGTCCAATGTCAGCTGCTAGCAGAAATACTTATAGTCAGCTTGAGGTAGTCAACTTAACTCACTAAACACTAATCACTAATACAGATGGGACTTCATGTGAAAAATAACAAATTTCTCTATCCATGGGGGGAGGGGGAGAAAGTAAAAAAGGCAGCAAGAAAACTTCAAATATTGTAACAAGAACATCACAGCAGCTAGGCAACCAGAATGTTAAGTGACATGTCCAAAGCTTTTAAAAAGCATAGGCAAACCAAGGGACAGTTGAATTTTGACAAAATTGGAACTTATTTTTCAGCATCCTAAAGATATATTGATTCAAGCAGAAAGGATTAATCCTCTCCTTATTCTAGATAGATTTTTGTCACAGTTCTTCGAAGCATACAGATGTAGTTCTTCCAGATCAAAGCAGTGCTAAAACAGGTCTCTAATTTCCATTTCTCCCACATCCATGTACAATGCTTTAAGACACATAAATACAGTAATGCAAACCTTGAAAGCGAAGAGAAAAATGAAATTGTTTTAATGATTTTCCATACTGAATCAAATCAAGTTTAAAGCTATATTTTAAACCTGAATCTAGAGTAGAATTGTAGCTTGGTTTTAAGCATTTCTAATGACTCTTGTCAGAGTACTTTACGAACATTTCACTTCTATACCCTGTATTTCTTCTGATTTCAAGGACAGGTTAAGCAGTTCACCCCAGAGAATTTCAGGAGCTGAAATCAGAGCGGAATTTAGGATCTGTTGCTGTAGGATCTATGATGAGGCATCTTTTCATAACAATATGAAGAGAAATCACTAATCACCACATCATTCAGCTTTGCAAGGTATTTTCTGTTCATTCTTGAATCCTGTCTTAGGGAGTTGAATGAAATAGAAGAGGGAAAGAAAACAAAGATAAATAGACATTCTTTAGACAGATAAAACAGAACGTTAGAGTAAGATCTACTCTGCAGCAGAAAAAAGTATTTTCTAGTAAATCAGCAAAAGCTAATTGCCAATAGCTTACAACTTACAGCCAATTCTTTAATCAGATCTACATTGGCAGGCTAATGGATAAGGTACCTAGTTTAACTAACTAGTTATAGTTTGGGACTTAATTAGCTATCATCTTTGTAACAGTGGAATTAATAGCAATCATTCCAAAGTATCCCTTTTTGGATTAAGACTAAAAATTCCTGTTTCAAGAACTGATTTACAAAGTTGACAATGTTAAAGAACATTGTTAAAAGCTATTAAAAACAAAACAGTGTTCTTCAAATAGCTGAAGTTGTATTAAAACACAGAAAGGATCAAAAACTGGCATATTAAATAATAATAACGAAATATCTCTAAAAATATAATTATGGAGTCCAAAAAGCATTTAAGGAGCAACTAACCAAGAGAGTCAAAAATCAGTGCTAAATCCTCACAATACAGCAGGAACAAAAATTGTGAGAGTCCGGAGGACCACAAAACAGCCCTGATATAAAAGCCATTGCAGAAAAGCTGTTTGAATTCATTGCATTATAATTTATTGTAGAAGAACATAGTAAAATTCCCACAAGAGAGCCTTTTTGGGGAAGGGAGAGAATTACAGGAAAGAAGAATCTTTCTGAAATTAAAAAGCTGCAAAAGAGGTTACATGCCAAGAGACTGGATGCTAAGTTAACAGGACCAAACAGTATTCAGAAAAAAAAGTTTAAAGTGAGTTTCGGGATGAAATAGCTGAGACACTAAAAGCAGCCTATAAGTCCTCATTTAAAACTTCCTCAGTGTCTGAAGATAAGAGAGCAGCAACAATGATGCCAGCCTTTAAAATTGGTGTCAGGGGATCACTGTAACTACTAAGCATAGTATCTGTTGCAGGTACGAAGAGACTATATAATGAACAGAAGGACTAGAGATATCTGGACAAATACAATGCGTATGGGGAGAGTCAGCCAGGCTACTAGAAAAAAAATTCCGGTGTTACAAACCTGTTGGGGGCTTTTGGAAAGTTTAACCAGCATGAGGATATACATAAGCTGGTTGATGAAATCAACTTGGATCTCTGTAAGATTTTTTTTGAGAAGTCCCTCACCAAGAAGGACTTTCAAAGAAACTGAATATTCATGAGATAAGAGGGAATGTCTTGGCAAAGGTCAATAACTGATTAAAAAATGGGAAATGGTATGAGACAAATAGTCAGCCATCCCAACAGAGAAGGTCACCATTGTAATCCTGCATAGGTTTTGTGCTGTGATCCATGTGCTATAATATTAATAAACAAACTGGAACAGGAGAATGTATAGTGAAGTGAGAAAGCTTGCAAATGATATGACATTCTTTGAAGTAAGGATGTGAATAGACAATAAGGAGCTGCAGAAAGACCTTACAGGATAGAGCAAAAGGGTAATAAAATAAAAATGCCAAGCAATGTACAATAGGAAACGCAGCCCTAGCTTCACAAAAAATGATAGGCTCCGATCTGACCATTCTATTCAGGAGCAACTCTTCACAGCACTGCAGCTGCATGAAAACATTAGCTCAATACTAGGCAGCTGTTAAAAAGGCAAATCAAAATGTGAGTAATTAATTAGGAAAGTAATAGAGAATAACGTACAGGGGCATACTACATAAAGTATACAAATCAATAACATAAAGCCTACATAAAATATGACATAAAGCCTTTTTTTGTCCATCCATGAATATAATGTTCTGTTCTGGACCTTTCATTTCAAAAGCAGTAATTCAGTATTGGAAAAATTTCAGAAACAGACAGCTAGAATGACTGTTGTTTTATGATGGTGAATAATGATGTTTTATGCCTTATAAACATGTAACAACTTATACAAAAGGAATTCTGATTAGGCTAGGACTAACCAAAGAGGGACATTGCAGAGGTTTTCAAAATTGTAAGGAAATAAGAGAGTTAAGTCACTAAATGAAGCTACTGGCAACCAAAACTACCTGGAGGAGGTTTTTTTGATCAGCAAACACAAAATATGTAGACAGACACCTTTGCCAAAGTACCGATGCAAGAAATTTACATAGGCTCAACGGAAGATGACAAATATTTGAGAGATCCATTGAGGGCTGCCATACAAACAAGCCAGATTAGGCTCAAGAAATCACCGTTTAGAGGCTGGGAAAGTATTAGGGAGAAGGGAGCAACACGTGCTTGCCCTGTTAGGTATTCACCCTTAGGTACCTTCTCACAGCCACTCTTGAAGACAGAGTATATGAAGTTAGATGGATGAAGACAACTGCTGAGTTTTTGTTTGCTTATGTTTCCTGGCACATTACCTCTCTGCAAGTGCAGACAATGCAAATTCAAGCTCCTCAGGTAGCTACTTAAAACTACAGTTAACTAGCATGAGATAGATGAAGAATAGATAGGTCAGACTTTCCACATATGCATTTTTATGAGTATTTGCTGTATTTCTATGCAGTTCTACCAGCTGTGTTAATTTTGTGAACGAAAGAGAGCCTAATGTTTTTTTATGTGAGCATTCTGAATAGCAAGACAGGAAGTTCGTTTCCCCAGTGAAATCTCTTCACACGGCTATATGTACTGGTGCACAGCAATATATTTCGTAGCAATGATTTTAAACAGCCATAAACTAACCATGGTGAGATCACTATACTGTCTGGCACCTGTAATTGGTTCGTTTCAAAAAAAGAAAAATTTACACTTACATGATATGTTTGTAAAGATGGCCAGAGTGCCAAAAAGTATTTAAGAGAAAAATCTTCATCACCTTTAATGCTGTCCAAGATTTTATTTTATAGCTTTTACTTTCATAAGACAACATGTGTAAGCTCTGGCCTTCCACAGTCAGTTTAATATAACCTTTTCCATCTCAATGGCTCGGAAGAGAGAATGCTCTCTCTTATAAAAACACATAAAAACAGTTATTTACCTGCCATTGTCTTGTACTTCTGTTACAAGCTATATAGCATGACCTTGCTATAAAGCACAAAGAAGGCTGCAATCATATATATATATAAAAATATAAAATCTTAATAAGCACATGATCCATCTTACTTAACTTTAACCATGTAAAATTTAGGCCTTTAATCTAGCTAACTGTCTATGCTTCCTTCATAGCCCATACAAAAATACAGATAAATGTAGGGAGTGATTCAATCCATTGTAAAATAAGTGCCTGAAGCAAAATGAATCACCCTCTGAAGGTACTAATTTCTCCATTGACTAGAGAACAGCCAGCCAACTAATATTAGAGTCTCAAATTTCAAGTAGCTAAATGTTTTCCTGTTTCACCTACCCAAGTTTCCCATGATGTTTGCATTGCCAACATGTATATTGGGGTTTTTTTTTCTAATTACTCAATTGATTCAAAAGCTCATATTTGGCAATTCTGTTAAAAATCCTTTAGTCCTAATGCTATTTAGTGCTTATGAAGCTGTTTCAAGTACACTTCTACAGCTCACTGTGTAAACTGTATAATATATTATTATCCAATGTATTACTGTACAATAAGAGTTAGGCTTCCTGATGCTTTCCTTACCAACTGAAGACTGGTGCATAGTCTTTGACTGAGATGAGGTACCTCCAGTATAACACGCTATTTTGACCTGATTTGATCCTTGAGAGACAGCAAAAGATTAAAAAATAACCAGCCATTGGACATTTCTCTTTGCTTTTTTAGAATTTTCTACAGCCGTATCTAATTTCTAAAAGCTTTCCCCTGTTAAAAAATGGTGAATCAAGTGATGAGAAGGGATTTTCTTCCCAAGCTGCTGACACACAGCTGCTGTTGTCTATTCTACCAGTGATCTAATTTGGGCTATTTCTAAGTGACAAGGAAAACATACTCCCTTCTCAGATTCTCAGCATTTTGGCATCTATACCATATTAACATATTATTTAAATCACACATTGGCCCATTCTTGGGTTTTTTTATATTTTTATTTTATTTTACTTTTAAATTGGAACTTTAATATCTTTTTCCATCAGCCTCTGAAAGTTTGGTTCGAGGCTCTATACAAAGTTTTGGCCACAGTTTTAAGGCTTGACTATAAAATAAATTTTATACCATCATGACTAGTTATTTTCATATGAAGTCTAAAAAAGTCCTACCAAGTGATGCTTCTGCACTCCTATGAGTTTCTTTAATATTTTCTTTAGGTTGCATTACTGCTGCAGTGAGATGATCTGAAGACACCTCTAGACACTTTCTTCCTATACAGATACTACAAAATCTGGATATGATGGAATAGGAAACCTTTGTGTAAGCAAGGCAGACTGGGGTGGTTTTTCCCCCTTCCACACTTTGTTTTAGCTACAGTTTCATTATCATAAGAGGCAAATGCTTTCTTTTAGATTTAGTTCCGCAGACTGTTCAGTATTTGGAAGAAAAGGAATTTGCAGAGAAGAAATAGAATAGCCAAACACTTTAAAGGAAACTGCCCCAAATTACAAATGCCACAGAGAAATGGCTGGGTACAGTTTACATTGCTACTTTTTTATATAAACGGATTACTGATAAATAAGTTGTTCTTTCCTTGCATCAGTGTAACAGAGAGGTTTAAAAAAAATCTAATTGATTGAGGCTCATGCACGTTATTTACAAGCTGGCTTAAGCATACTGCATGAGATGTTCCTTGGATTTTTGTAAAGACAGCTGGTATGAGATATTTCAACACTTCAAAAAATATTTTATATCCTCTTAAAATGTTATTGGGGAGGAGGAGATGAAAATGTTTGTAGTGATACTGTAATAGCACTTTGTTTAGCCATTTGATCGTTGTAACCTACTTGAAAATGAAACTTACTTCACAGCAGGAAACGTTACGTGTATTCAGGTAATTCCATAGGATCCTATGTAATTGTAATTAAGCATTTTCTGAAAGTTGTAACAATTTTCAGTTTGTTCTGCTATCCACAAACATTTCTGCATGTTGCTGATTTTGAGTCAACATTACTTAGCTACAAAATTCTCAGTTGAATTAAAGGGCATTTCTGACATTTGCTGTAAAACAAATACTAGCAAGCACAGTGAAATGTATAGGAAAAAATTTGCTCACATTTATTCTTTTTCTTTACCTGCAGGCTGCCTTTCTTCAACAAACCAGGCCAGCATCTAAAACTTTATTTGCGTTAGAAAAAACACCCACTGCTCACAATGGCAGTCAACAACAGATACCATTAAGGTAGTGCTAGACCTAAAACAAAGCCTAGTTAGAACTGCTTTGGAAACAGGAAGGAATTCTAAAGCCAACCTATTAATTATGAAATGAGGTATTTACTCTACAGAACTGAAGACCTCAAGCATGAAAGAAAAGCAAGGAATTTCCTATAGCTAAGGTCTGAGAAGTATGTTTTGCTTAAAAGCCAATGCTAAATGCTTTAACATGTATATGCTTCCTTGCAAATTGATATGCCAATAGCTGGTATAGACACCAAAGATACAGCCAGCAATCCAAGCCTAAATTCCACTCAGTCGCAAGGACCGTATCCTAAATCCCCTCAGAAGAACAGTTCTCAAAGCTGGCATTCTACTAACATTTCTGCAACATGGCTGGATATGAAATCTTGTCTCCATCTACGACTGAAATAGTTTCAGTTGTTTAACATTATCCCACCCACTGAATGGCAGTTACCATTCCTATGGGGAAGCAGCACTGAAAATTTTTTTTTGTTGGTTGTTTTTAGTCTCTTAAATGAGCTTCTTGCCTTGAGTCCTGCCAAACTCACATACCACTTGGATTATAATGTACACACACAGATGACAGTCAAGATGGTTTCTAGCCACTATTCAGAGCATGACAGTGGTGGTTTCAAAGTGACACACTGTGGTCAAGAAACCTACCGTGCAGCCAGCCAATGTAAAATTCAAATTCGACTCTTTCACAAAAAAAAGAAAAAAGAGAAAAACCAATAGAAAAATTAAAGTTTCCTTCAGAAGGACAGAGGCAGGAGGGATGATATAATCTGAATATAAGACAATACTGTGTTAAAAAATGAAGTGCACATGAAAATGCTTCTCAGGAAGGGGAAGGCTTTGCCTTGACTTGAGTCAGTGTGAAAGACACAAAGTGACCTGGCCAAGAATATATGTCAAGCCACTGTTCACTCTACTCCTTTGACCTCAAACTGGATCTAGATGTGGCCTCGAAAAGAAAACAAGTTTAAACCTTGGGGAATAAAGAAAATATAAAGTATACCACAGTACATATTCTACTCATGAATTCCTTCAAAAAGCTGCAGTCTGAGAAATGGGCATATGAAAGGAAACAATCTTCTCTCCACTAATGACTTCCACTGCACTTTATAGGACAAGAAGGGGAAAAATAACTGAAAATTTTGGCGAGTGGGGAGAGAGAAATATTATGACGTGTGGTACAAAACAAGCAAAAAGCCCCACACCACAAAGGAACTACTGCCAAATGCCGGGTCGTTAGCTTATGCCATTGAATTGTTTCACTAGGCTTTCGCTGGCCTGTTATTGCTGTCACCCTATCACAAAGATAGATCTTGTAACATCCATGTGCCCCTGCAGAGGAATACCTGTCTGAGACTTGGGAACTAGGATTCACTCATTGTTCAGCTCCTAGTCGCCTTCTGGCTTGGGCAAGGTATTTCAGCAGTACTGCAGATTCCACCATTTTGCAACTCAGATCAGAAAAGTGTTTTGAGAGGTATGAATGATGAATACTGCATCAAAGTCACCATTTTTACTTTGACACATTAATACTTCTGAAACAAATCACACACAAAAAATTGTGTGATAACTGTCATCCACTAAATGACCACTGCATCATAGAAAAAGGATTTCTCTATTAGAAAATGAGGATATACATTAGCAGCCAGCTTATTATCCTCAAACCTCAAGCTGCTTTTTGCTCTTCTGTGCCATTTCCAAAACCCATAAAGCATATAAATTCTGAAAGCCAGGAAAATAAAAAACTTAGGTGCAAAACCACAGTGACTTTGTACTATAGCTTGTAACCAGCAATGGACGCTCTGAATTTATACAAGTATTCCCATTGTACTGAATACCAGGGCAGCATTTTTCTTGAAAGACATGGTTGATCCTCATAGGAAGCTGACCATTGCAGACTCTGAAATACGTTTTCAAAATTTACCAAAGTGTCATCACCATATGGTAACTAATGCCAATTGCTATTAAACTGAGGCACAAAGAACAAGGAGCTTTTCCAGGATAAGAGAACAATATAGCAATTAATGAAACGCTGGAATTCTGAACTGTGACACTAATGTTCACTCTGAGATAACTGAAAATGCTATCCACATACAAAGCAAATCTTTTACCATTTTAGCCAGACTATATGATAAGGAAGGAAAAATGTCTCATCAACCCACCACTTCATTATTTCATTATCACAATGATTCATGCAGTATTTTAAGTAACTATGAACTAACATACCATATTCCAAGGATTACAGCAAGCTCTTCTGCACACAAATCAGGTACCTGGTACTGATCAGCATCTGCTAATTTTATCTCATTAAGCACTGTGTCATCATTTAAATCATAATTCTGTTGGAGGAGAAAAAGTATTTTAAAATAGGAATAGTTGCAAATAGTTGCAGAGAAATTGATGCCTTCAAAATATGAAAAAAATTTAGACTTGTTTGAAAAAGGATAATACAAACATCAGAAAACAACAAAACGGAAAGTAATTTACCATGATTATGATAGGATAACTAACAGACTAAGCCAGTAGACTTGTAAAAGTTAAACTGAATACTCCTTAAATGATTTATTCTAGAGGAAATTTGATGGAAAGTCCCAAGTACTTGTCCAGGAGCAAACCTTTTCGGTTGCTACCTGAAGTTCATTGTCTGTCATTTAACTTAAAGAAGAAAGTAATATAATCTGTGGCTGAAAAGTGTAAATTACTATGTTCACAGAATTTGTGTTTGTTTGGAAACAACAAAAGATTCCTTTGGCTGCAAGCAAGGAGGAGGTAGCTGTAACACTATTTCTCCTTCCCCCCCAAAAAAACCACAAAACAAAACAAACGGTCTTTAAACCAATTATGGTACTACTGGTTTTTAGTTACCAGTAGTAGTTTTTATAATCTATTAAAAAGAGAAAATGGGTGTATATTAACAGTTTTTTGAACTTCCTATTCATTTCCCTTCCATGTCCTAGTAGTAGCTGTTTCTAATGAATATCTTCCATTGGCAAGATCAAAATGAGGATCCACAGAAGAACAAAAAGCAAACAGGAATGCTTCAAAGAGGGTTATCTGATTCATCACCAGTATTTTATCACTATATAAATGAAACTAAACTGTGATTTGATGGAGAATGTGAAGAAAATAAGTTTATTTTCTTTTATGTCAGGGGGATAATGAAGATATTCCAACTCTTAAAGGCATATTTAATGCCATCATTTTCTTCTCTTACTACATTAGCATATATAAGGATTAGCTACCACTTCCAGATGAAAACGATTTTGGAACAGAGCACTATGCTAGTATAATGATACCATTTCATTAGGTGTAACATAATTGACAATTTAATTTATAAGGCAATTAATTAAAAATTTCCAGCTTCTGCTCTACATAATCTTTAAAATCTACCCTGTATAAACAGCACTAATTGCTTTAACTTCACTATGAATATTGATCAACTGAACCATACTGCAACTGTATGCTAGAGTTTTAAAGCATGACTTCCATTCCCAGATTTAAAAAGAAATTCCTCATTCCCCCAAAACATAAAAACAGCTCTGAATTTTTTAAAACTAATCTAACTATTTTAACATACCATTTCATATCAAGAGTGGTCATGCACCACCTCAAGCCTGAGGTTTTCCTTTCACAGAAACATTGTCAGTTTAACTGAATGTGTGCTTTCAGATCATTTAGTTATTCTGAAAAAGCTGACCTGTGACCAAAGCTTTGAATTTACAATCTCAAATATTTATTTTGAAATGCAAATAGTTTTCCTTCTAGTGCCATCTGAGATAACATAACTGCTCAGCACCAGAGGAAGCAGGAAGCACTTGACCAGAAATCAGCCCAGCTACCAGTCCAACAATCGGTCACATTGCTATATTAGTTGTATTTTTAATGGAATTAAATTAGTGACCGCTTAATTGCAAAATAACTTCTTCAGTCATCTTACTGAACAATAATAGGGGGAGAACTTTAAGACCATAGAAGTAAGCACTCCAAAACAGGAGATGAAAATTAGGTGTCCCCAGTCTCAACTTGGCCTTTTATACATATTGGCAGAGTTTGTAATTCTCTTAGGAAGTTTCCCACTCATCCAGGGCAATCCCTATCTTTAGACAAATAGAGCATTTTCCTTTATCTGCAAATGGCAGATGTAAAATAAGAACACTGGAGAGGGCAAGAAAATTTCCGCATAATTATGCAGCATGATCACAGGCCTTTTAGCTTTCCATATGTACGTTAACTCTGTGGAGATTCTCAGCACCTCTCAAGACTTAGCTTCTATGCATTTTCCATGAATAGTCTTTTAAAAGTATACAAGATACATCAAGCATCTGGTCTAAACTTAGTCAGAGATGCAATGATGTTGTCGGTAGTTTTTGGCAGATGGAGAATAGCATTAACTCCAATTTTAGCTAAAAGAACTTCAAGATACACTCAAGGCTGACAAATTTGAGGCCAGACCTGGCAAAAGAAACACATGAATTGGGAAGTCTACCTAGTCAACCCTAGGACAGGACACTCACACATGATGTTAATAAAATGTCTGAACTTGAAATACCTCAGCTTTTCCTCAAAGCAGCACATGGTTTTACTAATATTATTTTTCAGAATTTCTGACACACACGGAATGCAGAAATAAAAGGTTCTGATTTCCACCCCCCCCCCAGAAATAGACTGTGGGAACAGAAAGCCTAACTTTCCTTAACAGGCAGCCCGAGTAACTTATGACAGAATTATATGACATAGTTGCTCAGACTTGCACAAAACTCAACTCCCTCCCCATAGCCAAAACTTCTCAAGTCCTTTCTAGCATCATATTTTTACTTTTCAGAAAGAGTAGGTGTGCTTACTTTCTCTAGCATTATTTTCAAGATATATGCAGTAAAATTTTAGTAGGAAAGTGTGGATAACGTAAGCATAACTAATTTTTAAAGGTTCCAAATATCCCAATTTTCTTTCTCAAACTTTCCGTTACACTTACTTCAGCAGCTTTGGGTCTGTTCATGAAAAGGACATATGAATTCAGTATTTTATTAGCAAGGATAATATCATAGAATCATTAAGGTTGGAAAAGACCTCTAAGATCATCGAGTCCAACCGTCAACTCAACACACCATGCCCACTACACCATGTCCCTAAGGGCCTCATCTACACGTCTTTTAAATACCTCCAGGGATGGTGACTCCACCACTTCCCTGGGCAGCCTGTTCCAAGGCCTGACCACTCTTTCAGTAAAGAAATTTCTCCTAATGTTCAATCTAAACCTCCCTTGGTGCAACTTGAGGCCATTTCCTCTTGTCCTATCGCTAGTTACTTGGCAGAAGAGACCAACACCCACCTCGCCACAACCTCCTTTCAGGTAGTTGTAGAGCGCGATGAGGTCTCCCCTCAACCTCCTCTTCTCCAGGCTAAACAACCCCAGTTCCCTCAGCCGCTCCTCATAAGGCTTGTTCTCCAGGCCCTTCACCAGCTTCGTTGCCCTCCTCTGGACACACTCCAGCACCTCAATGTCCTTCTTGTAGTGAGGGGCCCAGAACTGAACACAGTTTATATATTTCATTCCAGGTTATACCTACAGCCTAAAACAGTGTTGCCATTTTTATTGAAACGATGTCATTATTTTTATTCCAGTCCTTATCAGATATAGACTACAAAGGCAAATTATTCAGAAAGTTGTGAATAATTGGAACAAATAGTCATACAATATACCATTTAGGGATCCTCTGAGAACAATGCATCGTATCATTTAGTTCTAGGTAAGTTGGACTTGAAGTCTACAACTAAGTCTGACACTCAACAAGGGGCCTCCCTCGAGCTCTCACTATCCTTAAATAGGTTGCTATAC